>NC_134353.1:947834070-948196680 GCF_048569485.1 Anomaloglossus baeobatrachus | reverse complement strand
CCCTCAAACCACCAGAACTGTTTGGTTCCCCTAAAGTATTAAGAAGTATTTCAGGCACAAAGAACAATGAGCTTCACATGTTTGGATTAATTATCTCTTTTTCCAGCCTTTTCTGACTAATTAAGACCCTCCCCAAACTTGTGAACAGCACTCATACATACTCAACATGGGAAAGACAAAGGAGCATTCCAAGGCCATCAGAGACAAGATCGTGGAGGGTCACAAGGCTGGCAAGGGGTACTAAACCCTTTCCAAGGAGTTGGGCCTACCTGTCTCCACTGTTGGGAGCATCATCCGGAAGTGGAAGGCTTATGGAACTACTGTTAGCCTTCCACGGCCTGGACAGCCTTTGAAAGTTTCCACCCGTGCCGAGGCCAGGCTTGTCCGAAGAGTCAAGGCTAACCCAAGGACAACAAGGAAGGAGCTCCGGGAAGATCTCATGGCAGTGGGGACATTGGTTTCAGTCAATACCATAAGTAACGTACTCCACCGCAATGGTCTCCATTCCAGACGAGCCCGTAAGGTACCTTTACTTTCAAAGCGTCATGTCAAGGCTCGTCTACAGTTTGCTCATGATCACTTGGAGGACTCTGAGACAGACTGGTTCAAGGTTCTCTGGTCTGATGAGACCAAGATCGAGATCTTTGGTGCCAACCACATACGTGACGTTTGGAGACTGGATGGCACTGCATACGACCCCAAGAATACCATCCCTACAGTCAAGCATGGTGATGGCAGCATCATGCTGTGGGGCTGTTTCTCAGCCAAGGGGCCTGGCCATCTGGTCCGCATCCATGGGAAGATGGATAGCACGGCCTACCTGGAGATTTTGGCCAAGAACCTCCGCTCCTCCATCAAGGATCTTAAGATGGGTCGTCATTTCATCTTCCAACAAGACAACGACCCAAAGCTCACAGCCATGAAAACCAAGGCCTGGTTCAAGAGGGAAAAATCAAGGTGTTGCAGTGGCCTAGTCAGTCTCCTGACCTTAACCCAATTGAAAACTTGTGGAAGGAGCTCAAGATTAAAGTCCACATGAGACACCCAAAGAACCTAGATAACTTGGAGAAGATCTGCATGGAGGAGTGTGCCAAGATAACTCCAGAGACCTGTGCTGGCCTGATCAGGTCTTATAAAAGACGATTATTAGCTGTAATTGCAAACAAGGGTTATTCCACAAAATATTAAACCTAGGGGTTGAATAATAATTGACCGCACTTTTATGTTGAAAATTTATTAAAATTTAACTGAGCAACATAACTTGTTGGTTTGTAAGATTTATGCATCTGTTAATAAATCCTGCTCTTGTTTGAAGTTTGCAGGCTCTAACTTATTTGCATCTTATCAAACCTGCTAAATCTGCAGGGGGTTGAATACTACTTGTAGGCACTGTATAATGCACCCCTAAAGTCCATGTATAAGGTAACCCAATTAGTCCTCCATATAATGCAACCCCCTAAGTCCTATATGTATTAAAATGCACCCCATAGTTCTTCATATTGGATTATGCAGCTCCATAGTCCTCCATGTATAATGCACCCCTATATTCCATGTAAAAGGGATCCTTCATATAGTATTATGCACCCCTTATATTCCTGCATATAGTATTATGCACCCCTTATATTCCTCCATATAGTATTATGCTCCCCTTATATTCCTTCATATAGTTTAGTACACGCCTTATATTCCTCCATATAGTAGTATGCACCCCTTATATTCTGCCATATACTAGTATGCAGCCCCCATATAGTGCACCACCATATTGTGTGCCCCAATATAATATTGTGCGCCAACATATAGTTATATGTGTCACGCTCCCCGGTGCCCGTGCCATGCTCCCCGGTGCCCGTGCCACGCTCCCCGGTTCCCCTGCCACGCTCCCCGGCTCCCCTGCCACGCTCCCCGGCTCCTCTGCCACGCTCCCCGGCTCCTCTGCCACGCTCCCCCGCTCCCGGACCTCGCTTCCCCACTCCCGTGCCACGCTCCCCGGTCCCCTGCTCCTCAGCCTCCATGCTCCCTCACCTGCGTCCTCCAGGCAACCCGGTCCCCGGTCCCGGCGCCCGTCTGCTGTCCTGAGCCGGCCCGGCACTCCTGCCTCCTGTACACCGCATCCTGCTCTGGCTTCTGGCACCCGGGCCTCGCGCATGCGCATTAGGGCGTGCGCGCGGTCATTGACCTTTTCTTAAAGGGCCAGCGTCCTCCAACAGGATATTGAAGATGCAGGTACAGGGTATATAGGGGGTTCCTTTCCAAGTGGGCGGGGCCTGTTCTTCGTGTTTGCTAAGCTAGGAGTCAGGTCTCCCTGTGCCATTGTCTCGTACTCACCTATCTCTCTTGTAGAGCCGCTCCTGTCCCGCCAACCGGTCCTGACGGTTCCAGAACCCCGAACGGACTGTCCGCCATCTTCTCAGTCCCTACCGTCTCCGATTCCTGGATCTGTGCGGTGACCGATCTCCCCGTTCCGCTGGTTGTGGACCCTCCATACCACATACTCTTCCTCCTACCTTCTCTCCTACACTCGGCCTCCGAACCTGCGCTCCGTCACCCGGACTAACCTTCAGAGACTCCGTGATCCCAGGACTTCTACACCCACTCCTCAGAACGGACTGTCCTGCTACCCGTAGTGCTTCGGCTACCGGGCACCTTGCCCTCGGTTGGGTGCTCAGTCCAGTGGATCCACCTCCTGGGCCTACCCGTCATCCTGGTCCTAACAATATGCAGCCCCATATACTATTTTGCAACCCCAATAAATGCTTCCCCATAGTCCTCTGGAATTCCTGATTAAATACACAAATATACTCACTTCTCCTCATTCAGCCACTGCCCCAGTCTCCTCAGCGTGTGTCCACTGTTATGCCACTCTGACATTTTAGCACATCAGTGCGCAGTAGTGACGTCACTGCTAGAGATGAGCGATGTTCGAGGTTCGCCAATTTCATGTTCGAGTGATTTTTGCTAAAAGCTCGACAGTTCGAGTTACGTTCGAGAACGGTTCGATCACCAAAAAGCCTAGCTAGTTACTAGCTGGCTTTTCACTGTAATAGTGTGAGTCACTCTGTGATTCACACTATTATCAAATTTCAGCTTATAGTGTGCGGGGGGGACGGGGTTTAGATCTGTGCTACTGCAAAGTGCTGAGAGAATGCCGATCACCATTTATTAATTTTTTTTTCCCCTAACCGCGCGTGCAGTGGAGCGTTCCAAGCTGTCAGCAAATCACAGACACAAACACAGCTAAGTTGATTTTTGCCAGACAAGCAAGGGCATGTGTCATAGGCTGTGCATGTCACATGTCCTTAACCTATAAGATACGGCCATTTTCCCCTTCGCCGCTATTATCTGTCTTCTGCGTGTGGGTGACAGTCACCGCTCACGCTGCTGCTGCTGCTGTGTGCGCTATAGAGATACAGTGCAATCTACACAGCGCTTTAGGGATTAGGGACTGCTGGTTATTTCAGCCCTTTTCAGGGCTGATTTACAGGCATTCATAGCCATAGCTGCTAAGCATGTCCGTGCAAATGCGGTGTAGGGATTTAGATAACAGCGTCTGGCTACCTCAGCTCAGGCAATTCCTTACTGCATTTTTTCATTAGCAGGGATAGAAAGTGAGGCTTCCTTTGCTGTCCTGCTCCCCAGAGCACCCGTGCATTCTACCCACATGCACATTTTTGCCACGCTATTTTATTTGCCCAAGGAGCTGACACTTTTTGTGCCATCCTAAAAGTGTCTGGAATACTACCTTAGTGTTCCTTTGCTGTCTTGCTACCTACAGCACCCGTGCATTATACCCACCTGCCCATTTTTGCCATGCTATTTTATTTGCCCTAAGAGCTGACACTTTTTGTGACATCCTAAAAGTGTCTGAGATAGTACCTTAGGGCGGCTTTGCACACTACGACATCGCAGGTGCGATGTCGGTGGGGTCAAATTGAAAGTGACGCACATCCGGCATCGCATGCGACATCGTAGTGTGTAAAGCCTAGATGATACGATTAACGAGCGCAAAATCGTCGTAATCGTATCATCGGTGCAGCGTCGGCATAATCCATAATTACACTGACGCGACGGTCCGATGTTGTTCCTCGTTCCTGCGGCAGCACACATCACTGTGTGTGAAGCCGCAGGAGCGAGGAACATCTCCTACCGGCGTCACCGCGGCTTCCGTAGGATATGCGGAAGGAAGGAGGTGGGCAGGATGTTCACATCCTGCTCATCTCCGCCCCTCCGCCGCTATTGGCCGCCTGCCGTGTGACGTCGCTATGACGCCGCACGACCCGCCCCCTTAGGAAGGAGGCGGGTCGCCGGCCAGAGCGACGGTCGCAGGGCAGGTGAGTGCGCGTGAAGCTGGCGTAGCGATAATTTTTGCTACGCCAGCTATCACACGATATCGTACCTGCGACGGGGGCGGGGACTATCGCGTGCGACATCGCAGCATCGGCTTGCGATGTCGCAACGTGCAAAGCCCACCTTAGTGTTCCTTTGCTGTCCTGCTACCCACAGCACCCGTGCATTATACCCACCTGCCCATTTTTGCCATGCTATTTTATTTGACCAAAGAGCTGACACTTTTTGTGCCATCCTAAAAGTGTCTGGAATACTACGTTAGTGTCCCTTTGCTGTCCTGCTACCCACAGCACCCGGGCATTCTACCCAACTGCCCATTTTTCCCACACAATTCTATTTGCAAACTGTGCTGCCACTGTTAGGGGCATATTAAAATTGTCTGGGATAGTCAGTGTTGGTTCTTCAGCTGTCAATAAAGCTAGACCACCGCTGCAATCTACAGCACCTCTCCATTTTTGCTACCACATTTTAAGTGTCCAATCTTTTCGTTAACAAAATGAGTGGCAAAAGGACAGATGCTGGTGGAAAGGGGAACAGGCGTGTTGGAAAAGGAAAAAAAGTTTGTGTCCGTGGGGTAGGTGGGAAAGCTACATTAACATCTGCTGAAGAAATGCCATCTTCCAGCAAAAGTAAGATGTCTACTACTTTCCGTGGACAATCCGATGTGCTTCCTTTTTTACGGAACCGAACAACTGTAACAAAGGTAGATGATGCACAAAAAAAACAAGCTTGAATGGATCTCAAGTGCTCCAACAAGTGGCCTCTCCTCCACCTCAACTTCAACATCCAAAAAACAACAGTCCTCTGAGTTGTCATCCCAATCGCACTTGCTTTCTCCCAGCTCTCAAGTCTCCACCCGCCCTGAAGAGTATGGTGTAACAGAGATGGCTGAGTCTGCAGAGCTGTTCAGTCACACTATAGCCTCTGGGAATCAGAGGTCTGTTGCCAAGCTACAGTGAGTACAGACCAGGAAATGGTCTGCAGTGATGCCCAGAAGCTTTGTGAGTCTGATTCAGGCCTTGATGACCAAGTTTCTGAGCATAATGTAGACCCTCATTCCCAAACTGTAACACCTGTTGGTAGAGACAATGAGGAACATACTGATGACGAAGAGACGCAGATACCAGATTGGGATGACAACTTAACTTGATAATGAAGTTCTAGATCCCACTTACTGTCAACCCACAGTCAGGCACTCGAGGAGGACACCAGAGGCGGTGGAGGAGGATGCAACTGATGACGAAGTTACCTTGCGCCTTCCTGGACAGAGTCGGAGAACTGGAAGCACGTCAACAACTGCATCCTCAGCCACAACTCTGCCTCTGAGCACAAGTCGGGGTGGCTCTGCAGGTCGCATGGCCTCTAAGCCTTGCCTAGCCGGGTCCTTTTTTGACCTTGCAAAGGATCTCCCAAATCATGTGATCTGTAAAATTTGTCACCAATCTATAAGTAAAGGCCAAAACCTCACCAGTTTGACAACTTCTTCCATGAATCGTCACATGAATAACAAGCATAAGTCCCAGTGGGAAGCTCACCGTGCTGCAATGCGGCCTAGCGGAGCGAGCCAACCACCGCCTGCCCCTTCAAATTCCTCCGCGCGCCCTTCATCTTCTATGACTGTGGGGACAGCTGTCACACATGTTTTTCCACGCAGATCTTCCACCTCTTTAACCGCAACAGCCAGTTTGCTTGGCAGGTTGTCAGTTGGTTTGGAAGGGGAAACAAGTGCTGGTGTAGAGCTCTCTCAGACATCGAGAGCATCAACTTTGGATGAAGGCAACATCATGTCTCCGCCTGCACTTTCCTCACAGATCTGCAGTTTTCCAGAGACACCCTACTCACCACCGTCTCCACACAGCAGCCAGATCTCGGTCCCTCAGATGTGGACAAATAAAAGGCCATTTCTTCCGAGCCATGACAAAGCTAAGAGGTTGACTTTCACCCTCTGTAAGCTCTTGGCTACCGAAATGCTGCCTTTCCACCTGGTGGACACAGAGGATTTTCAAGACCTTATATCAGTCGCAGTGCCACAGTGCCAGATGCCCAGTCGCCACTACTTCTCCAAGAAAGGTATGCCTGCGCTACACCAGCATGTCGCACACAACATCGCCGCTTCCTTGAGAAACTCTGTGTGTGACAGGGTGCATTTCCCCACCGATACTTGGACCAGTAAGCATGGACATGGGCGTTACATGTCGCTGACTGGGCACTGGGTAACTATGGTGAGAGATGGTGAGGGGTCTGCTGAAGAAGTCTTGCCGTCCCCACGACTTGTGCGTCAATCCTCTGTATGTCGAAGTTCCTCCACTGCTTCTGCCTCCTCAACCTCATCTGGGTCCTCCACCTCCGCCCAAAGCCTGTGTGGTCAGGCCACCCGCGTTGTAACTGTGCACAAGGAATCCCACACACCTCCTTACTATGCTGGCAGTAGAGCTCAACGGCATCAGGCGGTCTTTACGTTGAAATGTCTGGGAAATAAGAGTCACACAGCTGAGGAGTTGTGGTCAGCTCTGCACTCAGAGTTTCGTAAATGGTTGTCTCCACTCAACCTGCAGCCAGGTAAGGCCGTGTGCGACAATGCTGCAAACCTGGGTGCGGCCCCTCGCCGGGGCAAGGTGACACACGTGCCTTGTATGGCTCACATTTTGAACCTTGTTGTCCAGCAATTTTTCACCCACTATCCCGACTTAGATGGGCTTCTGCACAGGGCACGGTCACTCTCTGCTCACTTCCGCCGTTCAACCGCCGCAGCTGACCGACTTGCATCGCTGCAGAGGTCTTTCGGCCTGCTGGTTCATCGCCTGAAATGCGATGTGACGACACGCTGGAATTCGACTCTCCACATGTTACAGCGACTGTGGCAGCACCGCCGAGCCCTGGTGCAATACGTTATGACGTATAGCCTGGGCCAATGAGATGCAGAGGTGGGGCAGATCACGCTGATGGAGTGGTCTCAGATCAAGGACCTATGCACCCTTCTGCACAGCTTCGACATGGCGACGAATATGTTTAGCGCTGACAATGCCATTATTAGCATGACAACGGAAGGGTTAACAAGATCTACAAGGACCAGACGTTCATCATCACCAAGGCGGCAGGCATGGGACAGTGGGGGAGAGGGATTAACAAGGGCGCATGGTAGCAGCCAAACTGTTTAGGAAGGGGCAGGAGCCCATGAAGAAATGGAGGACGAACTGTCGATGGGCATGGAAGACTCAGCTGATGAGGGAGACCTTGGTCAAATTTCGGTTGTTCGAGGTTGGGAGGATATGTCAGAGGAAGGCAGCATGGTTATCACCTCGCCGCCACCAACACAGCAAGGACTTGGTCCGCAGGGATGCGCAAGACACATGAGTGCCTTCTTGCTGCACTACCTTCAACATGACCCTCGGATTGTCCGAATTAGAAGTAATGATGACTACTGGCTTGCCACACTCTTAGATCCCTGGTACAAGTCCAAGTTTTGCAAAATAATTCCAGCCATAGAAAGGGACGCACGTATGCAGGAGTATCAGCAGAAGCTGTTACTCGATCTTAGCTCGGCTTTTCCACCAAACAACCGTGCAGGTGCAGGGAGTGAATCTCCCAGTTGTAACTTGACAAACAGGGGACTGTCTCGTCATCAACAGTCAAACCGTACCAGCAGCACCGTATCTGGTGGTAACAGCAGTTTTATTGAATCGTTTCATAATTTTTTAGACCCTCCTTTGCAAGGCCACCAGAGACAAGAAGTCTGACACATAGTCAACGGCTGGAGAGGATGATACAGGAGTATCTCCAAATGAACATCGATGCCATGACTTTGCAAATGGAGCCTTGCTCATTTTGGGCTTCAAATCTTGAAAAATGGCCAGAGCTCTCCACTTACGCCTTGGAGATCTTGTCATGTCCCGCGGCCAGCGATGTCTCTGAATGTGTCTTCAGTGCTGCTGGGTGTGTGCTGACAGATAAGCGCACGCGTCTGTCCAGTGACAATGTGGACAGACTAACGTTCATCAAGATGAACAAGTCATGGATCAGCAAGGACTTTGCTACCCCGGTGTCATCCTGGGGAGAGTAAAGGCTTGTGGATTTGGATTGTGCTTGATGCAAGTCAACATGTGAAGTTTACAACTAGGGCACAAGTGATGCCACTGAAGTGGTGTGTGTGGGGCCCAATTTTTGGAAAAAAGGGAGACTCCGCTTGGAGTCCCCTTGCTGTGTTTTTAAAAATGATCCAAGATGAACAAGTCATAGTTCAGCAAGGACTTTGCTACCTACCCAGGTGTCATCCTGAAGACAGTTAAGGCTGGCGTATTTTTGAATGTGCTTGATGCAAATCAACAGGTCAAGTTTGCAACTGGGGCACAAGTGATGCCACTGAAGGGGTGTGTGTGGCCCAATTTTTGGAAAAAAAGGGAGACTCTGCTTAGAGTCCCTTTGCTGTGTTTTACATGATTTTAGAAGGGCGTGCCATGCCTATATCTGTGTCTCCTCCTCTTTTTCCTCGTCCAGCTGTTTCGTTTTCGCATGAGTATATGTCCTTGTCACTTTCCCATGTGTTTGTGGTATGTTGTGAGTTGTTTGTCACCTTTTGGACACCTTTGAAGGTGTTTTCTATGTGTTTTTAGGTGTTTGCCTCCCATTGTTTTCAATGGGGTTCGAGAGGTTCGTCAAACGGTTCGTCGAACGGTACCTCGAACGGAGCCTTCAGAGGCTCGCTCATCTCTAGTAACCGCAGTCCTCCATGCTGAAACATCAGTGTCTCACAGACACATAGTAGTAGAATGATTAGAAATAGAGTGTTCTGCTCCTCCTCGCATTGTTCCTTTCAATTGTATTGGCATCTGTGATGGTGATGCCGATATAAATGAAAGTACGATCGTCGGCAGGAGGTCCACGGGGCCACAGTGACTCACGGGCCCAATCTAGACAGCTCACTAGTGAATCATCTAGAATAGAGTGGCAAAAATGAGGTGCTCAAAATATCCACTCTGATCTAGACGGCTCACTGCTGAATCACCTAAAACAGAGTGGCTAAAATGAGGTCCTCAAAAAATCCACTCTGATATAGACGGCTCACTACTGAAGCAGCTAGAATGGAGTGGCTAAAATGAGGTCCTCAAAAAATCCACTACGACACAATGTGGATATTATGAGGACTTTCAGCTGCGCTCTGTTACGGTTTTTGCTTTGAGGCTCCTCCCACTCTTCGAAAAAATCCATTGCAGTCACCTCAGTACCAAATGTACATAATGTAGTGGCTAAAATGAGGTCCTCAAAAAATCCACTCTGATATAGACGGCTCACTACTGAAGCAGCTAGAACGGAGTGGCTTTTTTGAGGTCCTCAAAAAATCCACTACGACACAATGTGGATATTATGAGGACTTTCAGCTGCGCACTGTTACGCTTTTTGCTTTGAGGCTCCTCCCACTCTTCGAAAAAATACATTGCAGTCACCTCAGTACCAAAGGTACATAATGTAGTGGCTAAAATGAGGTCCTCAAAAAATCCACTCTGATATAGACGGCTCACTACTGACGCAGCTAGAACGGAGTGGCTAAAATGAGGTCCTCAAAAAATCCACTCTGATATAGACGGCTCACTACTGAAGCAGCTAGAACGGAGTGGCTTTTTTGAGGTCCTCAAAAAATCCACTACGACACAATGTGGATATTATGAGGACTTTCAGCTGCGCACTGTTACGGTTTTTGCTTTGAGGCTCCTCCCACTCTTCGAAAAAATCCATTGCAGTCACCTCAGTACCAAATATACATAATGTAGTGGCTAAAATGAGGTCCTCAAAAAATCCACTCTGATATAGACGGCTCACTACTGAAGCAGCTAGAACGGAGTGGCTTTTTTGAGGTCCTCAAAAAATCCACTACGACACAATGTGGATATTATGAGGACTTTCAGCTGCGCTCTGTTACGCTTTTTGCTTTGAGGCTCCTCCCACTCTTCGAAAAAATCCATTGCAGTCACCTCAGTACCAAATGTACATAATGTAGTGGCTAAAATGAGGTCCTCAAAAAATCCACTCTGATATAGACGGCTCACTACTGAAGCAGCTAGAACGGAGTGGCTTTTTTGAGGTCCTCAAAAAATCCACTACGACACAATGTGGATATTATGAGGACTTTCAGCTGCGCACTGTTACGGTTTTTGCTTTGAGGCTCCTCCCACTCTTCGAAAAAATCCATTGCAGTCACCTCAGTACCAAATATACATAATGTAGTGGCTAAAATGAGGTCCTCAAAAAATCCACTCTGATATAGACGGCTCACTACTGAAGCAGCTAGAACGGAGTGGCTTTTTTGAGGTCCTCAAAAAATCCACTACGACACAATGTGGATATTAGGAGGACTTTCAGCTGCGCTCTGTTACGCTTTTTGCTTTGAGGCTCCTCCCACGCTTCGAAAAAATCCATTGCAGTCACCTCAGTACCAAATGTACATAATGTAGTGGCTAAAATGAGGTCCTCAAAAAATCCACTCTGATATAGACGGCTCACTACTGAAGCAGCTAGAACGGAGTGGCTTTTTGAGGTCCTCAAAAAATCCACTACGACACAATGTGGATATTAGGAGGACTTTCAGCTGCGCACTGTTACGCTTTTTGCTTTGAGGCTCCTCCCACTCTTCGAAAAAATCCATTGCAGTCACCTCAGTACCAAATGTACATAATGTAGTGGCTAAAATGAGGTCCTCAAAAAATCCACTCTGATATAGACGGCTCACTACTGAAGCAGCTAGAACGGAGTGGCTTTTTGAGGTCCTCAAAAAATCCACTACGACACAATGTGGATATTATGAGGACTTTCAGCTGCGCACTGTTACGCTTTTTGCTTTGAGGCTCCTCCCACTCTTCGAAAAAATCCATTGCAGTCACCTCAGTACCAAATGTACATAATGTAGTGGCTAAAATGAGGTCCTCAAAAAATCCACTCTGATATAGACGGCTCACTACTGAAGCAGCTAGAACGGAGTGGCTAAAATGAGGTCCTCAAAAAATCCACTACGACACAATGTGTGAAATTATAAGCACTTTCTCGGCTGCGCTCTGTTACGTTTTTCGCCGTGAGGCTCCTCCCACTCTTCGAAAAAAATCCACTGCAGTCACCTCAGTACCAAATATACATAATGTAGTGGCTAAAATGAGGTCCTCAAAAAATCCACTCTGATATAGACGGCTCACTACTGAAGCAGCTAGAACGGAGTGGCTAAAATGAGGTCCTCAAAAAATCCACTACGACACAATGTGGATATTAGGAGGACTTTCAGCTGCGCTCTGTTACGCTTTTTGCTTTGAGGCTCCTCCCACGCTTCGAAAAAATCCATTGCAGTCACCTCAGTACCAAATGTACATAATGTAGTGGCTAAAATGAGGTCCTCAAAAAATCCACTCTGATATAGACGGCTCACTACTGAAGCAGCTAGAACGGAGTGGCTTTTTGAGGTCCTCAAAAAATCCACTACGACACAATGTGGATATTAGGAGGACTTTCAGCTGCGCACTGTTACGCTTTTTGCTTTGAGGCTCCTCCCACTCTTCGAAAAAATCCATTGCAGTCACCTCAGTACCAAATGTACATAATGTAGTGGCTAAAATGAGGTCCTCAAAAAATCCACTCTGATATAGACGGCTCACTACTGAAGCAGCTAGAACGGAGTGGCTTTTTGAGGTCCTCAAAAAATCCACTACGACACAATGTGGATATTATGAGGACTTTCAGCTGCGCACTGTTACGCTTTTTGCTTTGAGGCTCCTCCCACTCTTCGAAAAAATCCATTGCAGTCACCTCAGTACCAAATGTACATAATGTAGTGGCTAAAATGAGGTCCTCAAAAAATCCACTCTGATATAGACGGCTCACTACTGAAGCAGCTAGAACGGAGTGGCTAAAATGAGGTCCTCAAAAAATCCACTACGACACAATGTGTGAAATTATAAGCACTTTCTCGGCTGCGCTCTGTTACGTTTTTCGCCGTGAGGCTCCTCCCACTCTTCGAAAAAAATCCACTGCAGTCACCTCAGTACCAAATATACATAATGTAGTGGCTAAAATGAGGTCCTCAAAAAATCCACTACGACACAATGTGTGAAATTATAAGCACTTTCTCGGCTGCGCTCTGTTACGTTTTTCGCCGTGAGGCTCCTCCCACTCTTCAAAAAACTGAATTTCAGTCACCTCAGTACCAAATGTACATAATGAAGGCTACAGAGAGATCCTCAAAAAATCCACTCTGATCCAATATGGTAAGTTATGAAGACTGTCAGCTGCGCGGTTCCGTTTTTCCTTGTGAGGCTCCGCCCACTCTTTTAATGTCAGTCATGCGGCCACGACTTGTGGAAATACGGTAAAATTAAAATTCCAGCAAAACTGAACAATCAGCGCTGTGTGGAATTATTTATATTGTAAAAAATAATAATAAAATGTAAGTTATAATAATAATGAAAATAAAAATTTGCCCTTTGGAAAAAAATAATAAATATAACAGTTTCAGCATCTAATAAATAAAAACATGAAATCATTCCAATTATAAATCTGATTCCAGCCCCTGCTGTAGAAACTGAACTGTGCTGTATGGAGAAAAGATCACAGAGATCATCAAAAAATCAACTCTGATCTAGCCTCCTCACTGGTGAAGCAGCTAGAACGGAGTGGATAAAATGAGGTGACCAAAAACATGTGACTGCAGCGAGGCCTC
Organism: Anomaloglossus baeobatrachus; assembly: GCF_048569485.1. Classification (NCBI taxonomy): domain Eukaryota; kingdom Metazoa; phylum Chordata; class Amphibia; order Anura; family Aromobatidae; genus Anomaloglossus; species Anomaloglossus baeobatrachus. Next base: position 948,183,644 of record NC_134353.1, on the reverse strand, counting down.
AAGAAATCAACTCTGATCTAGACACTTCAGCACTGAACCGGCTAGATCAGAGTGGAAAAAATGAGGACCACAAAAAACCCACTCTGATCTAGACACTTCAGTAGTGAGCCGGCTAAATCAGAGTGGAAAAAATGAGGCCTCAAAAAATCAACTCCGATATAGCCGGCTCACTACTGAAGCAGCTAGATCAGAGTTGATTTTTTGAGGACCACAAAAAATCAACTCTGATCTAGACGCAACCTTGGTATCAGATCTGCACTGGACTGTGGAGGCTCCACCCATTCCGGTGATGTCATAACCTCAAAAAAAAATCAACTCCAATCTAGACGCTACCCTGAGCAGAGACCCCCTGATCATGTGACTGATCACATGACGGTGACATCACACAGGTCCTGTGAGCACAGGAGGTGCCGGCTCTGCGGGTGGAGGTATGTGTTGTGCGTGTTCTCCGAGGTTCGGGTCCTTCTCGGTTTTCTCCTTGTTCCTCTCTGATATTTGCTGGATGTTCTGATGTTTCTCCTCGTGGTGCGGAGCTGATGGCGGTGGCTCCTGCACGACTCACTACACACAGGCAGACAAGCTGGAGAACAATAGGAAGGAACATAATAACTTATTTGTATAAGGACAGGTAGAACAGGTTGCCGGGGCCTCCTGGATGATCCGCAGATTATCCCATATAGACAGATGGATGTTGTGTTCTCTGCGCCTGATGGGGGAGAAATAAATATGGAAAAAGAACAATCAGGAAGGGCTCGTCGACAAAAGCATCAATCAGGTGAGAATGGGCAGGACGCGACGTCAGTACGAGTAATAGTGTTATTGTGAGCCGTAGAAACATGGCGACAGACTCCGCTTAGTATAAAAAAACAATTAAGATCACAAAGGTCGTCACTCCCAGCCTTATGTAAATATTGTGAACCGGAACCATCAACTTTGACAAATATTTGATTTCTCCCCACACAACGGTTGTTACAATCACTGTATAAGTGACATCCAAACCTTCCTTGCAGACAAAATAGCCACATGAAAACAGGTGTTGAGTAGAGATGAGTGAACCTTTGGAAGTTCAGTTTCGAGGGTACAGTCGAACTTTAGATAAAGTTCTGTTTGTGACTCTGACTTGACCCAAACCTCAATGGAAGTCAGTAATTGGGCAGTTCGTGTCTCCACCCACATGCAGCCAGTCATAAGCAGAACACTTTCAGGAGAGGGTAGGTGGTATTTTTTTTTTGTGTGGAAACTACATCTGATCATGCTGTTGTTACCCCCAGTGCGAGCTGCAAAAACACTGCAAGTGGCTTGCACAGAGCTGAGCATTAATCATACCCAAGCACAGCACCCCTAGCTTGAGTGGTTTGCACTCGTAACTTGCTCGAACTTCGAACCCAAACTCCTCTGTTTTTTTTTTGTAGCCTGTGACACGGCCCACCGGGGCCTGGGGGCACTCGTTACCGGGTCGGCTCTGTTCTGCTTGGAGGGTGTCACGACGAAACGGCCCGGCTCTGCGACCCCAGTGGTGTCGTTAATTAAATGGGGGAAAAATTATTTACAAGAGGAGATGAGTTTGTGATGCCACCTGTGGTATGCGGCAAGATAGGTGCTATTCAGTTCCTTTGGGGTCGGTGGTGATGCAGCTGAGTTGGTATAGCTCTCCACAGGTAGAGCTGAGCCCCAGGGCTGTTGATGGGAGATTGGAGTCTATGGGGTTGAGATGCAATGGCGGGGTGCAGGGCTGGAGGCACAGACAATAACTGGGCAACACAGGAATGCAGTCACAAGGTCTTTACTCACAGTTAAGAGTTCCAGGTTAGCACGGCCGGTCAAGTACTGCCCTTGGAGTGCTGAGTCCTGCTGTGATAGGCCTCAGCCAATCCCCGGATAGTTCGGAGGCACAACCCAGTACACCCAGCTGTGTTCCTTCCCTGGTCGTCTTTCTGTACTGGCCTCTCCCACCTGCCCCACGCCTCACACACAGAGCCCCGAGCCAGTGTCTGTGGATTCTTTTTGTGGGTGGCTTTCTTGCCTTGTACCTTGGTCCTATGTGGTCACCTTTTCACTGGATGTATGTGGATGTGGCTTCAGTACTTGCAGAAACCTCAGTCTCTGGTTTGCTAGCTGAGCCTTGTAGTTCTCCACTAGTTGAGGGGCCAGTCCACTTTGCGGCAAAGTCCCTACACACCGGTATACTGGCTGTGGATTCGAGCCCACGGGTGTATGGCGCACTTCCCGTGATTCTGAAACTCATTCTTCCCTGATCCTGGGACGAGCTGCTAAAACTCCAGACCAAAGGACCTTTCTCCTCTGCGTCCACTTCCTGGCTGACTAACATTCTATAGTTCTCCCACTAACTAAACTCCACCTCCAAACTGGCTTTGGGACAGTGCTTTCCCTAAGGCGACTGCTTAGGTTGCAACAGCAGTTGATATTCTATCACACATTAATAATCCATACTATATAATACTTTGTTACTAGAAAATGCCTAATGGAGTGTCGCTAAATTAAGAGTGTGTTTTTGTGTATACCGACTTGTGACCTCCTCCTTAACCGGGAATGGGACACCACACCTCTGGCTGAGGTGCAGTACCTCTGTGGCGACTGCAGCCTCAGGGGTGCCACATCTGTGTTAGATCCCAAACCTCGAACAATAGGGGTAAATACTTGATAGGCGCCTTCTCCAAAGGTTCAAAAAGGAGCTTTACAGTTGTTCCAAGACAACGCCATGATGCCATCTGGAAACTGGGTCTGTAACACTAGGCCAGATTCTTTGGACCTCTTTCCTAACCTTTTTATAAATAGTTCCTGGGATAATCGTCTCCCCAGTAATGTTGACAGGGCAGATATCTGGACTCTGATAAAAATAGACTTGAGACCTTTGTCAAAATTTTCGTGCAGGAAGTCTGGGATGTTCCTCAAGGCTGATGAATGAGAGAACACCTGGTTCTTGATGCACCAAGCCGAGATTCTGATTCTAGAATAGGTCTTGATGGTAAGAGGGAGCCAGGTGATGGCCGCTGAACTTGTGCATGTGTTCGGCCCCGGCTGGGGGATGCGACACTTACTTGAGTATTCTGCGGTGTGTCTGTCACTCCACTGCCGGTCACCGTCGGAGACCTGGCAGGATAGCACATCACACTGAGAGAGTCTTTGCAACACAACAACAAATGCTTTATATAACTTTCAATCTTCTGGACAGACATGGCCATACAATCCTGTTCTACTGCCACTGTTCTGTTGGGTACTTTTACTGTCTAGCCCTTGCTCTGGGTCTTAGTCTTCCAGCAGCCGACTCTAAACTTCTGCTTTTCCCCGTTTCTTGGCTTCGCGGCTTCCCATATCCTATTACCGCCCTGGATGGTATCAATGTTGCCCAACACGAGGGGAACCACAGGCTCAAGACACAACAGAGGATACCTCCTGGTTCCCTAACGGACCCTAGTACGGGGTTCGTCCTTACACCAGGAACCTCTCTGCAGAACTATCTCTCTTCCTGGCCTGTCTGGCTAATCAACTCTCTTTCGCTCCTTCCACTTTATTCCAAGTTTCCCCAGTTAGGCCTAAAGGCCCCGTCACACACAAAGATAAATCTTTGGCAGATCTGTGGTTGCAGTGAAATCATGGACATATTGTTCCATTTGTACACAGCAACAAACCTGGCACTGATTGTCCACAATTTCACTGCAACCACAGATCTGCCGCAGATTTGTCTCTGTGTGTGACAGGGCGTTAAGACAGACGGCATGAAAATCGGAGCGAGTGGAATGCGATAAAACATCGCATTCCACTCGGACCAATATTAGCCTATGTGCCAGCACCCATGAGCAATTATTTTCTCAGCCCTAATCGGACCGAGAAAATAGTTGCAGCATCCTGCGGATCATGCGATCCTTGTTTATCTAGCACCCATTCAAGTCTATGGGGCTAGAGAAAAATTGCACTGCACTCGCAGTACACCGGTGTACTGCGAGTGCAGAGCGAGAAAGGCAATAGCCAAAAACGGAGGAGAGAGGGAGATAAATCCCTCCCTCTCCTCCGCAGGGCCGGCCCGCCCCTTCGCAGCGCCGGTCCGCCCCTCCTCAGAGCTGGCCCGCACCCCGCAGCTGTGGTCCGATTGCATGATCGGACCTGATTCGCAGTGACACTCGCATGACACTCGGCTCCCACTGTGCTGCCAGCGTGAGCCGAGTGTCATGCGAGGATCGCAGTAGTCCCCTGTGTGGCCCCGGCCTTACCAAAAGTATCTAACTCTGTGCCTGCTGCACCTGCACATCCCTCCTCCTGTTCCTAACAATCTCTATCTATCTTATATTATATCCTATCTATTCTTATGTTAGGCGGGCTTCACTCGGTACGATCTATCATGCGATTGCATGAGCGATCGTACCCGCCCCCGTCGTTTGTGTGTCACGGGCAATTAGTTGCCCGTGGCGCACAAAGTCGTTAACCCCCTGTCATACGTACTTACCTCCCGGGCGACGTCGCTGTGGGCGGCGAACATCCTCTTCCTGAAGGGGGAGGGACGTTCGGCGTCACAGCGACGTCACACGGCAGCCGGCCAATAGAAGCGGAGGGGCGGAGATGAGCGGGACGTAAACATCCCGCCCACCTCCTTCCTTCTGCATTGCCGGCGGGACGCAGGTAAGCTGTGTTCGTCGTTTCCGGGGTGTCACACGGAGCGACGTGTGCTGCCACGGGAACGATGAACAACCTGACGGACGATATTTTAAAAGTGAGCGACGTGTCAACGATGAATGAGAAGGTGAGTATTTCTGCTCGTTCACCGCTGTCACACGCTACGATATATCAGACGGTGCCGGATGTGTGTCACTACCGACGTGACCCCGACGACATATCGCCCGATATATCGTACCGTGTGACATGCTAATCACATCACCTTATAGATTACTATAATATATTCTATCACGCATTAATAACTTATACTATGTAATACTTTGTTGCTATAAAATGCACATTATGCAGTAATACCATAAAACATACATTTACCTTATTAGGTCTCGGCGCTAGGTGGCGCCACATGCTACACCCAGTCAGCACTGCTATGTCGGAGAAGCGTATCCTCCTGTAGCAGCGCCATTCAGCACAATTATAACATGCTCATCATAAAAGACAATAGTACAGTACAATAGGGGTGGGGGTAACACTACCTCCTTCTACACTTGCATCTATGGAATATTAGCTATAGCGTCTGATAGCCCCATATTATTCAGGTGAGGACAACATCGGCCATCCTGAGTCACCAGATGAGGGATGATGGAGTCTATAATACATTCCCTCACTCATAATCATCAAAGGTGTTAACTATACTCATTCTTTTTCATAAGTCCCGTTTGCACATGGTGGGAAACAAAAATAATCACCCCGTTACTTTGTGTGGTCTGTACAGGACGATTATCGGGTCTTCCATTATCAAAACTGTCTAATAGTAAAACCACCTTTATGCTCCATAGCAACCAATCAGAGCTCAGCTTTCATGTCACCTGAGCAGCCAAGCAGAACACAGCATTCATTTTACCCAATCAGAACTTTGCTTTCACTTTACCTGAGCAGTGTAAGAAATGACTGGAGCCGTCATCCGCTTCCTGTCAGTCGGGTGTTTCTCTGACAGGAGACAAGATGGAACCTCTATAGGTTTTAAGTTCCCTTCATATCCCGCTACTTACATAATAGGTGGCGTTACCTGACGGCCATTAAAGCTTTTTTGATAATATTGACCAGGAAATGTTTTACTTTTGCACTTTTTTTAACTCCTCTTTTTCTAAGAGCCATCAGTTTTATTTTCCCATTGTATGAAAACTTGTTTGTTGCGGGACGAGTTGTACTTCTGAATGACACTTTTAATTTTACCATATAATGTCATGAAAAACGAGAAAGAAAACATTTTCCAAGTGAGGTGAAATTGTGAAAAAATACAAATCTGCCATTATTTTTAGGTTCTCTTTTTTTCAGCGTTCGTTGTGCGGTAAAATTAACTCGGCAATCTGATTCAGTTCAGTATGACTAAAGGCCACTTTACACGCTGCGATATTGGTACCGATATCGCTAGCGTGGGTACCCTCCCCCATCGGTTGTGCGACACTGGCAAATCGCTGCCCGTGGCGCACACATCACCCGGACCCGTCACACATACTTACCTGCATAGCGACGTCGCTGTGACCGGCGAACCGCCTCCTTTCAAAGGGGGCGGTCCGTGCGGCGTCACAGCGACGTCACTAAGCAGCTGCCCAATCAAAGCGGAGGGGCGGAGATGAGCGGAACGTAACATCCCGCCCACCTCCTTCCTTCCGCATGCGGGCGGCGGCAGGTAAGGTGAAGTTCCTCGTTCCTGCGGCGTCACACATAGCGATGTGTGCTGCCGCAGGAGCGACGAATTACATCGTACACGCTGCAGCAGCGATATTTGAGAAGGGACCCCCACGTCACCGATGAGCGATTTTGAACGTTTTTGCGACGATTCAAAATCGCTCATAGGTGTCACACGCAACAACATCGCTAATGCAGCCGAATGTGCGTCACAAATTCCGTGACCCCAACGACATCGCATTAGCGATGTCGTAGCGTGTAAAGTGGCCTTTTGGCTATGATAGTTCACATTTCCGTTTTTTTGCATCCATCACCTGCGTTGCTTGACGCTTGTAACTGATGCGTTGTACAACGAATGACAAGAAATGGAATTGATTGTCATGAGAAAGTGGATTCCTTTGGTCAAATTATTTCAGTAAAGAGAGAGAGAGAGAACGATCAGCTGATTGCGCTGAAAAGCCGCCCGCTGGGAGATCAGCTGATCGCTCTGTAAAGCCGGCGGCCGGCTTTACAGAGATCAGCTGATCGCCCGGCGGCCGGCTTTTCAGCTTATTGCTCTCAAAAAACGGCCGCCGGGAGATCAGCTGATTATTTCAGTTTAAAACCTACTTGGGATGGGGTGGGGGGAGAGAGAGAGAGAGGGGAACTGATTTTACATGATTTCGGACGTTTCGCTGGGCATGCTTAGTAAAACGTGACGGATTCCTGCACTGGAATCCCTTGCGTGACGCAGGATAACGGAATCCTGCACCATAAACTTACATTATGCCTCCTGACAAATTCCAACAGATTCCTGCAGGGTGCGTTTTTTTGCCGCAACAAAAAACGTTCCATGCTGCGTCCCTCCCGCCCTACGGTCAGTCAGTAAACGACTGATGCGCCACGCAGCGGATGCAATGCAGGGTCATCAGTCACAATCCGCCGCTCATACAAGTCTATGGGAAACAACGGAATCCGCCAAACGGATTGCGTTGTTTATCAAAGCGGCGGATTGTGACTGATCCTAAACAACGGAAATGTGAACATAGCCTAAGGCAGTACCAAAGTTGTCAAATTTTTTTATTTTATTTTTTGTACAGAACAAAAATTCTGAAAAACAAAATTAATAATTTTGCTTTCCATCTCTATTTTTTGAGGCCGGTGGCTTTTATTTTTGTGCCCGTGAAGCTGTGGGGGTTTATTCTTTTTGCACGTTGAGTTGATGTTTCTATTAATACCATTTTGTTGTAATACGATGTTTTGTATGCTTTTTATGGCGACCAGAAAATGGCGTAATTCTGGCATTCTGTTTTTTTATGTTTAAGGTTCGGTTTAAAGCGCTACTCCAGTGTTATTTTTTTTTTTATTTTACCTTTGGACTGGTGCTTATAATCTAAGTCCCCTGCCCCAAGTGTTATACTCACCCTCTATCACCGACATTCATTGGTCTCCGGCAGTGAGTTACCGGCTGCTCCAGTGTTTCATAGAGCGAGTCAGCGGTCACTCTTCAATTCAAGTCTAAAGGCTACTTTACACACTGCGATATCGGTCCCGATATCGCTAGTGTGGGTAGCCGCCCCCATCTGTTGCGCGACACGGGCAAATCGCTGCCCGTGCCGCACAACATCGCCCAGACCGGTCACACATACATACCTGTCCGGCGACGTCGCTGTGACGAGCGAACCGCCTCCTTTCTAAGGGGGCGGTCCGTGCGGCGTCACAGCGACGTCACTGAACCGCCGCCCAATAGCAGCGGAGGGGCGGAGCTGAGCGGGACGTAACATCCCGCCCACCTCCTTCCTTCTGCATAGCAGCCGGGAGGCAGGTAAGGAAAGCTTCCTCGTTCCTGCGGCGTCACACGCAGCAATGTATGCTGCCGCAGGAACGAGGAACAACCTCGTTACTGCTGCAGTAACGAGATTTGAGAATGGACCCCCGTGTCGCCGATTAGCGATTTTGCACGTTTTTGCAACGATGCAAAATCGCTTATCGGTGTTACACGCAACGGCATCGCTAATGCGGCCGGATGTGCGTCACGAATTCCGTGACCCCAACGAGTTCGCATTAGCGATGTCGCAGCGTGTAAAGCCCGCTTTAGGCTATGTGCGCACGTTGCGTCGGAGTACCTGCAGTTTATTCTGCACGTTTTCCTTCCCTTGGTTTTTGACCAAATGGCTTTTGACCATTTTTTAGCGCTAAAAACGCATGCGTATTTACTGCGTTTTTAGTGCGTTTTTAGCGCTTTTTACCTGCGTTTTCACCTGCGTTTCTGCAGATGCGTTTTGTAGATCAAGACACTGAGAAATAAAGTTGAAATAGTCAAAATGAATGAAAAAAGAGAAAAAAATAATAAAAATAACTTTTAATAAAACTATATGGGAAATTATCAATTTTAATGAAATAATAGTGGTTATGCACATTTTAACTGAAAAATAGGTAAAGTTTATTATTTTTAAGCATTTAAATTTTCGGTTATTGTGTGTGTGTAAAGGAACATTAGAACCCTTTATTTTTTGGCCAGAAAAGCATGCGTTTTTGGAGCCAAAAACGCAGTGGAAAAGCAGATAAAAAGCATGAAAACGCAGGAATTGTGCTTTTGGTTGTATTTTGCCATTTCTCATTGACTCCAATGTTAAGGAAACGCTGCAGAAATGGCAAAAACAACTGACATGCTGCTTCTTTTTCAGCATGGTTTTTGACCCAAAATATGCAAATTAAACGCTGCAGAAAAAAAAGCAAAGTGCAGACAGGATTTCTGCTTTTCCCATAGACTTTGCTGGAAGACAAAAACGCATGCGTTTTAGTGCAAAAACGCTGCCGCTAAAAACGCTGCAGAAACGCGGTAAAAAACACAACGTGCGCACATAGCCTAAGAGAGCCTCGTTCTGGCCTTGTACTGGTCTCATCCAGGCCTCATTCCAGCCTTGTTCCAGCTTTTTTCTGGCCTCTTTCTGGCTTTGTTCTGGCCTCATTCCAGTCTTGTTCCGGCCTTTTTCTGGCCTTGTTCTGGCTTTCATAGATTTCTATTGAGCACTTGCTACATAACTTCTGACTTCTGGCCAGTCAGAAGTTGCAGTCACAGGATGACGCCACGGGACAGGGTAGGCACTGATAAAAGGTGAAAATGCCAAAGAGTGAGCATAAAAGTAGGGGCAGCAGGGACCTTAGATTAGAAGTACCACTCCAGTGGTGAAGCGAAAAAAAAAAAGCTGGCTTTAAATAATTTTATATTTTGATAGCTATCTTGGCCTTTTTAGAGACAACATACTATACATATTTATTTGGAGAAAAAATTCAAGGGGGAAAAGAAGGCTTATTCAAACTTTTGTTTTTATTTTTTTTTTTTTTAAACCTTTCATTTTTGCTTTATTTTTTAATCAACTTCTAGCACTAGAACCTGCAATCATTTGGTAGCCTGTGGATGAGCTTCACGGGTTTAACCAATATGGTAAGACATCGGTTCCCCGTGATCTCGTCACTTGGACCAATAGGAACCTGTGCATGGATACATGTCGACAATGGCGTCATTTCGTACTGATGTCACAGATTTACAATGGCATTTACTGTAAGTGGGTAAACTGCAGTGATCAGAGTATGGTTCTTTACCTGCAATTACGAGCAGATACCAGTAATGAAGCATCTGCCCGGTATGAAGGAGGCTCAGCTCCTGGGAAGGCTTCTTATTTTGCATAACAACTAGTGATGGGTGAGCGTGCTCGCCACAGCTCGTTACCTGATCAAGCATCAGGGAGCGCCAACTCCAGTACCGAGTATAATGGAAGTCAATGGGAAACGCAAGCATTTTCAAACTCCAAGGCCCAATTGACTAACGATCTGTGGAGAGCACACTCGCCCATAACTAATAACCTATGATGAAAATGTGTGAAGTAGTACATTGACAGGTTCAGTGAAACCAATCGGGCATGAGCTTGATGGCGATGCTTTATTGATAAGCCCTTTTTATTCTTTGATCCTGTAAGTGTAATAAAGAGCGGGTGGAAGATTCTAATCATAATCCATGCGGTTCTATTTCTCCCGCTACCAGCTGTTCCTCACAAGTGATCCAAGTGCCATCTCTGCAGTGTCCAGCCGTCTGAAGACGTCAGGAAGTATCTTTGATGAAATTTAGGGCGTGCGCCAACATCAGAATTCTGAACCCAAGAGACTTCTGGAGGACCAATCCTACAACAGACGAGCACGGAGGCCGGCACCCAACGGTAAGAGGATACGGACAATTCCGAGGTACAACACAGAAGAAAGCCACAGTGTGGTGACAACTATTTTAAATGGTTTAGATAAGAACTTATTACAGTGCCTTGAAAAAGTATTCATACCCTGTGAACTTTTCTACGTTTCACCCACAAACGTAAATGTATTTCATTGGGATTTAATGTGATTTACCAACACTAAGTACAAGTATTTGTGAAGTGTAAAGGAAATGATAGATGGTTTTCTAGATATTGTAAAAATATGTCTGAAAATTGTGCTATGCATTTCTATTCAGCCCCCCCTGAGTAAGTACTTTGTAGGACCACCTATTGCTGCAGGTACTGCTGCAATTTTTTGGGGGTTTATCTTTACCAGCTTTGCATATCAGGAGGCTGAAATTTTTACCAATTCTTCTTCCGCATGCTCGCTGTGTCCTCTATGTGGCATGTGGAAGAAGGTTCTCTGGTCAGATGAGACCTATGTAGAACTTTAGGGTTATATGGCTGGAAAGATAGGCACTGACTATTGTTCTGGGCTTGGGATGAATGTTTTTCACAATTTACCTGTCAATAAGAACAGAAGCTCAGGTAGAACTGTAGTGGAATATAATGGTGTAATCCTCATCATGTATAGTGGCATGCAAACGTTTGGGCACCCATGGTCAAAATTACTATTATTGTGAACAGTTAATTCCTTTACGACCAAGGATGTACTGGTACGTCCTTGGTAGCCTCCCTCCGGTTACCGCGAGCTCCGGTGGTGAGCCTGCGGTATTCCCCACACATCTCTGTTGATCAAGTTTAAAGATGACACATTTGTATGTTAGGCCCCCCAAAAATATTTTCATTTTTAAAGTAACTAAAAAGGAAAATGGTCTGATGCAAACGTTTGGGCATCCTGCATGGTCAGTACCTAGTAGCACCCCCTTTGGCAAGTATTACAGCTTGCAAACCCTTTTGGTAGCAGCCAAGAGTCTTTCCATTCTTGTATGAGGGATTTTCATCCATTCTTACTTGGAGAAGTCTTCCGGTTCCTGTGGGATGCCTGGCTCATCTTTGCATGCAATGCTCTTGACACGCCCCACCGGGTCCTGGCGGCACTCGGAACCAGGCTGGCTCTGTTCTGCTTGAAGGATGTCACGGCGACAGGGCCCGGCTCCGACAGGTAGAGCTGGGCCCCAGGGATGTCGATGGGGACAGAGTCTATGGTGTTGAGATGCAATGGCGGGGTGCAGGGCTGGAGGCAAAGACAATAACTGGGCAACACAGGAATGCAGTCACAAGGTCTTTACTCACAGTTAAGAATTCCATGTTAGCACGGCCCCGGTCAAGTACTGCCCTTGGAGTGCTGCTGTGATGAGCCCCAGCCGATCCCCGGATTCGGAGGCACAACTCGGTACACCCTGCTGTGTTCCTTTCCTGGTCATCTTCCTGCTCCGGCCTCTCCCGCCTGCCCTGCGCCTCACACACAGAGTTCCGAGCCAGTGTCTGCGGATCCTTTTTGTGGGTGGCTTTCTTGCCTTGTCCCTTTGTCCTATGTGGTCACCTTTTCACTGGATATGTGTGGATGTGGCTTCGGTACTTGCCTTAGCCTCCAGTTTGCTAGCTGAGCCTTGTAGTTCTTCAGTAGTTGAGGGGCCGATCCCCTTTGCGGTCAAGTCTCTCCACACCGGTATACCGGCTGTGGATAAGAGCCTACGGGTGTATGGCGCACTTCCTGTGGTTCTGAGACTCCTTCTTCCCTGATCCTAGGTTGAGCTGCTTCAGCTCCAGACCACAGGTCCTCACTTCTCCGCCCCTACGTCCTGACTGACTAACATTCTACAGTGTGCTCCCACTAACTAAACCCCACCTCCCAGCTGGCCAACTGTACTCCTGGTCTTGATGGAGTGTCGCTAAATTAAAAGTGTCTGTGTTTGTGTGTATACTAGCTTGTGACCTTCTTCTTACCCAGGAATGGGACACCACACCTCTGGCTGAGGTGCAGTACCTCTGTGGTGACTGGAGCCTCAAGGGCGCCACACTCTTCCCTGGAGACGTCTTCCAGTTCTGTGGAATTCCTGTTTCGTCTTTCATGCATTGCTCTTCCCTGGCTCGTTTTCCAGTTCTGTGAGATTCCTGGCTCGTCTTGCATGCTCTTCTCTTTTGTGGTCTAGCCACACATGTTCAGATTAGGAGACGGTGAGGACCATTGTAAAACCTTCAGCTAGCGCCTTTTAAGGTTGTCTATTGTGGATTTTGATGTGTGTTTAGGATCATTATCCATGTGTAGAAGCTATCTTCTTTTCTCCTTTTTTAACCTTCAGCTTTTTTACACATGATGTTATGTTTGCATCATGAATTTGATGAAGTTTCATTGAATCCATTCTTCCCTCTACCCATGAATTGTTCTCTGTGCCAATGGCTGCAACACAACCCCGAACCATGATTGAGCGACCCCCAAGCTAAATAGTTGGCGAGATGTTCTGTTCCTGAAATTCTGTGCCCTTTTATCTCCACACATATCTTTGATCATTGTGGACTGAGTTCTATTTTAACCTCATTGGTCCACATGGCTTGTTTCCAAAATGCATCAGGCTTGTTTAGCTGTTCCATTGCAGACTTCTAAAGCTGAATTTTATGATGAGGATGCAGGAGAGGGATGACTTTTCCATGAAGGACAAATTTGTGTAGGTGTCTCTGGGCAGTAGAACAATGTACCACAATTCCAGAGTCTGCAAAATCTTCCTAAAGGTCTTTTGCTGTCACACAGCGGTTTTGATCTGCTTCTCTTGCAATCCTAGGAGCAGCTCTCCCAGAAATTTTGCGTATCTTCTCAACCTTCTCTTGACCTCCACTGTTCCTGGTAACTGCTATTTCTGAATTACATTTTGAACTATCTTCTTTTGCTTTTCTCCTGCTTTGTGGGCCTCTACTATTTTCATTTTCAGAGTGCTAGTCAGCTACTTAGATTTTTAAAATGTACAACAATGGTTACACCAGCAGTGACTCAGTCACTCATCCATTGCAGCCCATGACGGTCTACAGTGGTCACGTGACATGCTTACATGGATCCCATTGATTTGTCTGTAGTGGTCATGTGCTGATGTGACATGCTTTGATACTTCTATGACCTGAATAGTCAAGGAGTTGCCTCAAAAAAGGAAACAGTCAGATGATTTGTGCTGCCCAAACTACCAGCTGCATTATTACCAATATATTTCATGGGGATGTGGTGAATAGGATAAGTAGTGACTGGGGTGTGCCCCCTGCTAGTTTTATAAACATGTCCTCTCACTATATTCAGTAAATCTATCTCCTGCACGCGATTGCATATCATTGCCCATCATCTCTTCTTTTAAATCAGGTTCTTGCAATAAAGGATCTTTTTATAAACTCTTCAATATAAGAGAGTTTTCCTGATTCACTCATCAAGGATGAATAAGGACAGAGACAAGATGGCGGAGAAGATATTAAGTCTCACTCTAGAGATAATCTTCCAGCTAACTGGAGAGGTGAGAGGTTCTGTTGTCATCACATTACATCATTATCTATGGGAATAACAGAGGATATGACCGGAGAGGTGAGAGGTTCTGATGTCATCACATTACATCACTATCTATGGGAATAACTGAGGATAGGAACGGGGAGATGAGAGGTTCTGCTGTCATCACATTACATCATTATCTATAGGAATAATGGAATAATGCTTTTTCAAAGATGTTTGATATGGTGCCACACAAAGGTTACATAACATGATAATTATGAGAATACTGTTGAGTAAAATGTCTGTGACCAGGTAAACAACTGGGTCAGTGATAGGAAACAAAGGGTGGTTATTAATGGAATTTACACAGATTGGGTCACAGTTAACAGTGTGGTACCACAGGGGTCAGTATTGGGCCCTCTTCTTTTTAACATATTTATTAATGAACTTGTAGATGGCATACAGAGGAGAATTTCAATATTTGCTGATGATACAAAACACTACAGAATAATCAACCTAGAGGAGTATAATGTAATATTACAGAAAAATGTATGTAAGATTGAAGCCTGGGCTGAGTAGAGGTAATTGAAGTTTAATGTACAGTAGATTAATATAAGATCATGCACTTGAATATATGAAATAAAAAGTATAGTTTTGTATTAAATTGTAAAATACTGGGTACACTTTTCTCTGAAAAAGACTTGAATGTCTAGATGGACACCAAACTCAACTTTAGTGTCCAGTGTCGGGCAGCTACTACCAAGGCTAATAACATAATGGGATGCGTTAAAGAGGCTTAGAGCCTTATGATGAGAACATAGTATTCCTCTAACCAAGTCACTAGTTGTGCCCGCCCCAGTAACAAGCATGGTGGAGGAGTTGGTTTGCTCCTGTCCAACCAATGCTCCTTTGCACCAATTCCACTACCACCCTCTGTTACTCTCCCCTCTTTTGAGGTGCACTCCGTACGCATCTACGCCACTTCCAACCTCCAACTGGCTGTTATTTACCTCCCTCCAGGGCCAGCCACTGCCTTTTTTGACCATTTCACCACCTGGCTACTACATTTCCTTTCCACCGACATCCCCACCATCATCATGGGTGACTTTAACATCCCAATTGACACTTCTCACTCATCTGTCTCTAAACTTTTAACACTCGCTTCCTCCTTTGGCCTCACCCAATGGTCCTCTGCAGCTACTCATAAAGATGGCCACACGCTGGACCTCATCTTCACTCGCCTCTGTTCCCTATCTAACCTCTCTTTCGCACCTCTCCCCCTGTCTGACCACAACCTACTAACATTCTCTTCCCTCTCTTCTCCAAGTACGCAACCCCCCTCCACAAACTTTCACACCCCCGCAGAAATCTCAATCACCTTGATTTACACGCACTTTCTCAGTCTCTTTTCCCTCTTGCAGACATTGCTTCTTCACACGATGCAGATGCTGCCTCCATGTTATACAATACCACCATCTCTGCAGCTCTCGAATCAGCTGCCCCCCTCACACACACCAAAACTCGCACAATCAACAGGCAACCCTGGCACACAAGTCAGACTAAAGAATTGAGATGGGCTTCTAGAATCGTTGAGCGCAGTTGGAAGAGGTCTCATTCCGCCGAGCACTTCATCGCATACAAACAGGCCCTCACCACTTTCAAGTCTGCACTCCCTGCTGCAAAACAAACCTACTTCTCATCTCTCATATCTTCTCTATCTCACAACCCTAAACAGCTATTCAACACTTTCAACTCTCTCCTCTGTCCCCCAGCACCACCTCCCTCTCCTCTCATCTCAGCTAAAGACTTTGCCTCTTTCTTCAAGCAGAAGATTGACAACATCAGAACAAGCATTGGCCCACAATCACCACAGCCACTCCTCACAACTACTCAGCCTTCCTCCTCCAAATCTAGCTTCTCCACCATGACAGAAGATCATCTTTCCACTCTACTCTCAAGATCACATCTCACAACCTGCCCGCTTGATCCACTCCCATCCCACCTCATCCCCAATCTCAGCACAGTCTTCATCCCAGCCCTAACCCATCTCTTCAACCTATCACTAACAACTGGTGTATTCCCTTCATGTTTTAAACAGGCCTCCATCACACCTATCCTCAAAAAGCCCTCCCTTGACGTTTCATCTGTGTCAAACTATCTCCCCATATCACTTATCCCCTATGCCTCAAAACTACTGGAACAACATGTCCATCTTGAACTATCTTCCCACCTCTCATCCTGCTCTCTCTTTGACCGCTTACAATCTGGCTTCCGACCTCATCATTCCACTGAAACTGTACTAACCAAAGTCACTAACGACCTACTAACTGCAAAAGCCAAGCGACACTACTCTGTCCTCCTCCTCCTTTACCTGTCCTCTGCCTTTGACACATTTGCTACAGATTCTCTTGTCTCTGGGCATCACAGACTTGGTGCTATCTTGGATCTCCTCATACTTAACCAACCAAACTTTCAGCGTCTCCCACTCCCACACCACTTCCTCACCTCGCCCCCTACCTGTCGGTGTCCCCCAAGGTTCAGTTCTTGGACCCCTGCTGTTCTCCATCTACACCTTTGGCCTGGGACAGCTCATAGAGTCTCATGACTTTCAGTATCATCTCTACGCTGATGATACGCTGATCTACCTTTCTGGACCTGACATCACCTCCCTACTAACCAGAATCCCACAATGTCTGTCTGCTATTTCATCCTTTTTCTCTGCTCGATTCCTAAAACTGAACATGGACAAAACAGAATTCATCATCTTTCCTCCTCCTCACTCAACCCCCCCCACCTAACATATCCATCAATGTCAATGGCTGCTCACTTTCCCCAGTCCCATGTGCTCGCTGACTGGGAGTAACTCTAGACTCTGATTTCTCTTTCAAGCCACACATCCAAGTCCTCTTCACCTCCTGCCGCCTCCAACTCAAAAATATTTCCCGGATTCGTACATTCCTTTCACAAGAACCTGCAAAAACCCTAGTACATGCCCTTATTATCTCGCGCCTAGATTATTGCAAACTCCTGCTCTGTGGCCTCCCTTCTAACAATATTGCACCCCTACAATCTATTCTAAACTATGCTGCCCGGCTAATCCACTTGTCCCGACCTCTCCTCTCTGCCAATCCCTTCACTGGCTTCCCATTGCCCAACGATTCCAGTTCAAAACATTAACCATGACATATAAAGCCATCCACAACCTGTCTCCTCCCTACATCTGTGACCTAGTCTCCTGGTAGCTCTACCCTCACCTACTGTATCCTCACCTATCTCTTGTAGACTGGGAGCCCTCGCGGGCAGGGACCTCTATTCTCCTGTACCAGTCTGTGCCTTGTTTGATTATTGTACTTTTCCCTATTATGTTTACCCCTTTCACATGTAAAGCGCCATGAAATAAATGGCGCTATAATAAATAATAATAATAATAATAATAATATGGCCAGAGAGGTGAAAGGTTCTCATGTCATCATATTACATCATTATCTATGGGAATAACAGAGGATATGACCGGGGAGGTGATGGACTCTGCAAATGTCTGTAATGATATTATTAATGTCTCCACACTCAGGATTACACAGTAGTGAAGAAGACCTCTAGTGATCACTGTCAGTCCCCTGTGTCTGAAGCACGAGGAGGAACCCTGAGCCCAATCCTGGGGCCTCCACCTCACCCCCGGATACATGAGGACATCAATGACCAGAAGATCCTAGAACTCACCAACAAGATGCTTGAGCTGCTGACTGGAGAGGTGACACTGCCGGGAATGCTGGGACATTATACAGGACGGCACTGGAGGATTCTGGGTGATGACGGTATCATTGTGTTGTCAGGTTCCTATAAGGTGTCAGGACATCACCGTCTATTTCTCCATGGAGGAGTGGGAGTATCTAGAAGGACACAAGGAGCGGTACAAGGAGGTGATGATGGAGGAGCCCCAGCCCCGCACATCACCAGGTAATAGACAGGACTGAATACACCCGGCCTATAATTTTCTGTATGTAATAGTGATGTCCGTCCTGTCTGTGTCTCCTGCAGGTCTATCCAGTACGAGGACGACCCCAGAGAGATGTCCCGCTCCTCCTCCTCCTCCACAGGATCCTCAGGTAGATGGAGATCTCCCCTATGAGGTGTAGACGGCTGTGACCTCCTTGTGTTCAGTCTTGTTTTCTCCTCCAGTTTTACATAACTACTACTGTCAGATCATGTTGTTCATTATGCTAATTACTGATCTTTTCTGGTCATGTAAGTTAGTCTTGGTGACTTCTCCAATTATCTGTGACTTTTACAATATTTTGTTTTGCAGCTTTTGGATCTGGATAAAGATCTGAACAATATTAATCCTCCAGAGATAAATGTGATGGATGATCAGTGGTGTAAAGAGGAGATTCCTACGGATAACTGCCCAGGTGAGGAGTAAATAGAGATGAGTGGATGGATCTGCTGAGGATCTACTTTGAGTCAGATTTCCCGTTATTCACAAGTCTCCATGAATTCAAACACTGTCATTCAATTCAGGAGGATCAAACAAAAAATAGACATATCCTGTACTATTTCACATACTGCTGAAGACTCAATGAGTGGGCTAATAGCTTCAAGATTGGTCTACTCCATAATACCGTGCAGGTGTCACATGGCCTAATGCAGTAAATCGTGGGGGTATCACAGAAAGTATAAAAGAAGGGGTCAGCTCTGGAGTGTCATTTTATGCTTCTAAAGTATAGAAGGTTCTATCCGGGATAAAAAAAAATTCTAGTCTGAGTGTGGTGTAATACTGCAGTGCTTAGGCAAAGTGATAATGATAGTTTCCTGTGAATAGTAATCCAAAGATTAAAGTAATATATAGGGAACTGCTGCTGTAGGTGTATAGTCACGCAGTGTGACTGTGGATTGATTAATCTGAGATTTACTACAAAAACAGTACTTCCTCTCTCATCCTATATCCACCTCTCTCTTTCTTTCTCTCGCTTCTCTTTCTAGTCTCTCTCTCTGTGTTCTCGCTCTCCCTCTCCTGCACTCTTTTCCTGTTTGCTCTTTGTCTCTCCTTCATGTTCTCACTCCTCGTTTACTCTCCTCATTTGTTCTCTTTCTTGTTCACTCTCTTTCTTGTTTGCGCTTCTCATTCACTCTTTCTGTCTCTCTCGCTTGCTAACCTCTCTCACTCTCCTTTTTGTCTTGCTTGCTCTCCTCTATCACTCTGTCTGGTTTGCTCGCTCTCCTGTCTTGCTCACTCTCCTGTCTCACACTCGTATGCTTTCCTTCTCTTTCACTCGCACTGTTTCTTGCTCGTTCGCGCTCCTCGCTCACGCTCCATCTCTCTCACTTGCTCGTTTTAATTCTTTCGCTCACTTTAATTCTCTCGCTCGCTATAATTCTCTTGCTCGCTCTCCTCTCTCACATGCTCTCCTTCTCGCTATCTTGCTCTCCTTCTCAGTCACGCTCCTCTCTTGCTCGTTCTACTTCTCGCTCTTCTTCCTTCTTGCTCTATCTCTGCTCTTGCTTGATCTCCTTCTCCATGCCGTGATCTACCTCTCTCTCTAGCAATCTCCTTTTCTCTCACTCGATCTCCTGCTCTCCTGCCCAATCTCCATCTTTTTCACTCAATCTCCTTCTCCCTTGCTCTCCTTTTCTCTCACTCTCCTCGCTCACTCTCCTTCTATCTCTCTTTTGCTATACTCTCTCTACCTCGTTCTACTTCGCTCTCGCTCTCCTTTTTTCTCACTCCTTTGCTCGCCTTTCTTGCTATCTTTCCTTTCTCACTTTTGTCTCTTGCATTTCTCTCCCTGCTGTCCTCTGTCTCTAATTCATGCTTTCTTTGTCTCTCCTTCTGTCCCTCTATCCTTTCTCTCTATTTCTTTGTACTGTGTCCTTTTTTCTTTTCTCCTCTTAATCCGACCTCTCTCACACTCTAGTCTCTGTATCGCTCTACTTTATCTGTCGCCTTCCTTTATCTGTCCCTTCTTTCTCTCTATAGCTCTCATTTCGCTTTCTGTTGCTCCTTTCTCTCTCTAACTCTCCTTTCGCTCTCTGTCTCTCCTCCTGTCCCCTCTTACTCTCCCACTCTCCCCTATGTATCTCCACTTTCTCCCACTTTCCCCTTTCTCTCTGTGCCTCTCACCTTTCTCTCCCTGCCTTTCTCCTTCCTCTGTCCCCCTCTCTTTTTTTCTTCCTCCCCTGTTGTCCTTTTATTCCTTCCTTTTTTCTTTCATTCTTTTTCTTTCTTTTTTCTTTCTTTCTCTCTTCATTCTCTCTTCTTGCATGCTCTGTCTCTCTTTCCCCTCTCCTACCTCTCTCTATTCCCTCTTCTCTTTCACTGTTTTTCTCTCCTCTCTCTCTCTCCTCTCTTTCCCTCCTCTTTCCTTCTCTGTCTCTCCTCACTTTCGGTCACCACCTCTCTCTGTCTTTCTTTCTCTCTCACTCCATCTATTTCACTCTATCTCTCCCTGCTCTCTGTCTTTTCTCTCTCTCTCTCTCTCCCCCCTCTCTCTCTTCTCTCTCACTGTCCTTCAATTCAAAATTCAAATTCAAATTAGCTTTATTGACAGGACCAAGTACATGTTGGCATGCGGTAAAAAGGTGGATGGGGATAGGCGCTCGTCCAGGGTGGGTTCTTCTCTGTCTCTTTCTCTCTCGATCCTTCTCTCTCCATCTCTCTCCGTCTCTCTTTCTCCCTCTGTCTCTCCATCTCTCTCCTTCTTTCTCTCTTCTCTCTCTCCTTCTGTCTCTCATTCCTCTTTTCTCTCTTCTTCTATCCTTCTTTCTCCTTTCTCTTGCTCTTTCACTTTCTCACACTCCCTCCCCTCACCTTCTCTCTCTCTCTCTCTCCTCACTTTCTCTCTTTCCTTTCTTTCTCTCACACTCTCTCACCCTCTCTTCTTTCTCTCCTCTCAAATTCAAATGGACTTTATGGGCATGACTAAGTACATGTTTTGCATTGCCAAAACAAAGTGGTAGAAATGGGAGGATGATGATAGAGGCACATCCAGGGTGGGTTATACATGTCCATGGCATATCAAGTTCCTCTTCGTCTGTGGCAGGCACTGACATATTGCGCTGCTATGGCCGCTACACTTTCCTTTTCCCCCAGTAGTATAGGTGTAACACACAGAGCGCAATGTACCCAGGACACTGGGCATTGATCGAGTCCTCTAGCATGTGTCATGAGTGTTGGCAGTGGCCAAGCCCTGGTGCTCCGGTGACAGTGAAAAGCTCGAGGCTGTAGGCATGTAGAGGTTTACACTGGCGTTGATGTTTTCCCTGTCAGCTAGGTGGTTCATGGCGTGCCACTTGATGTTGGCATAGGAAAAGCAGGAGAGTCAGTAGTCGTGTTCAACAGTAAAACAGATGAACTTTTACTTGTTCAGCAGTCACAAATGTCCAAGTTTACACGAAAGAGTATTCCTCAATCCCACTGGGGTGTTGTTCCTCAGCAAACCCCAAGTTCCTGCTACCTCTGACCTTAATGTATAGTAGGCTCTCCTGTGTACCCATGTTCTTTATGAGGGACCCACCTTCAGGCCCGTACTTCTCTTGCATCCACAGCTTTAAGTTTTGGGTAGGCTAGGGCGCTGTGCAAACCAGGGCATTCCATCTGCCTAAAAGTGTGCAAGTCCTCAGAAATCCTACATGTAGCTTCGGGTCAGTCCGTCACCATACAGCCTGCTAGAGCGGGGAATAAATTTCCCCATCGTGTTTTCTGCTGATGTGTACTGGCTGAGCTCCAACTGTACTCTCACTAAACCCTGAGGTAATGGCAGTTATATGTAATAAGACTCCGCCCACCAGGCTATTCTGCCCAGTAACAGACTCAGTGAGGACTTAACTCTTACCAGTGTGCGCTGTATACCTCAAGTAAGCAATGTAAGCTACTGATAAAACACTTTGATCATACTCACCTCTGGGGTACTACATAGGCAGTTTTCCCTTCCTCCTCTCTCTCTTTGTCTCTCCTTTTCTATAGCTATTTCTTTCTCTATATTTGAGAAAAATTTGCTGAATTTGAAGAGATCGGTTCCTCTCTTGTAATTACCATGAAATAAAGAAGAATCTCAGATTCCTCTCATCCACAGCGTTAATTCTATATTTTAGACCCGAAACACACATCCGTGAAACACGTGCGTGTTTGGTCCGTTTCCGTGTATACTGGAGACGCGGCCAAACGTACACCAATGTTATTGTATGATAAAACCTCCACGTGCGTTTTTGATGCGTGTCCGTTTGTCCGTGTCCGTGATCCGTACCTGTGTGCGTTTTGCACGGAAGCATGTCCGTTTTCTGCCCGCAACACGCAGCACGGACCCAATGAAAGTCAATGGGTCTGTGCGCACGTCCAAGTGACACGGACGCATCTCTGTTTGCTCCCTGTACGTTTTGTGCTTTTCTCATGTGATGTCGGTCTTTTTTCTTTTTCTGTTTCATTCTCTCCCTCAGTCCGTCGGTCGGTCTCTATGTCTGTCGGTCGGTCTCTCTGTCTTATCTGTCCCTCTCGCTATCTGTCGGTCAGTTCCCCCCCTCTCTCATACTTACCGTTCCCCGATCTCCGGCGCGGCGCTGCACTGCTGTTATAAAAACTCCGGCGGTTTTTACTATTTTGAAAAAGCCGGCCGCCCATTAATCAATCTCGTATTCCCTGCTTTACCCGCCCACCGGCGCCTGTGATTGGTTGCAGTCACACACGCCCACCACGCTGAGTGACAGCTGTGTCACTGCACCCAATCACAGCAGCCGGTGGGCGTGTCTATACTGTGCAGTAAAATAAATAAATAATTTAAAAAATCGGCATGCGGTCCCCCCCCTATTTTAATACCAGCCAGATAAAGCCATACGGCTGAAGACTGTGGTATTCTCAGAATGGGGAGCTCCACCTTATGGGGAGCCCCCAGCCTAACAATATCAGTCAGCAGCCGCCCAGAATTGCCGCATACATTATATGCGACAGTTCTGGGACAGTACCCGGCTCTTCCCGATTTGCCCTGGTGCGTTGGCAAATCGGGGTAATAAGGAGTTATTGGCAGCCCATAGCTGCCAATAAGTCCTAGATTAATCATGTTAGGCGTCTCCCCGAGATACCTTCCATGATTAATCTGTAAGTTACAGTTAAAAAACACACACACCCGAACAATCCTTTATTATAAATAAAAAACACTAACAAAGTCCCTCATCACCAATTTATTAACCCCGACAAAGCCCTCCATGTCCGGCGTAATCCACGGACCTCCAGCGTCGCTTCCAGCTCTGCTGCATGCAGGTGACAGGAGCAGCAGAATACATCGCCGCTCCTGTCAGCTCCACGCAGCAAATGAGGTGAGTAGCGCGATCAGCTGCTGTCAGCCAGGTAACTCGCGGCCACCGCTGGATCCAGCGGTGGCCGCGGGTAACCTCAGTGACAGCTCAGCTGATCGCGCTATTGCCTTCATTAGCTGCGTGGAGGTGACAGGAGCGGCGGTGTATTCTGCTGCTCCTGTCACCTGCATGCAGCAGAGCTGGATGCGACGCTGGAGGTCCGTGGATTACGCCGGACATGGAGGGCTTTGTCGGGGTTAATAAATTGGTGATGAGGGACTTTGTTAGTGTTTTTTATTTCTAATAAATTATTTTTTCGGGTGTGTGTGTTTTTTAACTGTCACTTACAGATTAATCATGGAAGGTTTCTTTATCGTTCCTTTGGGAGACCCAAACCTTGGGTGTATAGCTTCTGCCTCCGGAGGACACACAAAGTACTACACCTAAAAGGTGTAGCTCCTCCCTCTGAGCCTATACACCCCCTGGTCAACCAATCCTAACCAGTTTTTCGCTTTGTGTTCAGGAGGCATACATGCACACATGCGTTCCCATATGATTTTTCCTTTTTTTCCTTTTTTTTTGGAAGAAGATTGAAGAAATGCGGGTCCACGTCTGGACGCCCGGCATGTCCCTTCTCACCCCACTGTGTCGGCGGTGTTGTAAGGTTGATTATCCAAGGCTGGAGCCTTACATGCCGTGCTCCTTCACCATCCCCTCTGGGCTCTGGATTGAAGTGGGAGCCAGCACGGTCTCCATGCCTGGCAGGAGACCGGTCTCCATCCACAGCCCCTTGAGGACCCTGCTGGACCGGAGCACTCACCCTCAGGGACCGGGCCCTGCGTCTCGGAGCTAAGTACCTTGAGACGTTTATATTTTGGGGGTCCCTGTTCTTTATGTGTGGGTAGAGTGTGTTTACTGTGTCTTTACTGTGTTTTTTGACATTTCCGGCGGGTTTTCTGGCTTTTCGCCCGAGAACCACGCCGATGGTGCCTGCGCGTCGGCCGCGCTGCTCAAATTTAGGTTCCGGGTTCGCCGGAGGCCTAGTTTCGATTTCCTGCCCTCGCATGTCACTCATGCCGAGGGACAGGCATGGCCCCTCCCGGCGGCCGTCCTGCACAGGGGAGGGACTCTCCCCACTGCTTGGGTGCGACTCCCCCTCTGCAGGCCTCTATGGCCTTCCAGAACCGCCCTTTCATACAGGGACGCCCCTGTCCCACCCCCTCTCTTCGCTCCGGCGGCCATTTTCTTCACTCTGTTCTGGCGTCCGGCACTCTGCACACCTGCCGAGGTGCTGTGCATTGGGGGTCCGGGTTTCAGGATCTGGAGGGCACACATCACCGCTCCAGCAGTCTGGTAAGCCGCAGCCGGTCTCCGGTTGTGGACCTCTGCTATATTCTCCCTGGGAATCACTCCTTTTGTAGAAGCCGTTTTTCCTCCACTCAGGCAGCATGTCTCACACAAGGAGCAAGGCTCCAAAGCTTTTTGCTGTATGTGCTGCATGAAAACTTCCGCTGCCTGAAGCAAGCACCTATCCACATTGTGAGGTTTGCTCTAACTTGGAGGTGCCACGGCCTGGGGTCTCGGCTCCAGTGGTCTCTCAGGCTGCTCCTGCACCTGTGGCTGAACCCCCGGCCTGGGTAGAGTCTTTTTCTAGGTCTATCTCCCAGTCATTTGCTGAGTCCATGGGACTTTTGTCCAGGACTTTGATGAATATGCATCAGCCCCCTTCACAGGGTGCCTCTAATGCTCTTGCTAAGGGGCCCTTAGGACTGGAGCTCACAGAGGATTCATCAGGGCACGGACCCCGTCCGTCTAAGAGGCGCCGCGGGGTTCCCTCTCCCTCCTCATCCCGTGGCTCTGCTTCAAGGGCTGAGGACTCGCAGGACAAGGAGGATGCCTATACAGGGGGCTCGGAGGCTAACTCCATGTGCCCCATTGACCCTTCCGAGGGTGACTCAGAATTTAGTGACTTGATTGCTTCCATTAATTCTGTACTGGATCTCAATCCGCCAGTATCAGAAGAGCAGCCCTCTCTGGCAGAAAAGCACCAGTTTACCTCGCCGAAGAGAGTAAAGAGTGTGTTCTTTAACCACTCCAGTTTTCAGGCCGCTGTGACCAAACCCAGGGCATGTCCTGACAAACGCTTCCCAAAGCGTGGTTCTGATGACCGGTTTCCTTTTCCACCTGAGGTGGTCAAGGAGTGGGCTCACTTCCCAAAGGTAGACCCCCCGGTGTCTAGGCTTTCAGTCCGGACCGTTGTGTCGGTGGCTGATGGCACTTCCCTTAAGGATGCTGCTGATCGTCAGATTGACCTTCTGGCCAAATCCGTGTATGAAGCGGCGGGGGCCGTGTTTTCCCCAGCCTTTGCAGCAGTGTGGGCCCTCAAAGCCATCTCTGCTAGTCTGGAGGAGATGCGTTCCCTCACCAAGGACTCTATGCCCGATATGGTTGCCTTAACCTCTCAAGCTTCAGCTTTTTCTTCTTATGCCATGTCTGCCATGCTAGAGGCTTCTCACCGCACTGCGGTGGCTTCGGCTAATTCACTCGTTATCCGCAGGATCTTGTGGCTTCGAGAGTGGAAGGTGGATGCTTCTTCAAAGAAATACCTTGCTGGGCTCCCTTTTGCTGGTTCCCGGCTGTTCGGTGAACAGCTGGATGAAATTATTAAAGAGGCTACTGGCGGGAAGAGTACTTCCATGCCACAAACCAAGACCAGGAAACCTGCCCAGGGTAGGTTTCAGTCGAGGGTTCGATCCTTTCGTTCCTCCAACTGGTCGTCCTCTAAGCCCTCCGCCTCGTCCGCTACCTCAGCTAAGGACCAGAAATCCAGCTGACGCTCCAGAGCGCGTCCGCAGAAGACAGCAGGAGGTTCTGCCACTAAGGCAGCCTCCTCATGACTCTCTGTCCGATCCAGCCACATCCTTAGTCGGTGGCAGGCTCTCCCACTTTGGCGACGCTTGGTTTCAACACGTCTCCGATCAGTGGGTGAGAGATATCATCTCCCACGGCTACAGGATAGAATTCTCTTCCAGCCCGCCAAACAGATTTTTTCTCTCAACTCCCGCTTGCTCCAAGGCCGCCGCCTTCTCACAGGCCGTGGCAGTCTTGCAGGCCAACGGAGTGATTGTGCCAGTTCCCGCCCGGGAACGGTTCAGAGGTTTTTACTCAAACCTTTTCCTAGTTCCCAAAAAGAACGGTACCTTCCGGCCTGTCCTGGATCTCAAGCTTCTCAACAAGCATGTTCGGGTGCGGCACTTTCGCATGGAGTCCCTGCGATCAGTCATTGCCTCGATGTCCCAAGGGGATTTCCTGGCATCCATCGACATCAGAGATGCCTATCTGCATGTGCCCATTGCAGTTTCTCACCAGCGTTGGCTACGCTTTGCAATAGGAGACGATCATTTCCAATTCGTGGCTCTCCCCTTCGGGTTAGCCACGGCCCCTCGGGTATTCACCAAGGTCATGGCAGCCGTGATTGCGGTTCTGCACCTTCAGGGGTTGGCAGTGCTCCCGTACCTGGACGACCTTCTAGTCAAAGCGCCATCCAGCGCAGACTGTCAGCGGAGTGTCTCGCTCACTCTCAGCACTCTAGCCCAATTCGGGTGGCTTGTCAATCTTCCCAAATCCACTCTGACTCCGACCCAGAGTCTCACGTACCTAGGGATGCAGTTCGAGACTTTGCCGGCACTTGTGAAGTTGCCCTTAGACAAGCAGCTGTCACTCCAGTTGGCAGTGCGCTCTCTCCTGAGGCTCCGCCGTCATACCCTCAGGCGTCTGATGCAGGTGCTGGGTCAGATGGTGGCGTCCATGGAGGCTGTTCCCTTTGCCCAGTTCCATCTGCGCCCCCTGCAGCTGGACATTCTCCGCTGTTGGGACAAGCGGCCTTCCTCCTTAAACAAGTCAGTGGCTCTGTCGCCACGGGCCAAGAGCTCTCTTAGTGGTGACTTCGGCCCCTCTCCCTGTCCCAAGGGCGCTCCTTCCTGGCCCCGTCCTGGGTGATTCTCACCACGGATGCCAGTCTCTCCGGCTGGGGAGCAGTGTGTCTCCACCACAGAGCACAGGGCACTTGGACTCCGTCCGAGTCAACCCTTTCAATCAATGTGCTGTGTGAGGTAGCAGCGTTGCTTGGGCAAAAACGTGAGGCAGTGAGGCAGCAGCGTGTTCACACCAACAGTCTATTTATTGTTGCAGCATAAATAGATCCAATTTCCCACTGTCAAAGTCTCTTCCGGATCAGAGCCGGTGCATATAGACAAATTCTTTGCATCAAAAAGTCTTGTTACCTTAGGACCCCGTTAACCGCAGGGATCTGTGTAAGGTTCTCCTAGGCTCACACTCTTGGCCTGTGTTCACTCCACACAGAGCCAGCCCAGCTCACACAGCATGTGTTAGCTTCACCAAGCCTGGCTCTCAACTGAGACACACCCTGCTGTGCTCTGCATGATTTAAACGAAAATGCCGGACATGAGGATTGCTACAAAACCTGGACTGGGAGGAGGGATCTGTCTCCCTGTTACCCTTTGTGCAATACTCCCAGTAATAGCTATAGCAAACTCAGAGGGTTTCCAGACACATTCTGGGGGACACATAGCGGTCTTCAAATATTACCCCTGTCACTGCCTCACATATCCCCCCCCTCAGTTCAAACGGGCGGGGTTGAACTTTTGCCCACATACAGGGACCTCTGGACAGGGCATCCGCATTGCCCTGCAACCTACCAGCCCGGTGTTCCACAGAAAAGTGAAAGTTCTGCAAGGAGAGAAACCACCTGGTGACTCTAGCATTTCTCTCTTTAGCATTCCTCATCCAGACCAAAGGGGAGTGGTCTGTCACCAGGCGAAAGTGTCGCCCCAGCAGGTAGTAGTGTAGGGATTCCAGAGCCCATTTTATGGCCAGGCACTCCTTCTCCACTATGCTATAGTTCTTCTCTGCCGGGGTGAGTTTTCTACTCAAATAGGTGACCAGGTGCTCTTCTCCATCTACCTCCTGGGACAGAACTGCACCCAGACCCACCTCAGAGGCATCTGCCTGTACTATAAACTCCTTTTGAAAGTCAGGGTTGACAAGGACAGGCTGACCACATAGGACTACCTTTAGCACCTGAAAGGCTTCCTCTGCTTGTGTATTCCAGTGGACCATGACCGACTTCTTCCCTTTTAAAAGATCGGACAAAGGCGCCGACCTTCCAGCAAAATTGGGTATGAATCGTCGGTAATACCGCATTATACCCAGAAAGGCTCTTACCTGTTTTGTGGTAAGGGGACGAGGCCAGTTTTGAATGGCTTCGATTTTGTTTACTTGTGGCTTGATAACCCCTTGGCCTATCACATACCCCAAGTAACGGGCTTCTTTGAGACCCATAGCACATTTGCTTGGATTCGCCGTCAGACCAGCAGCTCTCAGCGAATCCACTACCGCTTGTACCTGAGATAAGTGGGTGCTCCAGTCACTGCTATAGATGATGATGTCATCCAAATATGCGGAGGAGGCATATGGTTGATGGGGTTCTAATACTATGTCCATTAATCTCTGAAACGTGGCCGGAGCCCCATGTAAACCAAATGGCAAGACGACATAGTGATAGAGCCCCCCTGGCGTGACAAAAGCGGTCTTTTCTTTTGCCGCCTCTGTCAGCGGCACCTGCCAGTAACCTTTAGTGAGATCGAGAGTCGTGAAGTACTGGGCCCGTCCCAGTCTCTCTATCAGCTCGTCGACCCTGGGCATGGGATACATATCAAATTTCGAAACCTCATTTAACTTTCGGAAGTCATTACAGAATCTTAAAGAACTGTCTGGTTTCGGGATCAGCATAATGGGACTGGCCCATTCGCTCGTGGATTTTTCAATAACCCCTAGTTGGAGCATCTTTTTTACCTCCTCCGCAATGGCTTGCCTACGAGCCTCTGGTACCCGGTATGGCCTCAGGCGTACCCTTACTTGAGGCTCGGTGACAATATCATGGTGGATTACGGTTGTTCGGCCTGGTAGGCTTGAGAACACATCCGTATTCCGCTGCACTAACCTCCGAGACTCCCGTCTCTGCTGTTTTGAGAGAGCATCCCCTATCCTCACTCCCAATTCATCATCAGGGGACTCCTCCTTTGTTGTTGTCAAGGCACCTTAAAAGGTTAGGTCCAACGTTACGTCAGCCACCATACATTCCGTCTTTCCATGCCTTTAGCAGGTTTACATGGTAGATTTGCTCTGGTTTTCTTCTACCTGGCTGATACACCTTATAGTTTACTTCTCGCAGAGCAGAAAGCTGCTTAGTCAACAAGCTGTTTGTCTCCTGTTGCTGAACTAACGCCCGCTGGAGCTGGACATTGGTTTGTTGCTGCTGAGCATTAGCCTGTTGCTGCTGAGCATTAGCCTGTTGCTGTTGTGCATTAGCCTGTTGCTGTTGTGCACTGGTTTGTGCAAAAGCCTGCTGTAGTTGAGCAGTAGACTGGGCCAGCTGCTTTACAAGATCCTCCATAGTGGCTGCTGAGTTAAACTGCAACTTTGCAGGCTTGATCATAAACATGTGAAAACTGGGCTGCAACGCCTGTAAGCTTCGTGGACCCGCCGATCCACCGCAAACAGTCAGTAAAAATTTTTTTTTTTTTTCCGGGTAAGTACCTCTTAGGCCATTGCCCTTAGCAACCAGGCTGCCATGCCCGCATTCTCCACCATAATGTGAGGTAGCAGCGTTGCTTGGGCAAAAACGTGAGGCAGTGAGGCAGCAGCGTGTTCACACCAACAGTCTATTTATTGTTGCAGCATAAATAGATCCAATTTCCCACTGTCAAAGTCTCTTCCGGATCACAGCCGGTGCATATAGACAAATTCTTTGCATCAAAAAGTCTTGTTACCTTAGGACCCCGTTAACCGCAGGGATCTGTGTAAGGTTCTCCAAGGCTCACACTCTTGGTCTGTGTTCACTCCACAAAGAGCCAGCCCAGCTCACACAGCATGTGTTAGCTTCACCAAGCCTGGCTCTCAACTGAGACACACCCTGCTGTGCTCTGCATGATTTAAACGAAAATGCCGGACATGAAGATTGCTACAAAACCTGGACTGGGAGGAGGGATCTGTCTCCCTGTTACCCTTTGTGTTATACTCCCAGTAATAGCTATAGCAAACTCAGAGGGTTTCCAGGCACATTCTGGGGGACACATAGCGGTCTTCAAATATTACCCCTGTCACTGCCTCACAGCTGGA
Source organism: Anomaloglossus baeobatrachus (assembly GCF_048569485.1). Classification (NCBI taxonomy): domain Eukaryota; kingdom Metazoa; phylum Chordata; class Amphibia; order Anura; family Aromobatidae; genus Anomaloglossus; species Anomaloglossus baeobatrachus. The sequence continues at coordinate 948,153,191 of NC_134353.1, read as the reverse complement.
AATCAGAGCCGTACTTCTGGCTCTCCTAGCATTTCACCATCTGCTGGCGGGCAGGCACATTCGAGTCCAGTCAGACAACGCGACAGCGGTTGCCTACATCAACCATCAAGGCGTGACACGCAGCCGCCGGGCAATGATGGAGGTACAACGCATTCTTCAATGGGCGGAGGACTCCAGGTCCACCATATCCGCAGTCCACATCCCAGGCGTGGACAACTGGGAGGCAGATTATCTCAGCCGTCAAAGCGTGGACGGTGGCGAATGGTCCCTACATCCGGCAGTATTTCAGTCGATCTGCCGCAGATGGGGCATTCCGGACGTGGATCTAATGGCATCCCGTCACAACAACAAAGTTCCTGTCTACGTGGCTCGCTCCCACGATCCTCAGGCATTCGCCGCGGACGCTATGGTTCAGGACTGGTCCCAGTTTCGTCTGTCCTACGTGTTTCCCCCTCTAGCTCTCTTGCCTAGAGTCCTGCGCAAGATCAGGATGGAGGGCCGTCGAGTCATCCTCATTGCACCGGACTGGCCCAGGCGAGCTTGGTATCCGGATCTACTCCAACTATCCGTAGAGATGCCGTGGCCTCTCCCGGACCGTCCAGACCTACTCTCGCAAGGTCCATTCTTCCGCCCGAATTCTGCGGCCCTCAAATTGACGGCGTGGCTCTTGAGTCCTGGATTTTGACGGCTTCTGGTATTCCTCCTGAAGTCATCTCAACTATGACTTGGGCCCGTATGTCTTCGTCCGCTAAGATCTATCACAGGACTTGGAAGATTTTCCTGTCCTGGTGTCGTTCTACCGACCATCCTCCTTGGCCGTTCTCCTTGCCGACCCTTCTGTCTTTTCTACAGTCCGGTCTGCAGCTAGGACTGTCCCTCAACTTTCTCAAGGGACAGGTCTCGGCCCTGTCAGTTCTGTTCCAGCGGCGTCTCGCTCGGCTGGCTCAGGTCCGCACCTTCATCCCGCCTTACCGGCGGCCCTTGGACCCCTGGGACCTTAACTTGGTTCTCACGGTCTTGCAGAAACCCCCCTTTGAGCCCCTTAGGGAGGTTTCTTTGTACCGCCTCTCACAGAAAGTGGCCTTTCTGGTTACTATAACTTCTCTCAGGAGAGTTTCTGATTTGGCGGCGCTCTCCTCGGAGTCACCATTTTTGGTCTTTCATCAAGACAAGGTGGTTCTCCGTCCGACTCCGGACTTTCTTCCTAAGGTGGTCTCTCCCTTCCACCTTAACCAGGACATTACCTTACCTTCCTTCTGTCCGGCCCCTGTTCATCGCTTTGGAAAAGCTCTACATACTCTAGATCTGGTGCGTGCTCTCCGGATCTATGTGTCTCGCACCGCTGCGCTTAGGCGGTGCACCTCTCTTTTTGTGCTAACCACAGGTCGGCGCAAGGGTCTCCCTGCTTCTAAGCCGACCTTAGCCCATTGGATTCGGTCGGCCATTTCGGACGCCTACCAAATTTCGCAGGCTCCTCCCCCGCCGGGGATCAAAGCGCACTCGACCAGGGCTGTCGGTGCCTCTTGGGCTTTTCGGCACCAGGCTACGGCTCAGCAAGTCTGTCAGGCTGCCACTTGGGCTAGCCTGCATACCTTCTCGAAGCACTATCAAGTGCATGCTCATGCTTCGGCAGATGCGAGCTTGGGCAGACGCATCCTTCAGGCGGCGGTCACCCATTTGTGAAGTTAGGCTCCGCCTACTTCTTAGTTTTATGTTTTATTTCCCACCCAGGGACTGCTTTGGAACGTCCCATGGTCTGGGTCTCCCATAGGAACGATGAAGAAAAAGAGAATTTTGTTTACTTAGTGTAAATTCTTTTTCTTATAGTTCCGTCTTGGGAGACCCAGCACCCTCCCTGTTGCCTGTTGGCAATTTTCTTGTTCCGTGTGTTTTCACATGCTGTTGTCGTGAACAGAGTCTCCGGTTGTTCCGGTTCTTGCTCTGTTCTACTTTTGGGTGGCTATTCTCCTTCAGCTTTTGCACTAAACTGGTTAGGACTGGTTGACCAGGGGGTGTATAGGCTCAGAGGGAGGAGCTACACCTTTTAGGTGTAGTACTTTGTGTGTCCTCCGGAGGCAGAAGCTATACGCCCAAGGTTTGGGTCTCCCAAGACGGAACTATAAGAAAAAGAATTTACGGTAAGTAAACAAAATTCTCTTTATCTCGGGGAGACGCCTGACATGATTAATCTAGGATTTAGTGGCAGCTATGGGCTGCCAATAACTCCTTATTACCCCGATTTGCCAACGCACCAGGGCAAATCGGGAAGAGCCGGGTACAGTCCCAGAACTGTCGCATATAATGTATGCGGCAATTCTGGGCGGCTGCTGACTGATATTGTTAGTCTGGGGGGCTCCCCATAACGTGGAGCTCCCCATCCTGAGAATACCAGTATGAGAGGGGGGGGGACACTTCAATCACTCGGGGGATTAGTGGTCACCGGTGAATCCTTCACAGGTGACCGCTAATCAGTACACGGCACAGACAGAGCCGCGGCATGAGAATGAAGTCGGGTGAAGTTCACCCGAGTTCATTCTCATCCCGCTACTCTGTCTTCCGACATGTAGTAACGACATTTTGCATCACACACGTACATTTCACATGGACAACACACACTTGTCAGTTATTTCACTCACGCACACACGGACATTCCACACGCACATACGGCTAGCATACGGGATACACACGCAGGCCACACATACCATAAAAACGGACCTAAAGAACGGAAAACGGACCCGAAAAAACGGCCCGTTTTACACGTGCGTGGTTTTCAAGGACGTGTGTTTTAGGCCTTAGGCTGTATATTTCCTGTGAAAATCACAAGACATAATTATTCTGCAAGTCAGTACTATCAGGGAATTACAACCATGACTGGTGTATGGGGCCCGGTGAAGAGGGGGGCCCGGGGTAATTACTTAGCTTTATTAAACCCCGGGCCGACCGGGCCCCTCTCTTCACTGGACCCCAGTCACAGCGGCAGCAGAGGGGTCTGGTAGTGTCAGTTCGGCACGATACATGGCTAAATTGCATGCGAAGGGTCGGCACATGCAAATAAGCTATGTGCTGACAGGAGGCAGGGTCAGTGGGGCAGAGCAGGGCGCCAGCGCATCATCTCGCAGCCCATCACTCTGCGACCTCATCACACTGGTGCAGTAACAGATGTCATACATCTACTTTCATAAATGTACACGATCAAATACAGTTTCTGATGTTAATGAGTCTCTTCAAATCAGACACCTTATGTCTATTCTATGTGGGTTCCGTTTTTGTTATTTTTTTTTTAAAACATCGATAAAATCGAATGAACGGGTATCATCTGATATAGGCAAGAAGTTAGTGTATGAGCTTCATAAGAGAACAAGATGGCAGGTATATGGGTCTTTGGCATCTCCCCGACATTTCAACGCAGGTAGCCGATGGAAGCAAATGGACTGCTATTTAAATGCGAACAAAATGGACCTAGCGTCACCTGTCACAGGTGCTCAGGAGAAAAATTATCTAGTAGAGGTGAAGTAACTCCGGCACACCGTTTATTTCCCAATTGCAAATCACACATAAAAAAAGGGTGAATGTCTCTTTGAATTTTTATTGAAAAAAGATGATACAGTTGCAGAAAGTCCGCCTATGACAACGTTTCGGCCATCGTCTCGGCCTTCATCTGGTCGGACAGACTGACTAGACATATTTACAAGATAAACATAACAACATAAGATTGATCAGTACACTTGTAAGTGAACATTTTGCATGTAGCAACTTTTAATACAAAAAGAAATATTAACAAGGGTCTTGTGACGTGAGAAATAAGGAGAAGAAACCATTGGTCGTGTAAATGAGACACAGTATTGAAGGTCACCTAGAAGAGGGGATGTGTCAAGGTAAGTAATATGGGGGAGGAATGTGTGGTGCAACGTCCTGGGACTCACCTGGTTGAGTAATAATTCCCAGAGGGGCAAGAGGTCAAGATGACGGTACTGGTAGAGACAGTAAGTCGTGTGAACACGTTATTTGTCTGTGATAGATATGGAAAAAGACAAAGAAAGAAGAATGAGCTGTTGGGATAATGGTATCGTGAACTTGGAAAAAACGTCATGTAAGAGTGCATTATACCTATTGGTGGACAGACTGGTAAATTCCTGAGACAATGACAGGGTCCCATCAATATTTTAGGATATATCTATAGGGATACTCTGCGGTACATGAGTAATGCTCGGCTCTGTAAGAGCATGAGACCAATCTAGTGAAAAATATCCATAATTAGTAATGAATTACAGTCATTAACTGGGTATAAAATGGAACTATACACCTGGTTCTGGTACCCGTATATGAGTGGCAGGATGTCAAACAATCCTTGGGCCGGGGTGCTGTGTGGCAGGTTGCTAGCCGGATAAGGTGTGGATGTCAGAGAATCTGGTTTACCTCTAAGGAAAAGAAATGGAGGGGAAAATATTCTTTTATCTATGAAAGGTAATGATCATAGATGGACACAAAAAAGGGGTTGGGGAACCTCCTACCTTAGCTCATTTGCACATGGCAGAAAAAAGTGGGTAGTATCCACAAGTTAAAAGGGATCCGGGGCTCTATACCTGAGAATGTATATAGCAAATATAAATATAGGATTAGATATATTTGAGTGCTTAATCAAGGGAGAAATAAGTAACAATCTGGTGAAGTAAATGGTATACCTCAAATATCCGGTATGGTTGGCTACCTGGAGGGCTTTAGGATACAGCGGTGTGACAGGTAAGGAAACCTATGCGTAGGCAAGCTGGCAGAAAAGGGGAGAGAAGGTTAGCAGAGTCCAACATGCTGCAGGGGAAGGTGTAAGGAGGGATCACTTACCATTATGTGTAGAGACCGCTTGTGTGCCCTGTGCGTCCGGTGAGGTGGGAGGATTATACTGAGGGCAGTGTTTAAAAGCGCTGGTGGTGTGACGTCACTTCCGGTGATTGACACGCGGAAGTAATGGACAGGCCGGTGGAACGCATGTCGCGCATGCGCTCTAGTACCTTGTGGGGATGTGGTGGAAGTCCCATTGTGGAGGTGTGTGTGTGCTGGAGCGTGAGAGCGCGCTTGGGCGGTAGTGGTCAGCTGTGGAATTGGAGGAACTGTGCACACTATGCCATATAAGGAAGGTGGATCCAGTGATAAGTTCAGGATGACGGTGGTATCATCTTTTTTCAATAAAAATTCAATGAGACATTCACCCTTTTTTTATGTGTGATTTGCAATGGGGAAATAAACGGTGTGCCGGAGTTACTTCACCTCTGCTATTTAAATGCTGCTGTCAATGATTGATACCAGCATTTGAATAGTTCCGGTCACTGCAGTTAGGCCGGGACCACATGGGGCACTAGTGCGATCCTCGCATGACATTCGGCTCAAGGTGGCAGCACAGCAGAAGCCGAGTGTCATGCGAGTGTCCCTGCGACTGGGGTCAGACTGTGCGAGCGGACCTCAGCTGCGGGGGTAGGCCAGGGCTGAGGAGGGGAGGGATTTCTCTCCCTCTCTCCTCCGTAGGCGGCTATTGCGATTCTTGCCCTGCACTCGTGGTACACCGGTGTACCGCGAGTGTAGTAAGATTTTTCTCTCGCCACATACACTTGAATGGGTGCGAGAGAAAGAGTCTCGCATTACAATCGCAGCATGCTGCGATTGTTTTCTCGGTCCGATTAGGGCTGAGAAAATAATCGCTCATGTGCGCTGACACACAGGCTAAAATTGGTCCGAGTGGAATGCGATGTTTTATCGCACTCCACTGGCACCGCTTTTCTCGCCGTGTGGCTTAGGCCTTAAAGGCAGACTTCAACTGAAACATCCGGCATCTTCCTGGTAAGAAGAAGCAACCCTTCACAAAAATGTATGTCACGGGTCATTAAGAGTTTAATCCATTTAATGACCTGGAATTCTTCCATCTGTGATATTGCTGAGGTTCACTGATAGACTAGGTTCTGTTTTGCTACCCATGTCTTAGATTTCCATTGAATTGCTCCATGCCTTGCAATTTTTTACAACAGTTTTTTTATCAAAATGTTCCAAAATAGCAATATTATTTTAAAGGCTTTAATAATCAAAAATAATAAAATTTCTTTTATTCTTAGCAGATGACTGTACCATGAGCTCAGAGGGACATCTGATACCACAATATTCCGTTTTAAAATGTGAAGATATCTCACAAGACGCATATGAAGAGCAGGCCATTATCTCAGCTATACCCATTGATTTTTACACCAAAGTTCTGTCATCTGAAGAGTCAGATGACAGACTGGGTGAAGAACATCAAAATGATGAGGAGAAGCCATGCATATGTTCGGAATGTGGCGAATGTTTCAACGGGAAATCTGATCTTGAGAGGCATATGAGAATTCACACGGGGGAGAAGCCATTCATATGTAACGAATGTGGAAAAAGTTATAGTTTTAAATCGTCTCTTATTGTACATCAGAGAAGGCACACGGGGGAGAAGCCATTTACAAATTCAAAATATGTGAAACGTTTTACCCAGAGACCAACTTTTGCTGTGCATAAAAAAGGTCACAGAGGGGAGAAGCCGTTTCCATGTCCAGAATGTGGAAAATATTTTAACTACAAATCGGATTTTGTTAAACATGAGAGAAGTCACACAGGTGAGAAGCCGTATTCATGTACAGAATGTGGGAAATGTTATAGTGCAAAATCAACTCTTGTCGTTCATCAGAGAACGCACACAGGGGAGAAGCCGTATTCCTGTTCAGAATGTGGAAAATGCTTCACTCGGAAATCGCCTCTTGTTGTACATCAAAAAACTCACGCAAGGGAGAAGTCACTTTCATGCTCAGAATGGGGGAATTGTTTCCCCGAGAAAACAACTCTTACTGTATATCAAGGAGATGAAACAAGAGAGGAAATGTATTTGTAATAATGTTAGAAACATTATATCTGAAAGTCAACAAAAGTATTTTCATGGCCAAAACATAGTATACAATATTTTCACCAAGGGATCTTGTTAATTCAATATATATATATATATATATATATATATATATATATATATATATATATGTCATATACCGTATTTTTTGGACTATAAGACACAACGTACAATAAATGACGCACCCCAGGTTTAGACAGTAGAAAACAGGAGAAACATTTTTCTGACTAATTAAAACATCCCTGGTGGAAAGTGGTGGAGGCAATAAATATGTTTAGTGTTTCTCTGCACTGTTTTATTCACATATAGCTTCACAGCTTGGACATTAATGTAATGAACATCCTGCAACGCACATATATACACACACAGCACAATACATGCACACTTATCTCATCTCTGCTATATATACACATTTACAGACACATAGCTCTGCTACATATGCACATTTACAGACACACAGCTCTGCTACATTTGCATGTTTACACACACAGCTCTGCTACATTTGTGTGTATATAAATTACCACATCTCTGCTACATATGTATATTTCACACACATCTCTGTTGTATATGCACGTTTACACACACAGCTCTGCTACATATACAAATTTACACACACACAGCTGTGCTACATATAAACATCTGCTACATATAAACATTAACTCACACAGTCCGGTACATGTACATATTTACACACACACACACACACACTCACACACACACACACTGTGTATACATTGCCCCATTTTGCATTTCCTTCCAGGTCTGATTGATGACATGACCTGAATCTACCTGCAGCTTATCAGGTCCATCAACTGCCTAGGGTGTGCATACTCTGTGCGGGTCCTGGCAGATTCCTCTCCTGCCCTGCATCTATCACATAGATTAGTGTGGGGCAGGAGGAGACAGAGCAACTCTTTGTGATCATGATGGAGACTGTGCAATTCCAGTCACTACTTACGGGTAGTATGGACGGAAGTACAGTCAAGAAAGCCGGGGTCTGTTAATAGGAGGACACGTATGTGCACAAGGAGTAAACCGAAGCATAGCCAGGTCACAATCTGAGGGTCAGAAATCCAGGAGAGCACGTAATAGGTTTAAGGAGAAATCAGACACTGGGTCAGGTAACGGTCCGAGGTCAAAAGGCAGGATGTCACAACAGGAACAGGGAGTGGGCAGAGAGTAGTCAAATAACAGTCTGGGGTCAGAAAACAAAGATCAGAACACTAGCAGAAACGCAGGCCAAGGCACAACAACAGAACCAGAAAATACAACTGGTAAGGTTCTGGGCGAGCATGCTCAGTAAAGAAGCCTAAGCAATTACCAAGAAGGAGAAACACCTGAGTGATCAGCACCAACATGGAATCCTGCACTGTCAATCAAGGTGCTAACTCCGTAACTAATGAAAGCTCAACAGAGCATCTACAAAGGCAAGATACTCCGCACAGAGGAATCGTATCACTGCCAGGTCTGTAATCCAGGAAAATAGAGCAGAGCATCTTCTAGTCTGCAAGATGCTCTGCACAGAGGAATCGTGATACACTGTCTCAGCATTCTCTTATCACAATAAGCTGCCTCTGGACTATAAGATGCGCACACTCTTTAGCAAGTTTTTTTCCTTGCTAAAAACTGCATCTAATAGTCCAAAAAATACGGTATATGTTTTTTATTATTATTTCTTTGTACCATAAACTTGTGCTAGGAAATGTGACATCTGCAGCCAATCACTGGGCTCAGTGGTGATAACAATGAGGACTGCCTGAGCTGCTGAATCCAGTGATTGATTGCAGCAGTCATGTGCGCTATAGTCATGATATCACTGCTGTCAACAGACAGGGGGTATTGGCAGAAGGGGATTGCTAGACTTTCTTAGGGTGAGTGCTCTTTACTTTATATCTACCTAACACATCTATGTACATAAAAAATTGTCGATTTTAAGTATCACAGGTCTTGCATATGTTCCATATGTGAAAATGTGTTTTAACTAAAAGTCATATCTAAGGGTGAATTCACACGCAGCAGATTTTTTAAAATTCTCACTCAGTCCCTTTGATCTGAGTAAACTTTGCAGATATCTTAAAGAAGAAGTTGCATTTTTTTGTCCTAATTATGTATGAGATGTACTACATGTGTTTTATACACTTGTATGTATCTTTGGAGTTCTTATAATTACTGATATTTAATATTACTGATATTTAGCAGAGTTTTCCAGGTTTCCCCCATTTTCATTACCTGTACTTGATGTAGTTTCATGATTTTAATAATAATTGTTATTACATTTCAATAAAAGTTATTTATTTTTAGGGGCTTGCATATTTTCTTTGCTTTTCTAGTACAAGTGTATTAAAATACTTACTGATTACAGTTTTCCCCAGTTACCAGCACCTTTTCCTTCCTTTTCCGTCTCACGTAACCGTTTCTCTTCCTTCTGGGACAGCGCTACTTCCATCAATGAAAACCTATGGAAAACCTCACTACGAGGCCCCATAAGTGGGCTTTACACGCTGCGACATCGCTATCATCGGCTAGCGGTGTCGAGCGTGATAGTACCCGCCCCCGTCGTGCATGCAATATCTGGTGATCGCTGCCGTAGCGAACATTATCGCTACGGCAGCTTCACACGCACATACCTGGTCGGCGACGTCGCTGTGACTAACGAACAATCCCTCCCTCAAGGGAAAGATGCGTTCGGCGTCACCGCGACGTCACTAAGCAGCCGGCCAATAGAAGCGGAGGGGCGAAGATGAGCGGGACGTAACATCCCGCCAACCTCCTTCTGCATTGCCGGTGGACGGAGGTAAGGAGATGTTCCTCGCTCCTGCGGTGTCACACATAGCGATGTGTTCTGCCGCAGGAACGAGGAACAACATCGCTAATAAACAGGCAACGATATTTTGTTTTAGGACGACCTCTCCAAACCCAACCATTTTTGCCTGTTTTGCGATCGTTTAAGATCGCTCGTACGTGTCACACGCTGCGATATCGTTAATGACGGATGTCGGATGTGCGTCACTAACAACGTGACCCCGACGATAAATCATTAGCGATATCGCAGCGTGTAAAGCCCCCTATAGACATTGAGAAAGCGACGTTTGGTTCACACATTTAATCCGGCGAGTCTGTATTCAGGTTACGTGATCCAGAAACCAGGGAAGATAGTGATCACTAAGTACTACATCTCATACAAAATGAAAACGATATGGATAAAAAAAATTAAAAAAATTGGGAGACTTTTTTTTTAACAACCTCATTATGCAACAAATCTTACTTGATGTCAATTGATCCTTGTTGCGCATTTAAATTGTTTTCTTTTTTTATGTCCAGGATGTGAAGAATTTTTTAATTCTTTTTAATCATGGAAAGGATTTTGCAAGCTAATAAAATCTTTCTGCAGTATGAGTATATCACGTATCCTATCGTAATAGTGTGGAAAACATGAGGGTGCTGCTCTGTTGTTTACGTGAGTAGTAGTGACATTATTTACATGCTTGTGATCATGTGCTTTTTTCCCCTATTGAGAAAAGTGGACGAAAGGCTAGTCTGCATATGACCGCAAAGTATACAAATCGCATAGGAACACTCGAGAGGGACCCTGACAATATTCATACTTGTGGTCATGTGCTCTTTTTCTTCTATTGAGAAAAGTGGACGAAAGGCTAGTCTGCATATGACCGCAAAGTATGCAAATCGCATAGGAATGCTCTAGCAGGGTCAGCAATAGCCAAAATGTTAATCTAACCTTTCTCAGATCTCCCTTCCACGTGTTCCTCAGAATCTGGTCCTTTCCACCAGTGGTTATCTCCACCCACCATGCGCACAGTGTTCCTCAGAATCTGGTCCTTTCCACCAGCAGTTTCCTCCGCCCTCCATGCACACAGTGTTCCTCACAATCTGGTCCTTTCCACCAGTAGTTCCCTCCACCCTCCATGTACACAGTGTTCGTCAAAATCTGGATATTTCCACCATTGGTTTCCTCCACCCTCCATGCACACAATGTTCTTCAGAATCTGGTCCTTTCCACCAACAGTTCCCTCCACCCTCCATGTACACAGAATTCCTCAGAATCTGGTCCTTTCCACCATTGGTTTCCTCCAACCTCAATGCACACAGAGTTCCTTAGAATCTAGTCATTTCCACCATTGATTTCCTCCACCCTCAATGCACACGGTGTTCCTCAGAATATGGTCCTTTCCACCAGCAGCTCCCTCCACCCTCCATGCATACAGTGTTCCTCAGAATCTGGTCCTTTCCACCATTGGTTCCCTCCACCCTCCATGCACACAGTGTTTCTCACAATCTGGTCATCTCCACTATCGGTTCCCTCCACCGTCCATGCACACAGTAGCTCGTAGTATCTGGACATATACAGATACATACTGGCTAGTGACCGGTTCCTCCAGCTCTACATAGTACCCTTCTATACTACAGAAGATGGATGCACCATACAAGTAAAGTACTTGTTCTTATGCCCCCACCCTATTTCCTGACAGATTGTAAGCTCTTACGAGCAGAACTCACTCCTCTTCTTTGAACTGACTTATGTATTTCTCTGTCATGTCTTATATTGTTTGTTCCTGTACCCTCTGTTTTGTAAAGTGCTGTGGAATATGTTGACCGAAAAAAAATGTCTTCTACTAGTTAAGCCGTCTGGATTTGGTGCTTTCTTTAGAGCATGTCCTATGACCACCATTCTGATCTCCACTTCCCAGGTCATTTCTGAGTGGTCTAATCATTTTTCAGGGATCGATTTAACCAAGGCAGCCACCATGAAATCCAACATTTTCTTCAACATTTCTCCCACCATGCTGCCTTACAATGGTCCATCCATCTAAACTGGTTCTGAAATCCTCAAAGGACTGATATCAGCCTCCTCGTCTTGGTGTGATGAGAAGTTGAGTCTCCATACCTGCCGGGGGAAGTCTCTTTAAAGGCCCCAGTGAAAAATAGACTAAAATCAGCGAAACCCACTGAGATTGGAGGGATCTGCCAACTACATATTGTATAAGGATGTCCTGCTGAATTTCAGGGACTGATCCTTTTCTCCTGGAGATAAGTTATTGTCAGAGGAGACTGGCAGCCGCCTTCTCATGAAGAACATGAGCTCAGTTATGGCGGCTGTATGGAGGAGTCGGGAAGGAACAATATCTAATGTATATCGGGGCCCTACAGATAATGTGCCATCAAAAATGTTTTTCCAACAAATGAAGAAATGTAAAGTATTAATGTTATTGAAAAATTAACCTCTTTCATTGGTATAAAATATGAAAAATAATGTAAAAAGTTTTGATATTTTCCACTTTTAAACACTAGGGGGAGCAGATGCTGAAATTTGCCATGGAAACCTTATGTGCTGTTAGCTCACTTTATGACTGCAGTAAATGTGGTGGGGCCTGCTCATGTGTCTGATGTCACTTGCCTCTTCCCTTCTGGACATTTCCAAAAGGATAAGGGAGGGTGAAGTTTAGGATCAAAGAGCGGAGTCATCACTGGTGACTGCAAAGTGATACCGAGATGTGGATACCGAGGACGATGGACAGCCCCAATTCTGTAAGTTGGTGCTGCTCGAGGTATCACACACTGGGATTAGATATACGGACTGTATCACAAGCTGGAGTGAAATACGCAGAGTGTATCACATGCTGGTATTAAAAATGCAGAGAGTATCAAGCTGGGATTAGATATGGAGGCTGTATCATGCACTGGATTAGATACTCGTCTGCGGGTTGTGTCATTCATGAAAGGATTAGATACATGGCTCTGCAGGCTGTGTCACGATGGGATTTGATATTCAGCTGTATCACACATGAAGGGATTCGATACACAACTCTGTGATCCAACAGCGGTGTTTAAATAACATAATTGCTGGTGTGTGGATGCATTGGTACCATCGGATCCCCGCAACGTACTTGCAAGAAACCAATGGATTGTCCTGGCAGCCGGGGGCCGGCTGAGGACACAGATCAGCTCCATCTTGGTCCTGTGAAGCCCAGCTTGTCATTTTCACTATAGAGTATAACTGATTACAGGATCACAAGTTCAGATCCTCAAAGGGAACTTGAAAAGTAAAGAAAAAAATAAGTTTTAGAAATATATAAAACCAAAAACTAAAAAATATCAAAGTTCGAATCCCCCCTCCTTTGTTAATTTATAACATAAAGGAATAGAAAAAAAACTGCATATCTGCATACGTAAAAGTTTGATTAACTAAAGATAGAAAATTATTAGGGGTAAATGCCGAAAAAATGAATTAAAATACAAAAATTGAGCTTTTTCGGACATTGGAGGCAGTTGGTCGGGGCTGGTGAGGTGACAATGGGGTCATCCAGGCTGTAAGGATTTCCTGAAGAGATACATTTCCAGGTTGTGTCTGAAGGTCCCCAATGTGGTGGAATCGGATGTGCTGAGGCTCGGGATTCCATAATGGGGGACTCGGGAGAAGTCTTAATTAATTAGGACGGTCATCTGCACAACACATGGAAAAATGATGAAACCACTTGCACAATTGGTGCTCAACTCGTCACATATAACATCGTTTTGGCTGACCTTAATTGAAGACCAGAAATACAATGTGTAGCGCCCCTGAAGCCATCAGGGAACTACAAGGTTCTGTATCCTCACCAGGATGCAGGGTGTTGGGAAAGTCAGTTATGCTTTGGCTGCTGTGAGGCTCCCTCTTGTGGCCAGGAATGGTTTGAACAGAGACCAGGGTGTTGAGCAATGGGCGTTTCCATTGCTAACTCTCTGCTTATTTAAACCCTGGTCTTATAGCAGGCTATGCCGGATGTCAGTTGTTCTTTGTTCACAGCCTGCTTCATCCTGCTCCAGACCACATCTACCTCAGATAAGTGCTTTGCTCTTTATTTGTTGTTTGGTTCTTTTGGCTCTTATCCGAGTTTGTCATTTGCTGTGGTTGTTGTCAGTTTATTTGCATGCAGGGATCTTCCCTCTCAGTTGCTTAGCTGGGAAGATCCCTACAGCTATGTGTGGAGTATTGCTCCTATAAGTCCATGTGTTTATTTATTCTTGAATTTGTAATGATTCCTGCTTTTTATTCATTGGTATGACAAGAGTGCCTGGTATAGGACGGAGTTCAGATCTAGTGATCTGAGGGCTTTTTGTACTATCAGGTATTTGGATTTTTGCAGGATTTTTCTCTGGCCACCATCAGTCTCTTTCCTGTCCTGTCCTATTTAGTCAGTAGGGCCTCACCTTTTGCTAATCCTATCATCTATCTGTGTATTGTGTTTTCCTATATCACCGCAGTCTTTGAATGTGGGGGGCTTGCTATTCTTTATATATTTTCTGAGGCAGAGAGTTTTTCATCTTTCCTTCCTTTAGGATAGCTAGCTTCTCCGGCTGGGTTCGCGGTGCACAGGATGTTAGGTCACCCCTCGCCTACTTCTAGTGTTGATGGTTAGTAAGGGGATGGCGGCCAGATTAGTTGCCAATGCTCTTGTCACCTTTTACCAATGATTTATGGTGGTCTTCCATGGTTCCGGATCATAACAGTAGGGCCTACCCCTTAGGGACCCAGAAGACCAGTGCCGGTCACACACAAACACTTCATCCAATCATCCCCCATAGAATGGTACAAAGCTAGGGTCGGACCAATGGATGGCCGCCTAGAGGTGGAGCCACTCCAGTCCACTAGTTGACCAGGTGGGAGGGGCAGCAGGTGAAAAGTAGTCAGTCGGAGTCAGACAGTGAGGGTGGACGTGAGGAGACGCACTGACTAGGAGTGAACAGTAACCTGGTGCCCAGGAGGTTAGTTGCCAGTGGAGTACGTTGGAGTAGTCCTGGAACTACGCACCAACGGGTACAGGACCCTAGGTCAGGCAGAAGCTCCAGGCAGGCCTGATAGCACCTGCACAGTGAGGGGACCATCAAGGACCTCACTTACCTTAAAAATCCGAATCTCAGTAGCAAAGGGAGAACCGGGGACAGGACCAGAGACTCCAACCCCACAGTGTTCACGCTACCGTCATACGGACTGCAGTGGAAAACTACGCCGCAGGGACCCACCAACCAGAGACAGGTGCAGGGGAAGAAGGCAACAGATTACTAAATTGGCACTGGGACAAAGGGGACTTGAAGGTGAAACCAGCCGGCCTCGGGTGACTAGTAGAGTTGAGCGCAGTTCATGGTTCTCCAGTTCGCGGTTCGAGTGATTTTGGGGCTGTTCTAGATCGAACTAGAACTCGAGCTTTTTGCTAAAAATTCGTTAGCTCGAGTTACGTTCGAGAATGGTTCTATCAGCAAAAAGCCAAGCTAATTACTAGCTGGCTTTTCGCTGTAATAGTGTAAGTCACTCTGTGACTCACACTATTATGAAATTTCAGCGTATAGTGTGCGGGGGCTGCGCTTTCAGATCACTGCTGTATGGATAATGGCGATCGCCATTTTTTTTAAAAAAAAATTTCTTCCTTCCCTAAGCGCGCGTGTAGTGGGGCGGGTCAGCATGTCAGCCAATCCTAGACACACACACAGCTAAGTGGACTTTTTGCCAGAGAAGCAAGGCCATGTGTCATAGGCTGTCCATGTCACATGTCCTTGCATTATAAAAACGGACATTTTGTTCCAGCACGCCATTATCTGCCTTCTGCGTCTGGGTGTCAGTCACTGCTCACGCAGCTCCTGAACACCTTACACAGATAATTTCTGAAAAATAGTTGACGAAACTATAACGTAAAAAACATCTACTAATCTAATAAATATTCAATTTAAAAAAAACAAAAACACATATGCCGGCGTCACACGGTACGATATATCGGGCGATATGTCGTCGGGGTCACGTCGGTAGTGAAGCACATCCGGCATCGTCTGATATATCATAGCGTGTAACAGCTACGAGCGACTGTTAACGAGCAAAAATACTCACCTTATCGTTGCTCGTTGACATGTCGCTTATTTTCAAAAACTCGTTCCTCCTTCTGCGCGCCGCTTGTTCATCGTTGCCGAGGCAGCACACGTCGCTCCATGTGAAACCCCGGGAGCGACGAACACAGCTTACCTGCATCCCGCCGGCAATGCGGCAGGAAGGAGGTGGGCGGAATGTTACGTTCCGCTCATCTCCGCCCCTCCGCTTCTATTGGGCGGCCGCTGTGTGACGTCGCTGTGACGCCGAACGTCCCTCCCCCTTCAGGAACTGGATGTTCGCCACCCACAGCGACGTCGTCCGGGAGGTAAGTTCGTGTGACGGGGGGTTAACGACTTTGTGTGCCGCGGGCAACTAATTGCCCGTGACGCACAAACGACGGGGGCGGGTACGATCGCACGATAGATCGTACCGTGTGACGCCGGCATTAGGCAGAATATTGAACAGTCCAACTTTAATCTGTAAACAAGACTATTGCCCAAAAAAAAAATGAAAAAAACTGAGCAAAAACTCCCTGTGTGAACATAGTATAACAAATACTGAAATAAAATACTCAAATTCTCAGCGTGCGCACGAGGCCTTACACATACTGAGGTAAATACTCATCAATACTGAACATGTGCACATGACCTTAGGCTATGTGCGCACTAGACCGTTTTTCCCGCGGATTTACCCGCGGATTTGCCCCGGAAATTTCTTGAGAAATGTCTGCAATCTTTGTGCAGACATTTCCCATGAAATTCAATGAGAAAAAAAAATAGCTGTGCGCACTGTGCGGATTTTTCTCAAGAAAATTTCTTGAGAAAATTTTCTCGAGAAACTTTCTTGAGAAAATGTGCATGTCCATTAATTTCCGCAGGTACCTGCGGTATTCCGGGGGTATTCCGCAGGTAGCAATGATGTGCGGTATACCACCGGAATAGCCGCGATTTACCTGCGGTAATGCCCATCGCTGCCTGCGGTTTTGCAGGAAGCGATGTCATTATGCCAGGAAGAGGAGCAGAGGAAACACACGTCGCACTCCCTGGACGCCGCACAGAAGCACTTCCGTGCGACCTCCAGGTGTCTGTGCAGTGTGTGTCCTGCTCCGGCCTCGCGGCTGCCTGCACTGCAGGGTGTCAGTGTCTGCCCGCAGTGTCAGCAGCCTGTCACGCTGCAGCGCAGGCAGACACGGACATCCTGCAGTGCTGGGAGCCGCGGGGATGACGATCGCTGCTGTCAGGAGGTGAGATCATTACCTGCTGTGACGATCTCCTGCCTCCTGACGTCAGCGCTGTCACTGCTGTCTAGGGCCGACTCGCGAGCGGCCCGAGACTGTCACTAGCGGTGACGTCACGGGCTCTCGCGATAAGTCAGTGACAGCGCTGACGTCAGCAGTACAGGAGATGATCACAGAAGGTAATGATCTCATCTATGCTCCTGATGGCAGCGCTCGGCATCCCCTGCAGTGACCTGAGCTGACCTATTGATGTTAGCTCAGGTCACTGCATTGCTCTCCCAGCCAATGGGGAACATTCTGTTTTTCATTGACTGGGACAGCGACTATGGTATGGATCGCCGTGCCCCCCCCCCCCTTATTGGATTACGCCGGACGTGGAATTGATTGTGCTCTTTTCAATAAATTGGTTAAAGAGGGAATATGTTTTGGGGAGTGTTTTTTCAAATAAAACTTTTTTTGTTGTCTATTTTTTAATTATTACTGACTGGGTTGGTGATGTCGGGTATCTGATAGACGCCTGACCTCACCAACCCCAGGGCTTGATGCCAGGTGACATTACACATCTGGCATCAACCCCATATATTACCCCGTTTGCCAACGCACCAGGGCGCGGGATGAGCTGGGGCAAAGCGCCAGGATTGGCACGTCTAATGGATGCGCCACTTCTGGGGCGGCTGCGGCCTGCTATTTTTAGGCTGGGGAGTGTCCAATAACAGTGGACCTCCCTAGTCTGAGAATATCAGACCCCAGCTGTCCGCTTTACCTTGGCTGGTGATCCAATATGGGGGGGACCCCACGTTTTTTGTTTTAAATTATTTATATAATTTAAAATAACAGAGTGGGGTGCCCACTGTTTTGGATTATCAGCCAAGGTGAAGCTGCCAGCGGTGGTCTGCAGGCTGCAGCCGTCTGCTTTACCCTAGCTGGCTACAAAAAATGGGGGGACCTCACGTCATTTTTTTTTAATTATTTATTTATTTTATGGCTAAATACAAGGCTAAGCACCCTTTAGGCTACTTTCACACATCCGGCTTGAGCTCTGCGGCTCAATCCGGCTGTGCAAGCTATGCAACGGATGCGGTGAAAACACCGCATCCTTTGCATAGGTTTTTCCTTTGCGGCCAGTCCGGTTTTTGCCGCTTGCGGCATGCTACTGAGCATGCGCAGTGGCAAAAACCGCATGCGGCGGCCGGATGCGGTTATTGCCGCATCGCGCCGCATCCGGCCGCCATAGGCATGTATTGAAAAATGTGCCGCATCGGCCGAATGCGGCGCGATGCGGTTTTTTTTTGCCGCACGAAAAAACGTGCCAGGCAACGTTCCATCCGGCCGCCGCATCGGCTACATCTGCCGCATGCGGCAAAAAACGGACGGAACGCAAGGCCATGCGGCACAATGCGGCACTAATTAAAGTCTATGCAGGAAAATCGCAACCGGCAGCAAAAAAAACCGGTTGCGATTTTCATGCAAAGTGCCGGATTGTGCCGCATAGCAAAAACCGGAGGTGTGAAAGTAGCCTAAGTGCCACATGAAAGTCACTAAAGGGTGCCAGCTTAGAAAATGCAGGGAGGTGGAACATTATATAGGTTTTTCTCATCTATCTATCTATCTATCTATCTATCTATCCCTCTATCTATCTATCCCTCTATCTATCTATCTATCTATCCCTCTATCTATCTATCTATCCATCTATCCCTCTATCTATCTATTCATCTATCTATCTATCCCTCTATCTATCTATCTATTCATCTATCTATCCCTCTATCTATCTATTCATCTATCTATCTATCCCTCTATCTATCTATCCCTCTATCTATCTATCTATTCATCCATCTATCCCTCTATCTATCTATTCATCTATCCATCTTTCCCTCTATCCATTATCTGTCTATCGATTATCTTTATTATTTATTGCAGGGACAAACCTGCGGTAAATCCGCGGTAAATCCGCGGCAAATTCGCGGCAAATCCGCGGCAAAAACGCATGCGGATTTGGTGCGGATTTTTTCCGCAGGTCCGGAAATCTTTCACTGGCAGAAGTTTCTCAAGAAATTTTCTTGAGAAACTTCACATTTCTAGTGCGCACATAGCCTTAGCCTATGTTCACAGGGGGTTTTTTTCTGCAGCAAAAGCTGCAGCTTATTATTGGCATATATTTACATTAAACCAATGAAAAAAACTGCAAAACTGCCCTATGTGAACATAGCTTAACAAATACTAAGGTAACGAAAACTCTAATACTGAACGTGTGCACGATTCCTTGGGCCATGTCCACACATTGAGTATTTGGTGAGTTTTTTACCTCATTATTTGTAAGGCCATGTTATCCTAGAACCTCTGAGAGGGTTAAACAATTCCGGTATAAGTGGATTCTTGACCGTGATCTTGTTGAGCCCTCTATAATCAATACAGGGACGCAGTTCACAAAGAAGAACCCAGCTCCTGCCAGTGAGGAAGACTTCTGGATGAATCCTCTTGCCAGGTTCTCCTCGATGTATTCAGATATGGCTGGGGTCACCGCCTAAGACTAAAGGCCCCGTCACACGCAGCGATATCGCTAGCGAGCGTACCCACCCCCGTCGTTTGTGCGTCACGGGCAAATCGCTGACCGTGGCGCACAATATCGTTCGGAGCCGTCACACAAACTTACCTGCCTAGCGACGTCACTGTTGCCGGCGAACCACCTCCTTTCTATGGGGGCGGTTCGGGCAGCGTCACAGCGGCGTCACTAAGCGGCCGGCCAATAGAAGCGGAGGGGCGGAGATGAGCGGCCGTAACATCCCGCTCACCTCCTTCCTTCCTCATTGCAGGTAAGCTGTAGTTCGTCGTTCCCGAGGTGTCACACGTAGCGATGTGTGCTGCCTTAGGAACGATCAACAACCTGCGTCCTCAACAATCACCGATTTTTTGAAAACGAGCGATGTGTCAACGATGGATGATTTGGTGAGTATTTTCCATCGTTAACACTCGCTCGTTAGTGTCACACGCAACGACATCGCTAACGATGCCGGATGTGCGTCACGGAATTCGTTGCGTGTAACGGGGCCTTAAGAGTAGATTTGGCCGCAATGAGGTGAGAAAGCTGGAAGTAGGCCAATTTGGCAATCATACGACCTATGTGGCAGCAGTGTCTCAGCCTCCTTCTTGTCGAAGGTATCCATGTACATCCAGTAGGCAAAAGGCAGACCCAGACGTTTGGTGGGTATCACAGGCAGACGAGCAGGACGAACCCTAATGAGAAATTTCTCATGTCAGGAATGACCCCATCTGAGCACATCTCGAGATCTCCAGTCCAAGACATGTTCATGTCTCTGAAGCCACGTCAGACCCAATAGCAGAGGGTAGCACATGAAAGGCAATTTCATCTGTGCTTAACATTCCCACCCGAAGCTCAACTTGCTCAGTGACTAGATAGCCTCTGCCAAAGGCTTTCCATCTACAGACTTCACTGCTATGGGAACTTGTAGTGGAAGGATGGGAATCCCCGGTATCAATCCACTGCAGTGCGTTGTATGACGTTCCCAGCGTAACTGGAAAGGCCTACTTGGTAAACCGGGTGTTGCCACATGATACAGACACGGATATGGATAAAGGGTGAAGAGGACTTGCTTTCACCTAGGGTCAAGTCTCTTACAGACTCTAAGCTTGGAAATTTCCTGGCTTTCTAGGACAGAAACTGATCAAGCGATTTAGGACTACACTAGAAGCATCCCTCTACGATACTTCGGACCTCTCAGTGGAGCTTCAACACATGCACTTGATCCACTTCCATGGGATAAGGAAGAGTCTTGGTGACCGCGGGTCATGGCATGATGGGCTTGTGGAATGAAGGTGCTTGGCGCAACAACTTCCTCTCTCGGTTCACCTCTCTGGAACCTGAGGTCGATGCGGATAGCCTGGGATACCAGGTCATCAGTGTAGAAGGCACATCTCAACCAGCCAGCTCGTCCTTGATTCTTCCGGACAATCCTTCCCAGAATGCAGCCACCTGTGCTTCATTATTCCAGCCCAGTTCGGAAGACAGGGTGCAGAAACGAACGGCATACTGGTCTATGATGAGACTCCTCCTGGCACAGTATAAAGAGTGAGGATACTGCTGAGGAGACTAGACCTGGTTCATCGAACACCTTGCAGAAAGCCTCTAGAAAGTTCTTCAGGTTCTGGATGATACGGTCACTCCTCTCTCATAATGGATTGAACCAGGCAAGAGCTTTGCCAGTCGGGTTCGATGTCATAAAGGCCACTTTGGCTCGGTTAGCATTTGCTGCCAGGACGGCTGATGCAGCAGTCTCAACTGGTATGGTAGCATGCAGCAGAGGGTTCGGCAGGTACAGATGGTATGGTAGCATGCAGCAGAGGGTTCGGCAGGTACAGCTGGTATGGTAGCATGCAGCAGAGGGTTCGGCAGGTACAGCTGGTATGGATTGGTGCATCAGCGGATATGCCAGGTACTGGAACACAAACGGAAATGAATAATACGGCACACAGCAATACAGAAGCACCGATAGCACAAGGGACCTGAAAACTACACACATGGCTCCATGCACATTACACACACGGCTCTGCTCCATCCTCCCACACAGCAGCCCCTGCACACACTGAGCAGAGCCCCCTGCAGCAGCCCCTGACCATGTGACTGATCACATGGCGGTGACGTCACACAGGTCCTGTGAGCACAGGCGGTGCTGGCTCTGGGGTGGAGGTCAGTGTTTTCTTATGGGGGATTATTAACCCTTTAGGAGCATCTCTACAAGAATCTGCCTGATTTATCTGTTAAGTATGAAGAAGGACAGAGGCAAAATGGTGGAGAGGATTATAAATCTCACCCTGGAGATAATCTATCATCTTACTGGAGAGGTGAGAGGCTCTGATGTCATTACTGGGCGAAAGCGTCTTAGTGGACCACAGACACGCACACACTGTACACAGATATGTACACATCCAGGCATACGTACATATACAGGCAAACGTACACATACAGACATACGTATATATACAGGCATATGTACATATACAGACATACATACACAGATACGTACACATACAGGCATACGTACACATACAGGCATACGTATATATACAGGCATATGTGCATATACAGACATACATACACATACAGGCATACATACACAGATACGTACTCATACAGGCATATGTACTCATACACAGATACGTTCACATACAGGCATATGGACACATACAGGCATACGTACACATTCAGGCATATATACACATACAGGCATATGAACACATACAGGCATACATACATATACAGGCATACGTATATATACAAACATATGAACACATACAGGCATACAGTATATACACATGCAGGGATATATACACATACAGGCATACGTACAAATACAGACATATGAACACACACAGACATGCGTACACATACATATACAGGCTTATGTTCTCATACAGGCATATATACACATACAGCCATACGTACATATACAGGCATATGAACACATACAGGCATACATACACATACAGGCATACGTATATATACAAACATATGAACACATACAGGCATACATACACATACAGGCATACAGTATATACACATGCAGGGATATATACACATACAGGCATACGTACAAATACAGACATTTGAACACACACAGACATACGTACACATACATATACAGGCTTACATTCTCATACAGGCATATATACACTGTGAGGTAGCGTGGTCCTCTGCGCGGCAGAAGACACGGGATCCAGGCACCAATGGTCACAGCACACGGTTTATTGTACAAACAAAAGTCCACAACAGCACACATGTGTTATCTCCGGCAGAAACTCAGGGAGTTATGTTCACTCCCTCACACTAGGCCACCACGCCCATGTTCCTGTTTCCTTTTAACCCTCCTTTCAGCCTGTAGGGAAACAGCATTAACCCCGGAGTGGAGCTACTTTCTATCATGGAGTGAGCACAACCGGGGCGAGACGTACCGGCCGTCATAGATAACCCCGGTCACAGTCTCACATATCCCCCCCCCTCAGTTCAAGCGAGCGTGGTTGAACTCCTGCCATCAAACACGGGCCGCGGGACAAGGCATCGGCGTTGCCCTGCAACCTACCGGCCCGGTGTTCAACCGTAAACCGGAAGTTCTGCAGAGAAAGGAACCACCGGGTAACCCGGGCATTCCGTTCCTTGGCGGACCTCATCCAGACCAGCGGAGAGTGATCAGTCACCAAGCGAAACTGCCGTCCCAGCAGGTAATAGCGTAGGGACTCCAAGGCCCACTTGATCGCCAGGCACTCCTCCACTACGCTATAATTCCGCTCGGGAGGGGTGAGCTTCCTACTTAAGAAGGTGACGGGGTGTTCCTCCCCCTGAACCACCTGAGACAGCACTGCCCCCAGGCCGACCTCCGAGGCGTCAGTCTGTACTATGAACTCCTTCCGGAAATCAGGGTTGACAAGAACGGGCTGTCCGCACAGGACCCCCTTCAGGGCCCGGAAGGAGTCCTCGGCCTGCGGAGTCCAGGGCACCATGACGGACTTCTTGCCTTTGAGAAGGTCCGTCAAGGGGGCTGATAGTCCCGCAAAATCTTTTACAAACCTCCTGTAGTACCCCACGATACCCAGGAAGGCCCTAACCTGCTTCGTGGTCAGGGGTCTAGGCCACTTCTGGATCGCCTCAACCTTGTTAATTTGGGGCTTAATCACTCCTTGGCCTATTACGTAGCCCAAGTAGCGGGCTTCCGTGAGCCCCAACGCACATTTCTTGGGATTGGCTGTCAATCCGGCTGTTCGGAGCGCGTTCACCACCGCTTGTACCTGTTCCAAGTGGGTCTGCCACTCAGAGCTGTAAATAATGATGTCATCAAGGTACGCTGATGCATACGCCTGGTGGGGTTCCAGCCAGGGCTGTGGAGTCGGTAAGCCAAACCTTCGACTCCGACTCCGACTCCGACTCCTCAAATTCTCTTGCACCGACTCCGACTCCGGCTCCGACTCCGACTCCGGCTCCGACTCCGACTCCTACATATATTGCTTATAGTTAGGTGAAAAATTTATTGTAGTACATGAATATGTGTATATGAGCATCAGACATTTAATAATTTTTATGATACAATAATCAAGATATTTGGATAGAACATAAAATCTATTTATTGGAATACAACTTTAGAACACAAAAAACTGTAATAAATTGTAAATATGTAATACACTATGTAATATACAGTAGATTACATATATATCTTGTGTGTGTATATACACTATATATATATATATATATATATATATATATATATATATATATATATATATATATATATATATATATATATATATTTACAATTTATTAGTTTTTTGTGTTCTAAAGTTGTATTCCAATAAATATTTTATGTTCTATCCAAATATCTTGATTATTGTATCATAAAAACAATTATGTCTGATGTTCACATTGTACTACAATAAATTTTTCACTTAAATATAAGCATTATACTAAATGTTATTATTTAGTAAAATATTTAGCACATTCTGCATTGCACTCCTGTCCCCAATTTATTATATATTTTAGGAGTCGGAGTCGGTGC
This sequence comes from Anomaloglossus baeobatrachus, assembly GCF_048569485.1. Classification (NCBI taxonomy): domain Eukaryota; kingdom Metazoa; phylum Chordata; class Amphibia; order Anura; family Aromobatidae; genus Anomaloglossus; species Anomaloglossus baeobatrachus. The sequence goes on along the minus strand of NC_134353.1, from coordinate 948,128,637 downwards.
ATTTTATACCGACTCCGACTCCGACTCCGACTCCACCAAAATGAGCTCCGACTCCGACTCCGACTCCACGACTCCGACTCCGACTCCACAGCCCTGGTTCCAGCACCAAGTCCATCAACCTCTGGAACGTGGCCGGAGCGCCATGTAACCCAAAAGGCAAGACAACATAGTGGAAGAGACCCTCCGGCGTAACAAAAGCGGTTTTCTCCTTGGCGGACTCCGTCAGTGGCACCTGCCAGTACCCCTTGGTCAGGTCGAGCGTGGTGAAATATCGCGCCTGTCCCAGCCTATCAATCAGCTCATCCACCCGGGGCATGGGGTAGAGATCGAACTTGGATATTTCGTTCAATCTCCTAAAGTCATTGCAGAACCTTAAGGAGCCATCGGGTTTTGGTATTAGGACAATGGGATTAGCCCATTCACTCCGGGATTTTTCGATGAACCCCAGGCGTAGCATTGTCTTCACTTCCTCTGATATGGCTTGTCTTCGAGCCTCCGGCACCCGGTATGACTTCAGGCGTACCTTCAGGTGAGGCTCGGTGACAATGTCATGTCGTATCAGACTGGTCCTACCAGGCAGCTCGGAAAAGACATCGGGGTTCTGCTGAACCAGCCGTCTGGCCTCTCGCCTCTGTTGCTTGGTGAGGGCTTCTCCAATCCTTACTTCCGGTTCGTCCTCTCCGGAGGTCGCTGGAGCTGGGTTTGAACGACCCGAAGAGGAGGGAGATGGGGAAAAAACAACCATCAGGCTTTCCCGTTCCTGCCAAGGTTTTAATAGGTTGACATGGTATATTTGTTCGGGTTTCCGCCTACCGGGCTGCAATACCTTATAGTTGACCACCCCGACTCTTTCCTTTATCTCGTAGGGGCCTTGCCACTAAGCCAGGAATTTACTCTCCGCCGTGGGGATCAATACCAACACCCGATCCCCGGGTTTAAAGGTCCGCACGGTGGCTTGTCTATTGTAGCAGCCGCTTTGCGCGGCCTGAGACTCCTGTAAATGCTCCTTCACAATTGGCATGACCGCGCTTATGCGGTTCTGCATTCCTAAAATGTGTTCAACCACACTTTTATGGGGGGTGGGCTCTTGCTCCCATGTTTCCTTTGCCAGGTCCAACAATCCCCGGGGATGTCGCCCGTATAACAACTCAAAAGGCGAAAACCCTGTGGATGCCTGTGGCACCTCTCGTATGGCAAACATCAAATAGGGAAGCATCATATCCCAGTCTTTCCCGTCTTTGGAAATCACCCTTTTGAGCATGGTTTTCAGGGTTTTATTGAATCGTTCCACTAAACCATCCGTCTGAGGATGATACACAGACGTAAGCAACTGCTTGATCTGGAGTAGCCGGCATAGCTCTTTGGTCACTTTAGACATGAATGGGGTCCCCTGATCTGTAAGGATCTCCTTGGGCAACCCCACCCGGCAGAACACAGCAAACAACTCCCGAGCTATAAGCTTCGCCGCAGTATGTCTGAGAGGTATCGCCTCTGGATACCGGGTGGCATAGTCAACGATCACTAGGATGTGTTGGTGCCCTCGAGCAAACTTTACGAGGGGCCCCACCAGATCCATCCCTATCCGTTCAAAAGGGACTTCTATAATGGGTAACGGTACCAACGGACTGCGAAAGTGGGTCAGGGGTGCGGTAAGCTGACACTCCAGGCAGGTTTCGCAGAACCGTTTTACCTCCCCAAAGACCCCGGGCCAATAGAACCTTTGCAATATTCGCTCCTGCGTTTTCTTGACCCCTAGGTGGCCACTCATCAGGTGTTTATGAGCCAAGTCGAGGACCCGCCGGCGATACGGCTGGGGCACCACCAACTGCTCTACCCCCACGCCCCGTATTTCATCTACCCGGTAGAGTAAATCCTGCTTAAGAGCGAAATGGGGGTACCTTACCTGGGCACCGGGCAGCTGTGCCACCCCGTCAACTACTGTCACCCGACTCCGGGCATGTATTAATGTAGGGTCCTGGAGTTGGGCTGTCCCAAACGTATCCGGGGACGCCTCCAACTCCGGGATGGGCTCGACCGTCTCAGCCTCTCCTGCCAATACCTCTAGGGGCGACCTATCGGGTTCACATTCTGTCCCTATCATGGGGACCCCTACGGCAGGCGTCCCGGATTCGGGATTGTAGGGCTCAGGTCCCGGACTGACCAATATCTGAGGGGACTTAGGAGGTCCCTTCCATAAAGTCCAAAAATAGGGCAGATCCCTTCCTAGGATCACGTCATAGGGAAGAGTGTTAATAAGTCCCACCTCCTGTTGCACCTGACCGCAAGGTGCTGTGATGGTGACAATCCCCATGGGATAGTCTCGGCGGTCCCCATGTATGCAAACCACCCCCACGGTCCGTCCTGTGGCCTTTACTTTAGCCCTTAGGGTTGATCGCACAAGGGTCACCAAGCTTCCGGAATCCAACAAGCCTGTAACCGGACATCCATTCACCTGTATTTGGCACAAGTGGGGCTCAGTCTCTGGGGAGACAAGGTCAGCGGTACACACCACCTGAGCATACATTGAACCCCGCCGGGTAACCCCACAATCCATGGGCTCCGTGGTGAGTGGACACTGGGCTTCCATATGTCCCACCCGCTGGCACCGCCAACATCTAATAGGGAAGGAAACCCCCTTGACGAGTTGTCGTTTAGGGTACATAACCTTCCGGACCTCAGGGACGGCGGGCGCGGCCTCAGACGGGACGGTAGCGGACTCCCGCACCGGTGTCAGCGGTGGGTCCTTGGCCCTAGGCTTGGAGGGGCCGGACCGACGGGCGGTACGCAAAGTCTCAGTGTCCCGTATCAAGTCATGCGTAGCCACATGCCGCTCTACCAGGCCCACTAATTGGTCCAGGGTACTTGGGTCGCCCTGTCCTACCCACCGTTGAATGGTGACGGGTAAAGTGCGCACAAAACGATCAACTACTATCCTTTCCACCATTTGCGCCGGGCTCAGTGTGTCAGGCTGCAACCACTTCTTTACGAGATGCAACAAGTCATAGGCCTGGGAGCGTACGGGTTTGGCTTCCTCATAGAACCACTGATTTACCCGCTGAGCCCGTACATAGGTATTCACCCCCAACCGAGCAAGTATTTCGGCTTTCAGGGTCGCATATTCTAGGGCGTCCTCGGTACAGAGGTCCAGGTACGCTTTTTGGGGCTCCCCCGTCAGATAGGGTGACAATACCTCAGCCCACTGGGGGGTCGGCAGCTTTTCCCGCTCGGCCACCCGCTCAAACACCGCCAGGATCGCTTCCACATCATCCCCCGGGGTCATCTTTTGCAACGCTTGTCTCACCACTTTCCGGACGCTGCCGTCGTCACCCGGTCCCGGGATTGTTGCTGCCGGTCCGGCACGGATCGACTTAGCCAGGAGAACCATCTGTTCTTGGTGCCTTTGTTCCTGCAACTGCAAGGATTGCTGCTGACGATCCAACGTCCGGAGCAGGTGTGTATTCGTCTGTTGTTGCTGTGCATTAGCCTGAGCCAGCTGCTTTAGTATGTCCTCCATGGCGTCGCCGGGTTTGGGCTGTAGTATAGCCGCTCGAATCCAGGACATGCGCTGCCGGGTCACCAGGGATGGATGCTACACCTCACCGGGCTGGCATGCCCGCCGTTCTCCACCATCTGTGAGGTAGCGTGGTCCGCTGCGCGGCAGAAGACACGGGATCCAGGCACCAATGGTCACAGCACACGGTTTATTGTACAAACAAAAGTCCACAACAGCACCCATGTGTTATCTCCGGCAGAAACTCAGGGAGTTGTGTTCACTCCCTCACACTAGGCCACCACGCCCATGTTCCTGTTTCCTTTTAACCCTCCTTTCAGCCTGTAGGGAAACAGCATTAACCCCGGAGTGGAGCTACTTTCTATCATGGAGTGAGCACAACCGGGGCGAGACGTACCGGCCGTCATAGATAACCCCGGTCACAGTCTCACAACACATACAGCCATACGTACATATACAGGCATATGAACACATACAGGCATACGTATGTATATACAGGCATATGAACACATATAGGAATACGTACACATACAGGCATATAAAGACATACAGGCATACGTACACATACAGGCATATATACACATACACGCATACATACATATACAGGCATATGAACACATACAAGCATACATACACATACAGGCATACATACATATACAGGCATTTGTACATATATATATTTAAAGAGAAGTTCAGAAAAACACATATAAATAGACATAATTCTATACACAGTCATATATTATTATTTTATTATTATTATTATTTATTATTATAGCGCCATTTATTCCATGGCGCTTTACAAGTGAAAGAGGGTATACGTACAACAATCATTAACAGTACAAGACAGACTGGTATAGGAGGAGAGAGGACCCTGCCCGCGAGGGCTCACAGTCTACAGGGAATGGGTGATGGTACAATAGGTGAGGACAGAGCTGGTTGCGCAGTGGTCTACTGGGCTGAGGGCTATTGTAGGTTGTAGGCTTGTTGGAAGAGGTGGGTCTTGAGGTTCCTCTTGAAGCTTTCCACGGTAGGGGAGAGTCTGATGTGCTGAGGTAGAGCGTTCCAGAGTATGGGGGATGCACGGGAGAAATCTTGTACACGATTGTGGGAAGAGGAAATAAGAGAGGAGCAGAGAAGGAGATCTTGTGAGGATCTAAGGTTGCGTGCAGGTAGGTACTGGGAGACTAGGTCACAGATGTAGGGAGGAGACAGGTTGTGCATGGCTTTGTATGTCATGGTTAATGTTTTGAACTGGAGTCGTTGGGCGATGGGAAGCCAGTGAATATATACACAGATATACACTGAGATACATAGATATGCACATCAAACATGTACACACAGACACATTGGAGATATTTCTAATATGAGGAAGCCAGGAGCAGCCTCACTCACCTCCCCCACTTGTCTGCATCCAGCCCCTCCTGGGCATGTGGCTGAATGGTGGCCTTCACTAACAGACAGGGCCACACACAAAGCACACTGACACTGTACAAATATCGTAGGACAGCAATGGGGGCATAGAGCTCCAGAGGGGAGCATATAGCTCCAGAGGGGGCTGTAGGTTCTGGGGTGGGAGGAGCATACAGCTCTGGGGGAACATACAGTTCTGGGGGGCATAAGGCTCTGGGGGTATACAGCACTGGGGTGGGGGGACATACAGCTCTAGGGTGGAGGGGACATACAATTCTGGTGTGGAGGGGTCATACTATTCTGGGGGGTATAGTAGTATGCAGCCTCCACATTCCTCCATTCCGCCATATAGTGTTATGAAGCCCCCATATTCCTCTAGTATAATGCACCCAATATTCCTGCATATAATATAATGCAACCCTTATTGCTCCATATAGTGTTAAGAAGCCCTCATAGTCCTCCATATTGTGTCATGCAGCCCCATATTCGTCCATATAGTGTTATGAAGCCCCCATAGTCCTCCATACAGTATTATCCAGCCCTAATATAGCATTATGAAGCCCCCATATAGCGTTATGCAGCCCCCATATAGCACTATGCAGCCCCCATATAGGATTATGCAGCCCTCATATGGCACTATGCCAGTAGTGATGTCATTGCGCTCTACTGTAGTGAGCTGTCAGAGCACTGACACAGCGGGAGAATGATGAGAGAGAGCGTGCTCCGCTCCTTCTATCATCAATGCTTTCAATTGTATCGGCATCGCAGAGAAAGTGCAATCCTCAGCGGTGTCCAGTCCTAGCGCTGGCACTGGGCTCCATTGACTCAAAGGCCCCATATCGGTCGCGTGGCCTGCCACCATTGGCATTATCCACTGTCCTGCCGACTGCGAGTAGGCCCCCTGGTGGTCCAGGGCCCGGGTGCTCCGGGTGCTGATGCCGGCCATGGTCATCACATTACATTATTATCTATGGGAATAACAGAGGATATAACAGGGAGGTGAGAGGCTCTGATGTCATCACATTACATCATTATCTACGGGGATAACAGAGGATATGACCGGGGAGGTGAGAGGTTCTGACGTCATCACATTACATCATTATCTATGGGAATAACAGAGGATATGACCGGGGAGGTGAGAGGTTCTGATGTCACCACATTACATCATTATCTATGGGGATAACAGAGGATATGACCGGGGAGGTGAGAGGCTCTGATGTAATCACATTACATCATTATCTATGAGAATAACAGAGGATATGACCGGGGAGGTGAGAGGCTCTGATGTCATCACATTACATCATTATCTATGGGAATAACAGAGGATATGACTGGGGAGGTGAGAGGTTCTGATGTCATCACATTACATCATTATCTATGGGAATAACAGAGGATATGACCGGGGAGGTGAGAGGTTCTGATGTCATCACATTACATCATTATCTACGGGAATAACAGAGTATATGACCGGGGAGGTGAGAGGCTCTGATGTCATCACATTACATCATTATCTATGGGGATAACAGAGGATATGACCGGGGAGGTGAGAGGTTCTGATGTCATCACATTACATCATTATCTACGGGAATAACAGAGGATATGACCGGGGAGGTGAGAGGCTCTGATGTCATCACATTACACCATTATCTATGGGAATAACAGGGGATATGACTGGGGAGGTGAGAGGTTCTGATGTCATCACATTACACCATTATCTATGGGAATAACAGAGGATATGACCGGGGAGGTGATGGACCCTGGAAATGTCTGTAGTGATATTATTAATGTCTCCACACTCAGGATTACACAGTAGTGAAGACCTCTAGTGATCGCTGTCAGGCCCCTGTGTCTGAAGGACGGGCAGGAACCCTGAGCCCAATCCCGGGGCCTCCACCTCACCCCCGGATACATGAAGACATCAACGACCAGAAGATCCTGGAACTCACCAACAAGATGCTTGAGCTGCTGACTGGAGAGGTGACACTGCTGGGAATGCTGGGACATTATACAGGACGGCACTGGAGGATTCTGGGTGATGACGGTATCATTGTGTTGTCAGGTTCCTATAAGGTGTCAGGACGTCACCGTCTATTTCTCCATGGAGGAGTGGGAGTATCTAGAAGGACACAAGGACCAGTACAAGGAGGTGATGATGGAGGAGCCCCAGCCCCGCACATCACCAGGTAATAGACAGGACTGAATACACCCGGCCTATAATTATCTGTATGTAATAATGATGTCCGTCCTGTCTGTGTCTCCTGCAGGTCTCTCCAGTACGAGGACGACCCCAGAGAAATGTCCCGCTCCTCCTCCTCCTCCTCCACAGGATCCTCAGGTAGATGGAGATCTCCCCTATGAGGTGTAGACGGCTGTGACCTCCTTGTGTTCAGTCTTGTTTTCTCCTCCAGTATTAGATGTTTTATACTTGTGTAATGAGAGCGGTGGAGACGGCAGGATCACAGCTGACCACAGGCCTCACATGTCCGGATCTTATCTCCATTATTCCCGGGGACTTTTACCATATTTTATTTTGCAGCTTTTGGATCTGGATAAAGATCTGAACAATATTAATTCTCGAGAGAGAAATGTGAGGGGCGATCAGCGGAGTAACGAGGAGATTCCTACAGATCACGGCGCAGGTGAGCCTCTTTTAGATGTATAATCATTTTTTCAGCCAGAATATTGATAATAATAATGTGATACTGTTATATGTGATGTCACAGGATGTGGTTTTATAATTTGAATGATAATATACAGCTGGGGGTGAATTATACTTCTGTGATCGTGGCAGATTTCTTCCTCATCTGTGATGATTAGAGTTGGCGGCTTAGACTACTGAGATGAAATGGTTAGGCTGGTTTCAGACGTCCGTGTTTCAGATACGTGTGACATCCGTTTTTAACATGGATGCCACACATACCCATGTTATTATTTGCTGTTAACAAGACAAAACAATCACTGATCTCGGGGAGACCAGCCAGAGAAAACACTGCCAGCAGCCAACAAGGGCGCTCAAGACAGTGAAATCCTAGGTGCATTGGCCCCTGGGAAATATACAAATCAATAAAGTCCGTGGAGCTTCTGTTAGGAGTCTCAACACAGAAACCAGCCAGATATCCCTCCGGGAAGGACTTAGGGGTACTTTGCACACTACGACATCGCAAACCGATGCTGTGATGCCGAGTGCGATAGTCCCCGCCCCCGTAGCAGCAGCGATATCTTGTAATTGCTGCCGTAGCGAACATTATCGCTACGGTAGCTTCACATGCACTCACCTGCCCTGCGATGTCGCTCTGGCCGGAAAACTGCCTCCTTCCTAAGGGGGCGGGTCGTGCGGCGTCACAGCGACGTCACACGGCAGGCGGCCAATAGGAGCGGAGGGGCGGAGATGAACGGGACATAAACATCCCGCCCACCTTCTGCCTTCCACATTGCAGCCGGGACGCAGGTAAGGTGATGTTCCTCGCTCCTACGGCTTCACACACAGCGATGTGTGCTGCCTGCTGGAACGAGGAACAACATCGTACCATCACTGCTGCGAAATTATGGAAATGTCGGACCCTACACCGATCATACGATAACAACGCTTTTGCGCTCGTTAATCGTATGTAAAAGGATTCACATACTGCGATGTCGACAGCGACGCCGGATGTGCGTCACTTTCGATTTGACCCCACCGACATCGCACCTGCGATGTCGTACTGTGCAAAGTACCCCTTAGCCAAGGAGTGTCTCTTTTTAGGAAACCACCATAACCACCATATTAAGTGTCCCTTTTAGTCAATATCCAACTCTTTGACAAGTTTAAAGATATGACAAGGGAATTACCACGGCCAGGTATCCATCCACAGACAGCTGTTTCAGGGTATTGCCCCTCATCAGTGTGGAGTAGGATTCTCGCCAGATGGGAGCAATGCCTAGTAGACCAACAAGACAAAACAATCACTGATCTCGGGGAGACCAGCCAGAGAAAACACTGCCGGCAGCCAGCGAGGGCGCTCAAGACAGTGAAATCCTAGGTGCATTGCCCCCTGGGAAATATGCAAATCAAAAAAGTCCATGGAGCCTCTGTTAGGTGTCTCAACACAGAAACTAGCCAGATATCCCTCCGGGAAGGACCTAGCCGAGGAATGGCTCTTTTTAGGAAACCACCATAACCACCATATTAAGTGACCCTTTTAGTCAATATCCAACTCTTTGACAGGAGTCCGGGAAGGACCTTTGGATAGGTCCTTCCCGGAGGGATATCTGGCTAGTTTCTGTGTTAAGACTCCTAACAGACAGACTCCTATGTATGTAACTCCTAACAGAGACTCCTATGTATGTTAATACAGAACATGGAGACATAAACCTAAATAACAGTACCTGACAGCCGGGCTCCTGCCATAATGATTACGATTGGAGAGAACCCTGATCTTAAGGGGGTGTTATGCGCAGCGATATCGCTGGTGAAAGCACCCGCCCCCGTCGTTTGTGCGTCACGGGCAAATCGCTGCCCGTGGCGCACAAAATCGTTTGGAGCCGTCACAAGGACTTACCTGCCTAGCGACGTCGCTGTTGCCAGCGAACCGCCTCCTTTCTAAGGGGGCGGTTCGATCGGCGTCACAGCGGCATCACTAAGCTGCCGCCCAATAGAAGCGGAGGGGTGGAGATGAGCGGGACGTAACATCCCGCCCACCTCCTTCCTTCCTCATTGCCGGCGGCCACAGGTAAGCTGCAGTTCATCGTTCCCGAGGTGTCACACGTAGCGATGTGTGCTGCCTCGGGAATGACGAACAACCTCTACAATCAACGATTTTTTAAAAAGGAATGACGTGTCAGCGATGGACGATAAGGTATTTTTCATCGTTAACGGTCGTTCCTTGCTGTCACACGCAATGACGTCGCTAACAATGCCGGATGTGAAATAAATAATAATAATAATAATGTGCGTCACGGAATCCGTGACCCTGGCGATATATCGTTAGATCCGTCGTTGCGTGTAACGGGGCCTTTAGTCTTTACCCCCTAAAATTCTGCCTTTAATAGTAGTAACCAACAACATTGTGCGGTGTTCTGAAAGTCATCACTGTTTTTCAGCTCACCTTCTGAGGTGGATTCTCCAAGCCCAAGGGCCGGGTATGTAAAGGGGCCATAGGCGTCGCTGCAGCGGGCTGGAAAGGCACACGGAAAACATGGACTCTGGACATACAGGAGACTCAGGGCTTAAAGTACAGGTGCAGTGGGATGAAGCAATGGTAAATGCAAGAATGGTAGAAACAAGCTATATGAGAGCTCATACTGTATATAGGGGCTAATCCTGTACATAGAGGCTATGTGGGGGCTCATACTGTATATAGTAAGCTTTGTGGGGACTCACACTGCATACGGGGAGCTATGTGGGGGCTCATATTGTATATAGGAGGCTTTATGGGGGCTTACACTGTATATAGGGAGCTATGTGGGGGCTCATACTGTATATAAAAAGGGGTGTGTATGGGCTCATACTGTATATAGGGTACTGTTTGGGGGCTCATACAGTATATAGGGGGGTAATGGGGTAATGGCCCAAGGCCTGGACAAGATCGGTGTTTATTCCTATTCCAAAGAAGGGAGATGCTACCAATCATTGACACTATAGAACTATAGTACTTATACCTCATTCTAGCAAAATACTACTGAAGATTCTATAAAGACATCTACATCTACAGCCTTACTGAGACAGAGCTGCCATAGGAACATGAAGAATTCAGAGAAGGCAGAGGAATAAGAGAAGAGATGTAATTGCTAACATTAGATGGATGATGGAAAAGGCCAAAGAATGTACCAAGGAGCTCTATTTTTCCTTAATTGATTACAGTAAAGCATTTTACTGTGTTGATCGTCAGAAACTTTGGACTGCCATGAAGGATATAGGTGTACCAAACCATCTGATCAGCCTCATCGGGATTCTGTACATCAACCAAGAAGTAACAGTCCGAACAGAGCGCAGTGACCCGGCATGGTTCAAAGTAGAGCAAAGCGTCAGACAGGCGGCATCCGGCCACCATTTCTCTTCACTTTATATGCAGAAGAAAGAATCAAAATTGCATCATCAAATATCTTAAATATGCAGACGATACAACACTGATACGCCTCTGCTTCTTGCTATCAATGTTGTATCTAGGGGGGGTGGGTGGGGCATCACGCTGTCAGCCGAGACTCAGAGGAAGTGCAGCGCGCGGCTCCCACTGCTGTTGTCCTTGTATCTGTCAGACGTGAGGACAATTGCGGTGCCCGCCGGTCCTGACTTCTGGGTCAGAGAAATGTCTGTAATGTGATCAGGTCAGCGAGGAGAAAGTGCGGTCGCTGTTTGAGAGCTTCTGCATGAGCTTTCCAGGACCAGAGCGCTAGGACGGGACACCGGGGTCCTCGGTTACTGGGTGCTAACGGCACAGCAGCAAAACCCGGAGGGCAAGAAACTCTACATTCCTGGCCCACCCTAGTTCCAAGAGACAGCAGCAATACACAACCCCGAGACCACAGTAATACAAGCGGGTCCCATAACCGGTTAACGCTGCTCGTCACAGGGGACAGTCATCTTCAAGTAGAGAGAGAAAGAAGGGGGGACGCTGTGCTGCTCCAGGCCGCAGCGTCTCTCACCAAGAGCGCATTAAAGAATGCCTCCAACCCGCCAGGCAAGGAGAGACCCATACTGTTTCTGGGCTGACCGGACCATCGTAAACCTGGACCATAACACCTGACCAGTAAAGAGGAAACTACCACCTTGTGTCGTCCAGTTTCTATCGGTGTCCCAGCAGCCCTGCACCACTACAACCCTCGCCATCCTCCTGGGGCCCGCTCTGGCTGTGGGATCACACCCGAGCTCCATTACTACCAGCTCCAGCCAGGAACCCTACAGCGGCGGCTAATCCCTGGCAGCATACCACAGGTGGCGTCACGACAAACTCTCTCCAAATACCCCGCTTCCCCACCGAATACTGTATGCCTTGAGGCAACGAAACCAGGCAAGGCTACCTGTGACAGCGCAAGATCTGACCCGAAACAGCCCGGCAACAAGTAGGCTGACCACCTGCCTAGTAGGGCGCTACAGATGGATGGCAACAGCTGGTGTAGAAGTTCTATCTGGGATGGATGAATGAACGGACGGATGGCTCACAACAGCAGCACGTAGTATGAACGGCAGCAGAACTCCACAATACAGACAGCTATCAGCAATGACTAGCACAAGGGAACAGCAGCAGAAGCAGCAGCAGTACAGTTCTAAGGGACCTGACAACTAGCAATGACTAAACTCTTTGCCCAGGCAATTAGCATAGGGTTAGAGTGCCTTAAATGCCTACAACCTCCCAGCTGACTTGGGAGACACTTTTGGGTTAAGAGGATGCTGGCCTTTTAAGAGAGGGGAAATGGCCACAGGCACAGACATTCCGGGAGGCCACAGCATGAGACGGGACCAGGACCCCCGGAGCAGGACACCCAGACAGGTGAGAACACCAATGTTCTCGCTGGAGGAGAGGAGCAGGAGCATGCGAGGACACTGGCACGAGCGTTACACTGGTCTTTTTTGTAGTAACCTATGGGTGTGAAACCTGGACAATGAAGAAACAAGTCAGATGAAGAATCAATGACTAAGGCTGGTTTCACATCTGCGGTATTTTGCCGCACTGCCGGATCCGGCACAAATGCAGTACAGTTCTATACAGTTCACGGGCATGGCGTCAAGCCCCGGTCACATTCGGTCATGTGACCAGAACATGTGACTGGAGCTTCCCGCGATGCCTGTGACCTGTATAGAACTGTACCGCATTGCCGCAGTGCGGCAAAATACCGCAGATATGAAACTAGCCTTAGAAATGTGGTGCAGGAGAAGGATGTTATCAATACCATGGATGACAAGAAGAACAAATAAATCAAGCCAGAGATGTCACTTGAAGCAAGGTTCACCAAGCTTCGACTTGTCTACTTAGGGAAATGCAGCGTGATTGTAGTAGTCCAATACTGGCCCAGAGAAGTTTACTCTCTCTTCTGAGGAAGTTGGCAGCAGAGAAGTCTTTCTTTTTTCCGCATCAAACACCGGGCACTCGCCTTCTGACTACCTGGTTACTGAGAAGTCCATTATCGTTAATAAATTGTATGGGGAGGGTTATTTCCACTTTGAAAATAAGCAGCCAGCCTTATCTAATCAACTTATCAGAACGTCTGGAAAAAGTTTGTCACATGGTCTGGAATAGCTCAACCCAACCCTCTGAGTAGCCCAACACCTGGATTTCCTACAGAAAAGTCTCGAAAAGGGTTTTTCGCAAGTAAGCTGCTCAAGTCATGGTACTTAGTTCTGTTTTTGACACTCAACTGGCTCTTCACAGTTGGATACATGATTGTTTTTTAAAACAGTTTCAAGACTTAAGACCAAGTTTTAGGATCTATTCACCACCTCAAGCTTGCCTTTAGAGGGTTAACTAAACTGACAGTTGAGCCTCTGCAGGAGATGTCCATCAGGTTTACAAAACTGAACATGAGGTTCTTAGTTTAACATTCGGATCAGACTATATGAAGACCACTGCCACATCCCAGCAATCCTCTCAGTGGGTTCCTGACCGTAAAGGTGTAGTTCTATGCTCCAGCCACCCAGTGGGGAATGGGCAACCGCACAAGGGGATTTCTCTTGCGGTAACTATTTATTTATAGGAACTTGGTGGCATTTGGTTATATAAATATAGCAACTTTTGCTTTGTTATTATTAGACCAATTTTTCTGTCCATTTCCTATCACTGATCGTAGTCCAATATGGCTGCAATCTACTCTCTTTTGTCCCCTGTTTATATAGCATTTGGGTGGTACCGTGTTTCCCCGAAAATAAGGCCTAGTGCTAGTTTTCTGCAAGGCCTAAATATAAAACATCCCCCTAAAATAAGACCTAGTCGTTGTTCCATAATAAAGTGTCCATGCAGCTAAAAAAGTTAAAGAATACTGCAGGATACTTCATACTTCATTATAGACAGCGGGCACCCTCCAAAGAGAAAAGAGAGAAGACCCCGCGATCATACTCAGCAGACGCCGACCGAGAGCAGGACCTGCGACAGAATGCACACCCACACACACAATCACACATCAGATTGCACGCACGCACACAAACTTACCACATCCAGCGATATCAATTGCTTATGGCCGGCAAGGACCTGGGAAGCTGTGCAGTGCAATGCCAGGACCTTCGCGTGGAACGCATGGAGTACCCAGCGGTGGAACGCATCATAGAGACAAGAGATCAGAGAGTGCCCTGCTGGCAGGAAGCAAGTGGTATCCTTGGATGTGGTGAGTGTGTGCACACGCCATTGTATGTGCAATCTCGTGTGTGTGTGTGTGTGTGTGTGTAAGTGTAACTATAATTGTGCAGTAGAGCTGTGTATGACTGTGTGCACGCACATAGCAGACCTGTGCATGTAAATGTAACTATGCAGTAGAGCTGTATGAGTGTGTGCACGTATGTAGCAGAGCTGTGCATGTAAGTGTAACTGTGCATTACAGCTGTGTGTGCACGCACATAGCAGAGCTGTGTATCTGTGTATGATTTTAGTGTATCTACTACAGATTTAAGTAAGGCAAAAGTAGAAAACTTCAGACTTTTCTTTTGTACATAACCATACTTGTTTCTGTTTTCTGCCTTCAACAGAGAAATGGAAAATCACAACAAAAAAGCCTAGTATCATAACATTGTGACCTGCTGGTCCTTGCTAAAAAATTGTGATCCATTTTGCAACCATTTTACTCAGTTACTAAATTAATCTTTCTATAATACTTCCAATTGTAATGTCATAAAACCTAAATAGAATTATTGAGGTAATATTACAAAAAAATAATATAATCTGTTTTATTTTTTGCAGATGACTGTACCAGGAGCTCAGAGGGTCATCCAATATCTTCACATTTTAATACAGATAATTCTAGTATCATTCAATCTCCATATGAGAGAAATACCAACACTGAAGACATACGTTCAGCCCCTCATATCCAAAATGTATTATCTGATCCTTTTAAACAGATCCGGTCTCCTGATTCATCACAGACTGTAAAGCAAAAAAATTACAGACTGGATGTTGAACATCAAAAAGATCCCAGAGGGAAAAAGCAATATTTATGTTCAGAATGTGGCAGATGTTTTTCCCATAAATCAGGTTTGATTAGACATCATATAGTTCACACAGGGGAGAAACCATTTTCATGTTTAGAGTGTGGGAAATGTTTTACCCAAAAACCAAGTCTTATTAAACATCAAAGAATTCACACAAGGGAGAAGTCATTTTCATGTCAAGAATGTGGAAAATGTTTTGAACATAAATCGTTTCTGGTTAGACATCATAGAAGCCACATAAGGGAGAAGTCATTTTCATGTTCAGAATGTGGGAAATGTTTTAACAAGAAATACATTCTTATTGAACATCAAAGAATTCATACAGGAGAGAAGCCATTTTTATGTTCAGATTGTGGAAAATGTTTTACTGTAAAATCAGCTTTGATCAGACATCAAAAAAGCCACAAAGGGGAAAAGCCACATTCATGCTTAGAATGTGGGAAATGTTTTATCGATAAAAATATTCTTACTGCACATCAAAGAGCTCACACAGGGGAGAAGCCGTTTTCATGTCAAGAATGTGGAAAATGTTTTACCCTGAAACCAAATCTGATTAGACATCATAAAAGAAGGCACATGGGGGAGAAGCCATTTTCATGTTCACAATGTGGAAAATGTTTTACCATTAAACCAGATCTTATTAGACATCATAGAAGCCACTCAGGAAAAAAGCCATATTCATGCTCAGAATGTGGAAAATGTTTTACCCATAAACCAGATTTGATTAGACATCATAGAAGACACACAGGAGAAAAGCCATTTTCATGTTTACAATGTGGAAAATGTTTCACCATGAAAACAGATCTTGATAAACATCAGATAATTCACACAGGGGAGAAGCCATTTTCATGTTCACAATGTGGAAAATGTTTTAACCAGAAACATGATCTTAAAACACATCAAATAATTCACACTGGGGAGAAGCCATTTTCATGTTCAGAATGTGGAAAATGCTTTAGCATGAAATCAGTTTTTATTAGGCATCAGACAATTCACATAGCTCGGGAGAAGCCATATTCATGTTCAGAATGTGAAAAATGTTTTAATGTAAAATCACACCTTGTTATACATAAACGAATTCACACAGGGGAAAAACCATTTTCATGTTTACAATGTGGAAAATGTTTTAGGTATAAACATATTCTTATTAGACATCAAAAAATTCACACAGGGGAGAAGCCATTTTTATGTTCACAATGTGGAAAATGTTTTAATCAGAAACATAGTCTTCTTGGACATCTAAGAATTCATACGGGGGAAAAGCCATATTCATGCCCAAAATGTGGAAGATGCTTTACCCATAAATCACACCTTGTTACTCATGAAAAAATTCACACAAAGGAAAGACAGTTTCATGTTTAGAATGTGGATGTTTCACTATTACATCGGAGCTTTCTAATTATCAGAGAATACTGTATATACGGGAAAAGACACTTTCAAGTTCAGAATGTGGAATACATTATAGCTTTACATCAAGTCTGATTGAACATCAAAGAACTCACACAGGGTTGACACAATATTTATGTTTTACTGGAGAGATTATACAGAGTATAACAAGACAGCATGAGATTGCAACTGATTCTTTATGTGAGGTAAAACATTTCCCTTCCTGTTTCCAAGGAATTTCAGTGCTGAGAATGTTTGCTTAATTAACTCTTTATTTGTTGTGATCAAAAGGAGATCGCTTCCTTCTTATCTCTCCATTGACTTACTGTAGTGCTTATTCTAGTGCTACTAGAGACCCAAGAATAACGACCAGCTCTGCCATTGATCAAAGCCTAGTCTACCATGCCCAAGCACATCTATAAGGCTATGTTCACACAACATTATTTTGGTAAATATTTCACATTTATAAGCAAAAACCAGGAGAGGAACAATCAGAGAAAATTTATAATAGAAACGTGCGTGCACCACGTCCGGATTTTTGACCCACTCATGGTTTTGACATACAAATACTAATGTGAAATACTGACCAAAATACCGCCATGTGTAAGTGGCCTAATGTAGCCTATCAGTGTAACACTGACAGGCTGGACAATGCTCTGTACTGCATGTATAGCACAGAATATTACCAATGCAAACAGATCTTGTGTTCAAGTCCCTTTGTGAGACCAATAAATATTGTAACTAAAGTAAAAATGTTTTTCTGTGTTAAAAAGAACTAAATAAAAAGTACATTTTTTTCAGAATAAAAAGTAATTTATTCTAATACAAAATAAACATACTGAATATATACATATCGGGTATCACTGCATCTGTATTGACCAGTACAGTAAAAATATTTTTTTTTATCCTGCTCAGAGGATGCCACATCAAATATATGAAAAACTATTGCAGAATCACCATTTTTGTGCACCTCACATGAAATGAAATAAAAAGTTATTGTAAAGACATACAGTACAGACCAAAAGTTTGGACACACCTCATCTCTAGAACAACTGTCTTTGTGCTGCAGGCCTTCATGGTAAAATAGCTGCTAGGAAACCCCTGCTAAGGACAGGCAACAAGCAGAAGAGACTTGTTTGGGCTAAAGAACACAAGGAATGGACATTAGACCAGTGGAAACCTGTGCTTTGGTCTGATGAGTCCAAATTTGAGATCTTTGGATCCAACCACTGTCTTTGTAGAAAAGGTGAATGGATGGACTTTACATGGCTGGTTCCCACCGTGAAGCATGGAGGAGGAGGTGTGATGGTGTGGGGGTGCTTTGCTGGTGACACTGTTGGGGATTTATTCAAAATTGAAGGCATACAGAACCAGCATGGCTACCACAGCATCTTGCAGCGGCGTGCTATTCCATCCGGTTTGCGTTTAGTTGCACCATCATTTATTTTTCAACAGGACAATGACCCCAAACATACCTCCAGGCTGTGTAAAGGCTATATGACTAAGAAGGAGAGTGATGGGGGGCTACGCCAGATGACCTGGTCTGCACAGTCACCAGACCTGAACCCAATTGAGATGGTTTGGGGTGAGCTGGACCGCAGAGTGAAGGCAAAAGGGCCAACAAGTGCTAAGCATCTCTGGGACCTCCTTCAAGACTGTTGGAAAACCATTTGCGGTGACTACCTCTTGAAGCTCATCAAGAGAATGCCAAGAGTGTGCAAAGTAGTATTGAAAGCAAAAGGTGGCTACTTTGAAGAACCTAGAATATAAGACATATTTTCAGTTGTTTCACACTTTTTTAAGTATTTCATTCCACATGTTTTAATTCATAGTTTTGATGCCTTCAATGTGAATCTACAATTTTTAGAGTCATGAAAATAAAGAAAACTCTTTGAATGATAAGGTGTGTCCAAACTTTTGGTCTGTACTGTATGTACCACCAAATAGTACCAATAAAAATTACAGCCCCTATTAAGCTGTGTACTTGGGAAAAATGAAAGAAAAATGGCTCTCTAAATATGCTGCAGAATTTTTTGTGATTTTCTTGTGCAAAAGTAATAAAACACATGAAGAAACAGTATAAATTGGACATCAGTGTAATAGTATAAACCCGCAATATAAAGCTATATCTTATTTATAAGCAAAATAAAGAAAAACATCAGCTCACCATTTAGCAGTTCATCTGGATTTAGTCATAGCCAACATCTGAGGCCGCCCAGGCTAGGGTCTGATATATTGCAGTCAAAAAGGAAGAAAAATACTGTATTTTTAATTTTATAAAATTAACTGGATTATAAGACGCACCCCAAATTTACAGATAAAAAAGGTAAAAAAAACAAAATGGGGTCTGTCTTATACTCTGGTGGTGTCTTACCAGAAAGGGGCGGCAGCAGTGGTGGAGCGGGGTCACAGGAGGCAAGGGCGGTGCTTGAGCAGGGCGATGATGCAGGCTCTGCGGTGGGGGCTGTGCTGGCTGCGGGCACCGTGCTTGCTACGTGGAGCAGGGCGGTGCTGTGGGTGTCCCAGATGCTCTGACAGCGGTGCAGGCTTCAAAGAAATGGTGCCCAAAGTCGGTGCGTGCGCAGATGGAGCTCTTGGCTCAATGACCAGCCAAGTGCTCATCTGCTCATGCACCACCTCCGGGCACCATTTTCCTTAAGTCCACTGCTGGGAGATCAACGGGCCAGAGCTGGCACATTCGCAGATGAGATCTTGAGCCAAGAGCTCCATTTGCACACGCATCAACTCAGGGTGCCATTACTTGAAGCCCGCACTGCCGACAGAGCATCTGGGACACCAGTTGCACTGCCCTGCTCCACACAGCCAGCACAACACCCGCAGCCAGCACAATCCCCACCGCAGCCAGCACAGCCTCCCACCCCAGCCAACACAATCCCCACCCCAGCCAACACAATCCCCACCCCAGCCAACACAACCCCCACCGCAGCCAACACAACGCCCATTCTCCACCTCCCGGTAAGCTACATTCAGATATAAGACGCACTCTTCATTTTCCTACCAAATATTTGTGAGAAAAAGTGCGTCTTATAATCTGAAATATACGGTACTTTATTGGAATGGAATCAAATCTTGTCTTCTTGTTCAGTTAAACTGATGGAATGATAATAAAATAGGAGGACCTAGAAATTACAAAGGTCAAAAAGGATATTGAGACTATTAAAACTTCACTGGATATCTTTGACCAACTAACGGATTTTAATAAATTAAGGGACAAAATGGATGCCAATATAAACAACATTTGAAAAATTAGTGTGCACTCAGCCCAGTTTTACTTAGAGGTGCTAGTGAGGGGACCGTGGTCCACAACATCTATATTGAATAAACACTGCACTCTCTCTGTAATTAACAAGATAGAATAACGGATTTGAAAAAACTCAGTGTAAATTTATTTTTGGCGACTAATGTAGGAGACGTTTCAGCCTCGCAGTGTTTTATCAATATAAATATAAACAAAATGAAATAGAAAATTGCTGAAATAAATAGAAATTTGAGAGATCTGAATGACTATCAATCAGATAAATAAGAAATGACATTTTTTAAACTTAAAATATACATTTTAAGAAAAAATAGATAACGTTATTATGAAGGATCACTTGGGAATAAAAGAGTGAGCTTTCGGCTCTGTACAGCAGGCGGCGCTGCTCTGTACCGTGGGCGTCAGCTGCTCTGTGCGGCTCTAAATTGCAGCCAGCGGCTGTTCTTTGCGGCGGCATGCGGCTGCGCTGCTCTGTATAGTGGCTGGTGATGATGCTCTGTACAGTGGCGCTGCTCTCTGCAGTGGGCGGTGAGGCACGGGCCATTCTGAAGATGTCGGCGGTGAGGATTTCAAATAATGGCGTCCAGAGTTCGCGCATGCGCAGATGGAGCTCTTGGTTCAAGATTTCATCTGCGCATGTGCCGCCTCCGGGCTACATTTCTTTGAAGCCCTCACTGCCAAAATCTTCAGAATGGCCCATGCTTCACCACCTGCAGCAGACAGCAGAGCCAACACAGAGCAGAGCCAGCACGGAGCAGAGCCAACACAGAGCAGCGCCAGAACAAAGCAGAGCCAGCACAGAGCAGCGCCAGAACAAAGCAGAGCCAACACAGAGCAGAGCCAGCACGGAGCAGAGCCAACACAGAGCAGCACCAGAACAAAGCAGAGCCAGCACAGAGCAGCGCCAGAACAAAGCAGAGCCAGCACAGAGCAGAGCCACTTGCAGCCCCAGCACAGCGGTAAGACACCCCCGGATTATGAAACAGACCCCATATTTTTTTTTTGTTTACCTTTTTTTGTCTCTAAATTTGGGGGGCGTCTTATAATCCGGTGCATCTTATAAAACGAAAAATATGGTAATTTATAAATGAAAGTTTTTATTAATAAGGGAAAAAGAAATCCCCGTGTGAAAAAGTGATTGACCCTTAAACCGGTTGGGCCACCCTAAACTGCGATCAAGTGTTTGCTATAACTGGCAATGAGTCTTTTACAACACTCTTGAGGAACTTTGGCAATTCATCTTTGCAGAATTGGTGTAATTCAGTCACATTGGAGGTTTCCGAGCATGAGCTGCCTTCTCTTAAAGTCCGGCCACAACATCTTCTGATTAAGGTCAGGGATTTGACTAGGCTACTCCAAAGTCTTATGGTGGCTTTAGCGATGCTAGCGATGTCGAGCGAGATAGCACCCGCCCCTATCGTTTTGCCGATATGTGAAGATCACTGCCGTAGTGAACATTATCGCTACGGCAGCGTCACACGTACTTACCTGCTCGGCGACGTCGCTGTGACCGGCGAACCACCTCCTTTCTAAGGGGGCGGTTCGCTCGGCGTCACAGCGACATCACTAAGCGGCCGCCCAATCAAAGCGATGGGGCGGAGATGAGCGGGATGAACATCCTGCCCACCTTCTTCCTTCCTCATTGCTGGTGTGTGGCAGGTAAGGAGAGGTTCCTCGTTCCTGCCTCGTCACACGTAGCGATGTGTGCTGCCGCAGGGATGAGGATCAACTTCGCCCAAGCGACAGCAGCGATAATTGGGAGAGGACCCTGATGTCAACGAGGAGCGATTTTTGCCATTTTTGCAACGATCCAAAATCGCTCCTAGGAGTCAAACACAACAAGATCTCTACAGCGGCCGGATGTGCGTCACAAAATCCGTGACCCCAACGAGATCGCTGTAGCGATCTCGTAGCGTGTAAAGCCCGCTTTACTTTTGTTTTTCTTAAGCCATTTAGAGGTGGACTTGCTCCTGTGTTTTGGATCATTGCCCTACTGCATAACCCAAGTACTCTTCAGCTTGAGGTCAGGAAGAGATGGCCGAACATTCTCCTTCAGAATTTAACATGGGGTAGGCAAATTCATGGTTCAATTTATCACAGCAAGTGCTCAGGACCTGAAGCAGCAAAACAGCACCAGACCATCACACTCCCAACCACAATGTTTCACTGTAGGTATGATGTTCCTTTTCTAAAATGCTGTGTTACTTCTATGCCAGATGTAATGGGACATTCACCTTCTAAAAAGTTGAACTTTTGTCTCGTCAGTCCACAGAGTGTTCTCCCAAAAGTCTTGGAGATTATCAAGGTTTTCTGGCAAAACTGAGATGTGCCTTTATGTACTTTTTGCTAAGCAGTGGTTTTCATCTTGGAACTCTGTCATGCCGGCCATTTTTGCCCAGTCTCTTTCTTATGGTGGAGTCATGCACACTGACCTTATCTGAGGCAAATGAGGCCTGCAGTTCTTTGGATGTTGTTGTGGCGTCTTGTGACCTATTGATGAGTAGTCGCTGGGCTCTTGTGGTAATTTTGGTTGGCTGGCCACTCCTGGTAAGATTCACCAACTCTTTCATGTTTTTGCCATTTGTGGATAATGGCTCTCACTGTGAATCGCTGGAGTTCCAAAGCTTTGGAAACTGCTTTATAATCTTCTCCAGATTGATAGATCTCAATTACTTTGCTTCTCATTTCTTACTCAATTTCTTTAGATTGCGGTATGTCATCTACCTTTTGAGGATCTTTTGGTCTACTTCACTTTGTCAGGCAGGTCCTATTTAAGTGATTTTTTTCATTGAGAACAGGTGTGGCAGTAATAAGGCCTGCATGAGGCTAGGGAAAGATGTGATACACCACAGTTAATTTATGTTTTAAGAGGGGGGAGGGCAATCACTTTTTCACACAGGGCCCTGTAGGTTTGGATTTCTTTTTCCCTTAATAATAAAGACCTTCATTTGTCAACTGTGTGTTTGTGTTTACTTGTGTTATCTTTGTCTACTTTTTAGTTTGTTTGGTGATCTGAAATATGTAGGAGTGACAAACATGCAAATGAATATGAAATCAGGAAGGGGCAATTTTTTTTCATATCACTGTATATACTTTTTACCTCACAAATTTCCTTGCTTGCTAGAGTTCTTAGCTTTTATCCCACAAACAAATTTGACATTTTTAGAACATTATTGGATGTATAAACTTGCTAGTAAAACTTAACTTTGAAATGACGTTTTTACTGCAGACGTTAGTTCCTCTATATACATAATCAATTTACAGAATTGAACCAAACACGAAAGAGTAAAATATATATCTATATTTTTGTGAAACAAAAAATTAAAAAAATGGGGTGGCATACCAGTA
Organism: Anomaloglossus baeobatrachus; assembly: GCF_048569485.1. Lineage (NCBI taxonomy): Eukaryota > Metazoa > Chordata > Amphibia > Anura > Aromobatidae > Anomaloglossus > Anomaloglossus baeobatrachus. The sequence goes on along the minus strand of NC_134353.1, from coordinate 948,105,597 downwards.
CAGCAGGAGAAGGGAAACCGGTTAGGATACAATGCCAGTGATATATACAGTAGAATGAGTCAACGTCCCAGTACAAAGTCCATAGCAAATGCAATAAGGTCACTGTGATAGATGCACGTCAAAGGATAGGCATTAAAGTAAACAGAGGTTCAGCTAACCTGGAAACACTGACTCCCACTGGAATGTACATAGCAGGGGCACATTTAGAAGATTATCTTAGCACAGGAACATTTGTTTTAACACAATTGTGGAAATTATTATTATTTCAAGATCTATTTATTAAAATGTACTTTATTTGTGCAAAACCCCTTTCAGACTTGTCGTTAATTGTGTAATATAATAAAAAATAATTTATCTCTCGATTATGCAATGGAAATGGAGATCATTTCCATTCTACCTGTAGATGAATAAATAAGTGTACACAATCGTTACATGTAAATTCTTGACTGCCTTCAACTTAAGGTCACGTATGGTGATCATATAATAAATCACCTTTATAATTATCTACTCGTCTAAATGGGCTTTTGATGCATCAAGAGGTCACTGTATTCAGGATAGAAATCCAATACCTCCATTATAGAACAAACAGTAAGGGGTGAAAGTTAATTATAGGGAGAAAGAGGCCTCTGACAGCAAGACCCCCCTCCCTGTGACAAAAGTGATTTAGCTATGAAAGTTGGTAGCTGATTGCTAGTTCCAGAGAAGCTTTAAAGGGTACTGTCATGCTCCCGCCATCACAGCACCGCTCCTTACCCACTGATCCAGTCTCACTGGCACAGTATCACTCCTTACCCACTGATCCGGTCCACATACCCAACGGTCACGGCTGCCGCTCCCGCTCGTGTTCCCCTGCATCCTGGTCCCCTGTGTCTGACTCTGAGTGGTCTAACTCTGAGTTGTCTGGCTCTGATTCTGAGGCCCATGCATGTGTATAGGGCGGGGCCGCGCCCACTCACCTTAACTTATAGGCCCACCACTCCTGAAGCAGGATATGACATGATGCTGGGACAGGGTATATAGGGCTTCCCTTTCCATGTGGGCAGCACCGCTAGATGTCAGGTCTCTCTGTGCTTTGCAATGCAATTAACCCTGTGTCTTCCGCAGAGCCCGTCTGCTGTCCTGACCTGGTCCCAGAGTGCCGATCTCCCAGGAAGTGTCCCGGTGACTGTGTACTGAGGATCCCGCCAACTCTTGTTAGTCTGAACTCGTCACCTGGACCTCGCCTGGATACTTCAGCCTGCACGTCCCGCTGGATTCGGATTCCGTCGGCTGGGACTACTCGGCACCTGTATCCGGTTCCCGCTAGTTGGCCTGCCTCCGGTTACCATTGGACTCCTACACCTCTCCCGTGCCACTCTCTGAAGAACCCATACCCCGTACTCCCTGTGTTCCGGCTGCCATGCATTTAGGCCCTCTGGTGGGCGACCAGACAGTCCCTGTATAGGGGTTAGCTCTTGGATGCCTCTCCAGGGGAGTCCGGTGCACGGTCCAGAGAATCCACCACCAGGACCTAACAGGTACCTGGAGACAGACAGGGGATTGAGCTATTTAGCTTAGCAGTAAGTCCCAATACACTGCCAGTCTTCTGATCAGTGGTGCTAGTTGGCCTCTTGTATCTGTGCTATGGGAATAAATCTTTTGCTGTCTCACCATTGGCTTTGGTTGACCACCCTTTTGCCTTGTCCCTCTGCTCTGATCCACTAACCTCCAGGTGTTCTGACTTTGGACCATGACCTGACTATGCCTCTGCCTATCCCCTTAATCTTAATGTGATCACCTGGTACCTGACTCCAGAACATTTGACTATCCTGCCTCACTGTCACACTATTTTGCACAAACTTTGCCAACTGTCATATCAGCATTGGACGATTGCAGATTCTCTGACACTCTGCCTGGTGGTTTCTCTGGTGTCTGGGATCAACACAGGCAGACGCAGTCGTCGACCTGCTGTGTGCTGATTCATAGGCAGGCTAGCAAGAGTTAATCTCTGCCAGTCTGCTTGCTCCTTTAATCACATGTTGTGGGAAGACCTATCACATCTGCTCCTCTATTTATTCTGATGGAATCGTTCTACCCATGCCAGCTATAGTATTCTATGTTGATTTGTGAGGTGTGGTGTCCCTGACTTTGGTGAAAGTTGTAATTTAGTTTTGCCTAGTGTTTGGAGCAGTTGTGGAGTTTACCGCTTTTGTTTTGTATTTCTTCCCTGCACTTCTTTTTGCTCCTGAATCTCTTACTGTCTTTACTTTTGTGTGTGTGTTTTTCCCTTGTCTGTCTTTATCTGTGGTTTTAATATTCTTCTGTCTGATGCATCAGAAGTGGGGGGTGGGAGTTTTATTGTCTCAAGGTCGTCTCTTGGTAAACTGCGTCCATGCTCCTCATTTTCTAAGAAAATATCTTAGGAATAGGGAATTCTGGTGATTAAGTTAGCATTTGAGGAATGGCGACACTTTCTGGAGGGAGCTACTCATCCTGTTACAGTAATTACCAACCCTAAAAACCTTTACCTTGAGTGGGCTAAACATCTTACACGGAGACAATCTTGATGGCGATTATTTGTTACTACTGTGTTTCCTGGAAAATAAGTACTAGCAAGAATTTTCAGCCTAAAGCTTACCCCGAAAATAAGTCCTAGTCGCGGTTCAATATCTATGCAGCTAAAAAAAAGTTAAAGAATACTCCAGGACACTTCATTATAAAAAGCAGAAACCCCCAAAAGAGAGAAGAAAGAAGACCCCGCAATCATACTCACCAGACGCCGAACAGGAGGACCTGCAGTGGAACGCACACTCACACATATCAGATCGCACACACATCAGATTGCACAACCACACTCACCACATTCGGCGATACAGATTGCTTCCTGATGGCAGGGCAACCTGGCACGCAGTGGAATGGAGCGCAAGGACCTGCTGTGGAACTCATGGAGGATCTGGAATGGAATGCATCAATGTGTTCCACCGCAGGTCCTCTATGCATTCCACCACAGGTCGTCGCGCTCCATTGCACTGCGTGCCAGGATCCGGTATCGCCGGATGTGGTGAGTGTGTGCGATCTGGTGTGTGTGTGTGTGCACAATATGTGTGTGTCAACCAGAAGCAGGGGAGGACCGCATGGAGCATACCTGCTGGGAGCGCCCCCCAAAGATCGTAGGAGGACCTAGGAGCAACGCAGATGCCCTGGGTCTGGTATGATTTTCCTGGGAAGGGGGATCTGAATCTTTTTTTTGGGGTGGGGAAGGGGGGAGCTTTCCCCCAACTATTTTTCCCTGAGAATAAGCCCTACATTGAAAATAAGCCTTAGCACCTATGTGTCTGTGTGTGCTACCTGCGCTCAAAGGCATCTCACTCTCGACCTTCGAGGTGTGACCCTAGTCAACCTTGGACAGACATTTTCATGGACTTTATTATGGATTTACCTTCCTCTCCTAATAGTCATTTTGGTTGTGGTGGATAGGTTTTTTAAGATGATACATTTTACCACCTTACCGTCGTTACCTAATGCCAAGACTAACCTAGATGTTTATTCGAGAGATTGTCAAAAACCCCTCTAATATTGTCTCTTGAGAGAGGAACTCTGTTGATTGCCAACTTTTGGAAGGCTTTCTGCACTTGCATAGGGATTAAACTATCACGTTTGTCAGCGTTCCACCCTCAGTCTTGGCAAACAGAATGCATATATCAGAATTTGGAGTAACGTTTGCACGGTTTTGTTTTATATAATTAGGAAGAGTGGTCCTCGTTCCTTCCTCTCGACGCATTTGCCATCAATAATTGCCGTGATGAATCTTCCGGTATATTTCCTTTTTTGTGTCTATTGGCCATCCTCCTCAGTTCTCTATGTTTCAGCAGGGGCACTTATCAGAGGTAGCTTGGAAGGACCTATTGTTCTCAGCATTATCGTCTACATGACATTATGGTCTACATTCAGCAGCATTTGTGTGACATCAGTTCTAATTATAAACATGCAGCTGACTGTAGACGTGTGCCTGGTCTGGACCTGTGTGTGGGTGAACGGGTGTGATGATCTACAAGAGACATTAAGCTTAAGATTAGAGTTTATCAAATCCACCAAAATCCAGGACCGCCGGAACCCTGCCGGATTGAAAATAAAATCCGGCTCTGCTCCGGATTCCGGTGCCCACATAAGTCTATGGGGACCAGAATCCGGAGATTAAAAACATTTGTGGAGGAGATGGGGGGGGGGGGAAGGAGCTTGCGTGGTGTACTCACCCGAGGCGGTGTCATGGCGGCACACTCCTTCTGGGTCATGCTTTTCCCTTCCAGAGCCGACAATTCAATATTTATTGTTTTGCCTGCCCACTGACGCATGTAATTGGTTGCAGCTAGACGCGCCCCCACCCTGAGTGGCAGCGTGTCAGCTGACTGCAACCAATCACAGGCGGCAGGACAGCCGGTGGGCGGAGAAAGCAGTGCAAGTGTCTGCGGGTCAGTATGGTGAACGTGCATATCTTTCAGAAACACATGCACGTTCCTGTCAGAAGTGTGCAGCTGTGCCGGTGATGCACTGTCAGACTTGTACAAGTCTGACATGACATCAACCGGGACAGCCTGCCTCTCTGTAAACATGAGCATGCATGTACACAGAAACACAGGCACGTTCCTGTCTGAAATGTGCGGCTGTGCTGGTGATGCGGTGTCAGACTCGTACAAGTCTGACATGACATCAGCCACCACAGCCTGCGCTCTCTGAACATTAGCGTGCATGTATTACAAACACATGCATGCTCCTGTCAGAACTGTGCGCGGCTGTGTCGGTGATGCGTTTTTTTTTTTTTATTATTATTATTATTTAAATAAATAATTAAAAAAAAAAAAAAAATGATGTGCAGTCCCCCCTAATTTTCATCCCCAGCCATGATAACGCTGGCTGGGGGCTGATATTCTCTATTAGATGTGACAATCCCAGTGCTTTGCCTGCTCTTCTCAATAGCCCTGGAGCGGTGGCAATTGGGGTATTTAGGGGTTAATAGTAGCACACAGCTGCTACTAAGCCCTAGGTTAGTAATGGCACAGGCGTCTATCAGATACTTGCAACCTGTAAATTAATGTAAATAAACACAGAGAGAAAAATCCTTTATTTGGAATAAAGTACAAACACACGCCCTCCTTCACCTCTTTATTAACCCCCAACACCCTGCAGGTCCAGCGTAATCCACACGAGGTTCCACGCCGCTTCAGCTCTGCCACATAGCCAGCGGCTATAGAGCACAACCGCTGGCTGTGCAGACAATGACAGCCGCGATGACTGCACGGCAGGAAGATACTGTCACAGGCTAGCAGTGCGTGTGCCTACAACCAATCACAGATGAGAGGATGGCGGATGGCCGGGAAAAACACGGAAACCTGTGTGTATACGATGCACAGTACAGGAAGTGAATGCGCGACCTCGAAGCAGTGTGCCGCCATAACACCGAGTCTCGGTAAGTATGAAACGTTGTTTTATTTCTGTTTATCTTCATTTTTTCAATTATTTTCCCCAGTGCCGGATCCGGATTGTGCACCCGGAATTCCGGATATGGAACCCTGAAATCTTTGAAACCGCGCGGATCCGGACTTTTACAGTTCGGCTCTGCTCAACCCTACTTAAGATGCCTTCACTGAAGTTAGGACCTTAGTTTACTGGTCCGTCTAGAATTACAGCTGTCATTAATACGGTTGCTTTCCGTCTGGTGTTACCAGCATCTTACAAGATTCATAATCTGTTTCATAGATCTCTGTTAAAGAAATATTTGGGTTCGGAAACCCCTCTACCCTAACCTTCGGTCTTAATGTGTGATTAAAATTTCAGGTGTCCAAAATCGTTGATTCTCGTTTGCCGGTCTTTACAGTATTTGGTTCATTGGCAAAGTTATAGTCTATAGGAGCAGGGGTGGGATTCAGCCGGTTCTCCCCGGTTCGGTGGAACCAGTTGTTAAAATAGCAGCCGGTTCCCAGAACCGGGAAGTTCCCAGAGCCGCGATCCGGCTCTCTCGCCGGGAGGCAGGCAAGCAATTGCTCCCTGGGCTGCTCTCCCAGCTGTTGTATTGGTCCGGCCACTTGCTGCATATCATTATAATACACATGACATGACCTCGCACACTGAATTGTGCACGGCTATGTCTCTTGTACTGTGATGTGGCCGGGCACACAGACTTTAGGGGCAGACAGCACTGACCAGCCGCATAGTACAGGAGACACGGCCGCGCGCATTAAACAGTGCACGGCCATGTGTGTTATAATGGCTTCCTGCAGCGCGCACTGCCTCTGTCCAGCCGCATTAGCAGCTACATCCCAGTGGCTAGAGGACCTGCCTGGGTAGTGGGCGTGACCAGCTTTGTTAGTGGGCGTGGCCATGCTTCCTCCCATCCACTATAATCATGCAGGCTTCCCACCCTCCCCCTGCGCCACCCACCTGCACCTCTTCATCTGGAGGTCTTACCTCAGACCCTAGCTTCAATTATAAACAACTCCAGGACAACATGGGAGTTTCTTTCTGGCATCAGCTGTGTTGGCTGAGGCCCAGCCCCTCCTGATCACATGGGAATGACATCAGCACAGGTCCTTTAGCACACTGGGATTTACCATCCAACAAGACTGTGTGCCGCACAGGAAAGAAGAGAAGAAGCGTCCCCGATCATCAACAGTAAAAGCCCCCTCAGTATGTGTGTATAGGATTGTGTCTATGTGTGTGTGTTTGTATGATTATATGTTTGTGAATGTTTTCAAATAGGTATACGCTTCTATGTGACTATATCTGTGTATACGTATGTGTATACTGCTGTATGGTGTGTGTGTAGGTGTCTGTGTGTATATGGCTGTATGCTATGTGTAGATGTTTTTATGTATACGGCTGTACACAGGGGTGGGATTCAGCCGGTTCTGTCCGGTTCGGGCAAATCGGTTGTTAAAATAGCAGCCCGTTCCCCGAAACGGCTCCGGCGATCCGGTTCCCTGTATTCACTGGTGTTAATGTCTTTAAGACACTAACACAAACTAATCCCCGTACCTCCGTATGCGCCGCACTTCCGGGTTCAGTGGAGCCTGTCTGCTCCCTGACCTAGTGTGCAGCGACGCGCTGATACTGCAGAGGTCGCGGCAGCGTGGTGAGGTTGCTCCTCCTGCTACCGCCTCCCAGCATCAGTGTGCCTGTAGAGGCCATAATGGGATGGGATCTGCAGGGGAAAGCGGCCATAATGGGATGAGATCTTCAGGGGAAAGAGGCCATAATGGGATGGGATCTGCAGGGGGAAAGGAGCCAATGGGATGGGATCTGCAAAGGAAAGAGACCACATGGGATGGGATCTGCAGGGGAAAGAGGCCATAATGGGATGGCATTTGCAGGGGAAAGAGGCTACATGGGATGGGATCTGTAGGGGGAAAGGAGACAATGGGATGGGATCTGCAGGAAAAGAGACCACATGGGATGGAATCTGCGGGGGAAAGAGACCACATGGGATGGAATCTGTAGGGGAAAGGAGCCACATAGGATGGGATCTGCAGGGGAAAGAGACCACATGGGATGGCATCTGCAGGGGAAAGAGGTCACATGGGATGGGATCTGCAGGGGAAAGAGCCAATAATGGGATGGGATGTGTAGGGGAAAAGGAGCCAATAGGATGGGATCTGCAGGGGAAAGGAGCCACATGGGATGGGATCTGCAGGGGAAAGGAGCCACATGGGATGGGATCTGCAGGGGAAAGGAGCCACATGGGATGGGATCTGCAGGGGAAAGGAGCCACATGGGATGGGATCTATACTGGAAAATCAGCCACATGGGATGAGATCTGTATGGGGAAGGTCGTCTGTTCCAATTTTAGCAGGGCTCCTTTAGTACTGTTTAAAAATTATAGAAAAAACGTTTACTACAATATGACTGACAGTGACTGGAACAACTGGTACCGGACAGGAGAGTGAAGGTAGAGGAGGGTAAGAAGGGGAAAGAGATTTTACTTTAAATTACTTGTATTTTTTGCTTAAGGAAAGTGTGTGAAAATGGGCGTGGCTAACCAAATGAGTGTGGTTACAGAATGGGTGTGGGTTTTCAAATGGGTGGGGTTTACAGAGAACCTGTTAAAAATTTGAATCCCACCCCTGCTTAGGAGAGGACTCGGGTACCAGCCTCAGATATCCATGCTGAGTGCCTAGACATTCCATCATCTCCTTCCTGAGAGACCAGGTCCTGAGAGACTCTCAGGAGGGAGGGGTACTGGCATACAGAGTTTTGCACAAAATTTGCAGACTGTAATGTTCAGAGTGCAGATTCTGACACTCCGCACGATGGTCTCTTTGGTGTCTGGGATCAACACAGGCAGACTGGTGTCGACCTGCTGTGTGCTGATTCATAGGCAGACTTGCAAGAGTAAAGGGTACTTTACACGCTGCGATATCGGTACTGATATCGCTAGCGAGCGTACCCGCCCCCGTCGGTTGTGCGGCACGGGCAAATCGCTGCCCGTGGCGCACAACATCGCTTACACCCGTCACACAGACTTACTTTCCCTGCGACGTTGCTCTGGCAGGCGATCCGCCTCCTTTCTAAGGGGGCGGTTCGCGTCACAGCGACGTCACACGGCAGCCGTCCAATAGCAGAGGAGGGGCGGAGAAGAGCGGCCGGAACATGCCGCCCACCTCCTTCCTTCCTCAATGCCGGTGGACGCAGGTAAGGAGATGTTCGTCGTTCCTGCGGTGTCACACATAGCGATGTGTGCTGCCGCAGGAACGACGAACAACATCGTACCTGCAGCAGCAACGTTATTAAGGAAATGAATGATGCGTCAACAAGCAACGATTTTTCACGTTTTTGCGCTCGTTGATAGTTGCTCATTGGTGTCACATGCTGCGATGTCGCTAACGGCGCCGGATGTGCGTCACTAATGACGTGACCCCGACAATATATCGTTAGCGATGTTGCAGCATGTAAGGCACCCTTTAGTCTCTGCTAGTCTGCTTGCTCCCTCAGTCACTTGTGGGGAGACCCAGCACATCTGTTCCTCTCCCAGTTATGCTGGTGGAATCCTTCTACCCATACCAGCTATAGTTTATACTATACATAGTTTACAGATTTTTTTCAAGCAGTATTGCATGTTCACATTCCTATGTCCACTGTGGGCATCCTTCAGCTTTTTCCCCTCTTGCTTAAAGGGAACCTGTCAGGTTCAATATGCACCCAGAACCACGAGCAGTTCTGGGTGCATATTGCTAATCCCTGCCTAACCGTCCCTGTATCTAGTAGCATAGATAAAGAGATCTGTAGAAAAAGTATTTCTAAAGATCTTTTACCATATGCTAATGAGTGATGGGACTAGTCCCCTGGCTGTTAGTTCCCCTGTGTAATACTATTGTATGAACTGAGGATTTCGATTGCGTTAGGGCAATGACAACCAGAGACGGGTTCTTGGTGCAAAGAAGTTTTATAATATGCAAACAGCAATATGTACACAGGAGAGAACATAAACACAGTAAATACCTGCCCGGTTCGGAGCAAAGGGGAATTCCCGGGACTGCGCACCGGACTCCCCCAGGGAGGCCACCAGGAGCGAACCCCTATACAGGGGCTGTCTGGCGATCACCCCAGAAGGCCTAAATGTGCAGCAGCCGGGACACGAAAGGGCAACAGGTTATAGTCCAAAAATGTCCGTACTGGATGTGGGACACGGGTCCTAGGGTAGATATGTACCGGAAGGGACAGGGGACAAACGCCAACCAGAAACGGCAGACAGAGTCCGGGACCAGCGAGGGCACAGTTCGATGAGACCAGGTGGAGTCCAAGGCCGGTGTCAGGTAATTCAGCAGGAGCCAAAATAGCAACCAGGAAATGAGAGCAGCAGGGCAGGAGTAGACAGGAAGCAGTATACTCAAGCAACTAGACTAAGCTTAGGGGCGGGCTTTTAAACAGATGAACAGGAAGTAGGGCAACAGAACAGAAAACTCCATGTTAACAAAGGGCAAGATCTTTCAAAAGCAAACTGGAAATCCCGGAATACTGACACCCTGGCTAGTCGGCTCCATTAGCATGTTAGCACGACCCTGTGGCCGTGCTAACATGCTATTGAATGTGCAGCGTCAGAGGATGATCTCACTCACCTCTCCGCCGCCATCGCGTCGAACGCTGGATTTCGGCTCAGTGTGCATGACCCTGGAGGTTCGGTAATGCGTACTACTTCAGTTTATCTATTTTAGTATTATGGGATCATGCCCTCTGTCCATGCACTCATCCCAGTTACTTTAGGTGTTTTTAATTCTCTGTTAGTAAGTTCTTTTCCAGCCCATATTTAAAAGACCAGTATTGACACAAAGAGAGGCATTCACTTGGTTAGGACCCATTTGAGAGGTACACCGTGATGTGGCAACTGAACTCCAATAATAGTGGCCATTTTTTTTTTCCAAGTAGTAATGCATGTTCACATTACTGTGTCCACTGTTTATATCCTTCAGTCTTTTTTCCCCCCTCTGGCTGGCTTGAGTGCAACTGTTATTCTCATACCATGTTTTTCCAAAAATAAGACCTCGCCCAAAAGTAAGCCCTACCAGAAATTTTCAGCATTTTCGGAGCAAGGCTTAAATATAAGGAAGAAGGAGTAATCTTCAGCTCACCTGTTGCCCGGACTGCTGATCCTTACGGGTGCCTGGAATCCACCGGTGGGTCCCAACCGGTCAGGAACATAGAAAGGAAAGAGGAAAGGATCCGGCACAACTTCTTCTTAGGATAAAATCATTACAGTCTTTATTTAGAAATATTAAAAAACATCATCCATGAAGACCAAAAAACGGGGAGCTCCCATGGATTAACTACGTTTTTTGGTCTTCACGGATGATGTTTTTTAATATTTCTAAATAAAGCCTGTAATGATTTTATCCTAAGAAGAAGTTGTGCCGGATCCTTTCCTCTCTCCTTTCTATGCTTAAATATAAGCCCTACCCTAAAAATAAGCCCCAGTCGTAGTTCAACGATGAAGTGTCCGTGCAGCTAAAAAAGTTAAAGAATACTGCAGGACACTTCATTGTATAAAGCAGTCAGCCCCCCAAAAGAAAGAAGGCAGAAGACCTCACAATCATACTCACCAGATGCTGAACGGGAGGACCTGCAGTCTGGCGAGTCTACACTCACACACATCAGATCGCACACACGCACATACACACACACACACTTCCGGTGATATTGATTGCTTCTGGTCGTCAGAGAATCCTGGGACGCAGTGTGGTGGAGCGCAAGAACCTGTTGCTGGAACGCACAGAGGACCTGCGGGTGGAATGCATCAATGCATTCCACTGCACTGTGTCCCATCTTCCCCTGCTGACCAGAAGCAATCACTATCGCCGCATGTGGTTAGCGAGTGTGTGCGATCTGATGTACGATTGTTGTATCTGATGTGTGTATGTGTATTAGTATGTGTGTGCGTCAGCCAGAAGCAGGTGAGGACTGCGTGGAGCATACCTACTGGGAGCACCCGCTGAGGATCGCAGGAGGACCTGGAAGCCACGCAGATATTCTGGCTCTGATAAGTACAGTTCTCCTGAGAAGGGGGGGGGGGGAACTCCTGCTTTTTTGGGGGAAGGGGTAAACTTACCCCCAACCGTGTTTCCACAAGAATAAGACCTACCCTGAAAATAAGCCCTAGCGTTTTTTGGTTTTATTTTTAGGTAAAAAAAAGTATAAGACAGTATCTTATTTTTGGAAAAACATGGTAGTATGTGTTATGTTCAGTTTGCACCAGTTCAGATGCTGAACCCCCTCCCACAAAATCATGAAAAATGAGAATGCTACAAATCTCGGAAAATGGCGACAAAAGCGATATTGTTGTTTGTTTGTTCTTTGTTTTTTTTTTTTTTTACAAAGTTCTGAATTTTTTTGCCACTTAGATAAAAGTAAAACTATAGATGTTTGTTAACTATAAATGCGTACTGATCTGTGGAATCATACTACCAGATCAGTTTTACCATACAGTGCACAATGTAAATAAAACCGCCAAAAAACAATCATGCAATTGCACTGGTTTTTTTTTGTAATTTCACCACTCTTAGAATTTTTTCTTATTTTTCAGTACACTATATAATGGAAAAATAAAAATGTTATGGCTTATAGAAGAAGGGGAGAAAAAAAACCCCTGAAAATTGCTGGGGAGTGAAGGGGTTAAATATCTGAGAATTCACATTGGGGAGAAGTCTATCGTAGCACTGGCATCCCTGCACAGTCCTGCCTCTCCCCTCTAGCAGGGACGCCAACTCACCGCCTCAGCAGGATCATGTGCTCGCTCCCTTGCCTCCCCGTGGCTCTCCTGCTTTGGGGGCCTGTGGACGCCGCAAAGGTCCCCTGGAAGTGTGTTTAAAGCGCACGCTCTTTTTAAAGGGCCAGAGCACTAATACCCAAAAGTGCTTCTCAGCTTGTGGCTTAAAGGCACCAGGTACTTAAGGCATCCTCCCACTAGGGGAGGTGCCTGAGCAACACTGTCAGTTGTTTACTGTCTTGCTAGCTAGTTGTCAGATCCTGTTCACCTGCACTAAAGACTGTACCTGTCCGTACCTGAGTCCGTCCCTGCCTTTGATATCAGCTGCCAGTTTCCCTTGTGGGGCAGGGCATCCACTTCCGCTCGCTCTCTCGGCAAGCGTAACATATATTCATGTTTAGAATGTAGGAGGATTGTAACACCCTTACCGGTGTAACTGTACTGCCCTGCTCCCCTCCCTCGGTGGGGATGCCGGCACACTCACCCTCTCGGGCGCTCAGCGATGAGTGCTTCGTCCCCGCTGGCTGCCACAGTGTCCCAGGGCCTTCACATGCATCCTGGGAGTGCTCTTAGGGTGCACACTTACGTTTTTTTAAAGGGCCAGTACGTTCTAACCTTGAAGTGCCTCTTAGCCTATGGCTGAGACGCATCAGATATTTCAACAAAAAGCCTGATGGCACTCACCAAACTGCAATGTGAACATGTGCATAACTGAACATGACCTAAAATTACAAAAAAAAAAGACAGTTTGAACTTTGAAATGCTAATGTATGAAAACCATGAATTTATGAATATAGACATACATTACTGCTAACGAAAATTTAAGAAAAATTAGATATTTAGCATACAAAAACGGCCATTTTTATATCTGCTCAGTCGATACGTCACGGTATATCTCGTAACTGGTTACCTACTCTATATTGAAGCCTCTCTCTGAGTTTATAAAGGTTTTTAAACCCAGAGAGAGGCTTCAATATAGAGTAGGTACCCAGTTACGAGATATACCATGATGTGGTGACTGGGCAGATGTAAAAATGGCCGTTTTTGTATGCTAAATATCTCATTTTTCTTAGATTTTCCTTAGCAGTAATACATATCTACAGGGTGGGCTATAAGTATGGATACACCCTACCGTTTGTGGCATATTAGTACATGAGAGGGGCAAAACATTTGAGGCCGGGTGACGCCCATCTGCACAGCTGCAATTTTGAATTCAACTTTATTTTTTATCAGGGTGTATCATTACTTATGGCCCACCCTGTATATTCATACATTCATGGTTTTCATGCTTTTGCATTACAGAGTGCAAACTGTCTCTTTTTTTTGTAATTTTGCATCTGGTATTTAAAGCACCTCCCCTTAAGGGAGGTGCCTGGACAACATGGTAAATACGTTGCCAGTTGTCAGGTCTGTAAATGTTGCTGCTGTTTAGTGCGGTATTCAACATTGCAAATACCTCTCTGTGTTCCAGTACCCAATGTATCTGCTTGCTGCTGTATCTACCCTATCAGCCAAGTTTGATTTACTGGCCACTGCTCCACCGTACCATGTCAGTGACTCTGTATCCATACCCCTGGGGCCAGCTCTCGCAGCCCCAGTCTTTCCAAGTGGCACCTGGTTTCTACCTTAAGTGCACCACCCTCACCTTCAGAGGCTCTGATGAAAACTTGGTGTGAAACAATAGTCAAGCCCCCCTAGGTTTTCTCTGTGCTGTGGCTCAGTGGGTTCACTCCCCACTCACACCTGTGAGCATTGAAGTGTTGGAACAATTAACTACTTCCCATCACTATATTGCCCTTTTGCATTCTAAGGCCAGTTTCACACATCCTTCTTTTTGCCGGTTTCGCGGATCCGGCGCGCTCCCGTACAGTGAATACAGTACAATGACAGTGCAACAAGCGACAGTCACGTGCTGTCATGTGACCGGCACATGTGACCCGGAAGTTACAGCGCTGTCATTGTACTGTATTCACTGTACGGCAGCGCGCCGGATCCGCGAAACCGGCAAAAAGAAGGATGTGTGAGTGAGCCCTAATAGAGGTGCCAATTTCCATTAGGACGTGAAAGGGCAGTGATTATCCACCCTGGGCTCCTGATGTAGAGGTACAGCTTTCAATTCCCTCTTCTAGCAGGGATGTAACAGAGGAATTTGAATGCTGCCAGTGTTTGTTTAACTTCTTCACGACCAATGACTTGTTATTACGTCATTGGTGGTGCCCCCTGGTTACCACAGGCTCCAGCAGTGAGATTGCGGTAATCCCTGCACATGTCTGCTGATCTGATCAGCAGATATGTACGGCTAAGGGCACAAACACAACAGCGGTATTCTGCCGCATCCGGCATAAGGGCAATACAGTTCACAGACAGTGTGGCAAGCCCCGGTCACATACTGTCACATGCTCCGGTCACATGACCGCATGTGCCCGAAGCTTGTCAGTGAACTTTAATGTACTGTACGGTCCTTGTGCCGGATCTGCGAGTGCGGCAGGAAAATGCTGATGTGATACCAGCGTAACAGGCACGGGTGGATCGGAGATCCATACGTGCCTGTTAACCCTTTAGAATGCACTGTCAAACATTTACAGCGCTATATAAAGGGCCGCTCGCTGCCATCGGCGGCCCCATGACGTGGTCACAGAGCGCCTAGGTGTTACCGTGAAAGTGCATGGTCAGATTAACACCCCTGACGCTGTCATGAGTGACTTCGTGTGAGACCCAGCAAACCACCAGCAGTCACAGGAACACTGCATTTCTCCTGAACAGAGATATGCTGAAGCATCGCTCTGGTTAGGACAAGTGATCGGCCTGTGCAGTGCTAATTGCCCGGTGGTGAAGGGTTAATGCACTCATAAGGACTTGAATAGAAAAAGTATGTGGTTATAAAATCCACAAAAACGATTAATGGTAAATGAAATGGGACACGGATGTGATCGGTGTAGATGTAGAATATGGGGCACATGGAAATTAAGGGGGAAAATTCCGGTGTAACCGAAACCTAAAAATAAAGATCGGTCCTCAGACGTCAGGGCTCAGCCTCTACTCTCCATTTTTGAGAATATCATTCCAGGCAGGGCCGGCTCCAGGTCTTTGTGGGCCCCGTGCTGCTCCCTCTCTCATCATTGCTTTCAATTGTAGCGGCAACTGTGATGCCGCTACAATTGAAAGCGCGTTCATCAGGGGGAGGCTGGTGACAGGGCGGGCACTGGGCCCCCGAGTAGCAGTATGCTACTCCTGCCACTGCGAGTGGGCCCCCCCAGGAGCCCAGGGACCCGGCATTTGACCGGGTTTGCCGGGTGCTGACGGCGGCCCTGATTCCAGGATTCATATAGAAGTGTCCTGTTGGCCCTGGTATTTCCCAGTGTATAGAAGGATCTGGTCCCCCTGCCCACCGGGAAAGACTTGCTCTGTATGAGCCAGCTAAATCCTGGTGGGAAGAGGGAGCTGGCTGGCTGGCTGGCTGGCTGACTGACTCACTGACTCACTGACTCACTCACTCACTCACTCACTCACTCACTCACTCACTCACTCACTTCCACACAGGAAGTGGAGCTTCTCACCAACAACTAAGCGCAGCTTCCTGGTATTAGCCAAGTTGGTTGAGGCCCCGCCTTTTCCGGTCACATGGGCATGATGTCACCAGAGATTATTTGAATTCCGCCTCTACCGTCAGCAGTGCTGGAGGCCCCGCCCCTTGTGGTGACGTCACCTCTCGCAGGCGCAGCGCCATTCTACACACCGCCCACCCAGGTCAGTGCGTGATGTGTTCTCCGAGGCTCCGGTCTCCTCGGTTTCCTCTTCTCTGGCATTTGCTGGATGTTGTGCGGTGTCTCCTCGCGGTGCGGAGCTGATGGCGGCGGCTCAGTACTCGGTGTCCGCCATTATCTCCGGCCACTGCTCCTCTGTGTGCAGTGTACAGGATGGCGCCTGCCCTGATGGGCCTCAGCCATCAGTAATAGCAGCAGCCAATCGGAGCTCAACTGTAATGTTACCACAGCAACTTATCAGTGCAGCTGTTTCTTCCCACAGCAACCAGAGCTCAGCTGAAACCAATCAGAGGTCAGCTGTCCTATCTAGAGAAGCCAATCAGAGGTCAGCTTTCATTTTACCTCAGCAGTGTCAGACATGACTGAGCCAGCCATCGTCTTCCTGGGGTCGGACTCGGTCGGTCTCTGCGGAGGGTGGTCGTGTCGTCCATTGTGTGGAAAATAAAAATCTGCACGTTTCCACAATCCTTGGAGGTGTTTGTTTTTTTTTGTTTTTATCAGTTTCCAGTCTTTTGGGAATACAGTATACAGCACTATGAAGAAAACAGGGCTGTGTTCACACTTCTCTTTAAGGCTATGTTCACATTTCCGTTTTTTTAGCATCAGTCAGGCTGCTTTTGTCGCGGGCGGAGGAGGGGACGCTGCGCTCACCCACTGCTCGGGTCCGGCTGCTGCTGCTCGGTGGTGGCTCGAGCGGTGGGCCGGATCCCGGGGACTTGAGTGGCGTTCCTCGCCCGTGAGTGAAAGGGGGAATTGGTGTGGGGTTTGGGGGATATTGTCCATGACGCCACCCACGGTTGTGGTGAAGTTGTGACACCACCGCTGCTCTGGACGGGGATCCCGGCAGCGATGACAGGGAGCAGCTTGGATGTTGGTTCTCCCCTCCGTGGGTAGGGGGGTTGGTTGTCTCGGGGCCCCGGTGAGGGTTTTAGGGATGACAGGCGGGTTACGGGGCCTGGGGAGGTGCAGGGTCGTGGGGGCAGCGCTGTGCCGCACGGCACGGTGGTACTCAGCCACTAATCCACACAGAGTCTCTGGTCAAACAAATGGCTGGATGGACGGGTCCCACAGACGGCTGCGGTTGTTCTCCCGGCAGGTTGATGGTGACTGCCTTTCCCTGCACCTATGTTGTGGTTACGGTTCCAATGGCTTCCCACTGGTAACCTGCTCCCCAGCTTGGATGGATGCTGAGGGAGCCCCTTTTGCCCGCAGGCTCTGGTCCTGGGAACTGCAGCCTTGGCGGTGACTGTGTTTCCCTCTACGGTGTGAGCTGTTGCCTTCAATCGGGTCTTGACTGCTGGGAAACCCTGGAGGTTCCCTTCGCTAACGGATTTGACCGGTTTTACGGCGTCTCCTAGCCTGGTTGGGGTCCGTAGGCCCTGCCGAATGGTGCTGGCTTCTCTTCACTCCCCGATCCGGTACCGGCGGGCAACCGCCCATCCCCGGTCCGTACGGTTCACTTCAATCAGCCTCTCCTGCAGACGGTCACCACCGTCTGCCAACCTTGCTGGGTGCCCGGGCCACACACCCGGACACGGTCAGACTCCTCTAATACCACTTCCCTCTCCAAACTATCTGAAACTCTTCCCCCCTCCAGGACTGTGAACTCGGTGGGCGGGACCAACCGCCTGGCCCACCCCCTGGTGTGGACATCAGCCCCTGGAGGAAGGCAACAAGGATTTGTGTTTGACTTAGGTGTGCCTAGCCGGGGTGTAGGGTGTGTTGGTGTAGTACCTGTGACGACCTGGCTTGTCCAGGGCGCCACATTCCCCCTTAGCAAAATGCAGACCGTCCGCGGGCTGCCCGTCCATCACCGGTTTTATTTTTACAACTGAAAAAGAGTAAAACGGTAAAAGCACATATAAAAAAAAAGAACATCATACCATTTTCAACAGTACGGCTTCCGCTCTTCTCTCACCCAAACAACCTGGCCCTGATGCTGCCCCTAAGAAACAGCACCCCTTGACCCCAGTCCAGCACCAAGTTGCCCGAGCGGGTTCTGTCTCTTTCAGGGGACCCCCGTTCATGGGGACCCCTGAACCCCCGGAGGATTGCCACCGGATACGGTAGTGGCGGGCCTGGGACATCCCTTTTCCTCCAGGCCCATCCTCCCAAATCAGCCTCTCCGGAGGCGGTAACTGTGTCAAGCCAGAAACATATTTTTTTTACATGCCACTAAGTTTGTGGTTGCCCTGCAAGTTCTCGGGCTTGTCCGTAAGCAGTTCCTTACGCAACGGTTTGCAGACAGTCCCTTCCGGGACAACAGTTGCCGGCAACGGCCGGTTCAATTACGGTGCAATCAGGTAAACTTCTTCGGTTGATTATCTTATCATTTAAAACTTTCAAACTGGGTACACTCAATATATATAGACCCCCCTTTTAAAGAGTAGTTTCCCTGTACCTAAGTGGGGGTCTACCTAGGTTGGGGCGAGTGGACCTTCGGGGCCCGGTGTCAGTGGTGACAGGCACTGGGGCAGAGGGAACAATCAGTTCTTCCTCCCTGCTATCATGTGGGGCAGGCGGAGGGGAGCTGGGTACAGGTACATCCCTGGGCACTGGCTCGCTGTTAACCATTTCCATCCTTTCTTCATCCACGGGTTGTGGGAACAGTATCACTGGAAGGATCACCGCGCCGTTCTGTGTAGGCCAGTCTGCTGGAAAATCACCCATCATGGTGTGGATTACGTCTTTTTCCTTCTCCACTGGACTGGGAACTGGAGCCTCATCCGCTACTCTCAATGCCGGTGGGCACTTCTTCAGGTAGTCTCGGGAAACCGTGGCCAAAGTCCCCCCCTGGTCACGGCTGATCTGGTATGCCTTCCCATTCTCCCATCCTGTGGGCTGGACTACATATGGGTTTTTTTCCCATTGATCATCCAGCTTGTGGGCCCTTCTTTTCCGCTTCAGCACTACATCCCCAGGTTGGAAGGGGCCGGTAGGCGCCTTCTTGTTGAAGCACTGCTCCTGTTGTCTCCGACTCTGGCACAAGTTCTTCTCAACATACTCCTGGACCTGTCGGTACTGTGCCCTCCGCCGAGTGTCCCATTCAGCTGTCGACGGGAGTGTTTCTGGAGCTTCCAAGCCCATTTCCAGATCCACTGGTAGCCGGCCAGGGCGAGCTCTCATCAGGTATGCTGGAGTGCATTTTGTAGAGCTGGAAGGGATGTTGTTATACATATCGACCAGGTCAGGTAGCTTCTCCGGCCATAGGTTCCGCTCTTCCAGTGGTAACGTCTTGAGGAGGCCCAGGACCAACTGGTTCATCTTTTCACACATGCCATTGGTTTGGGCGTGATAAAGCGTGGTCCGGATTTTCTTGCAGCCGTACAACTGGCAGAACTCCTGGAATACCTCTGCTTCAAAGGCTTGACCCTGGTCGGTAAGCACCTTCTCGGGGTACCCATGCGGTCGACAGAAATAAGCCTGGAAGGCCTTAGTGGCGGTACGGCCGGTTAAGTCCTTAATGGGGACAACCACCATGAACCTTGAATAGTGGTCTACAATGGTCAGAGCGTAGGTGTACCCACTTCGGCTGGGGGTGAGCTTCACATGGTCAAGGGCAACCAGCTCCAGCAGTTGGTGCGTAACGATCGGGTGTAGGGGTGCCTTCTGGCTGGCCTCGTCCTTCCTTCTCAAGGCGCAAGGGCCACATTCTCGGCACCAGGCCTCCACAGATTCCCGCATTCCACTCCAATAGAACCGCTCTCTCAACAACATCTCCAGCTTCTTCCACCCGAAGTGCCCAGCACCATCATGGTATGCTTGCAGGACGGTGGGCACGTTGGCCTGGGGAATCACCAGCTGGCGGATCTTCTCGTGAGTCTTAGGATTAATCAGCTCGCGGTACAACTTCCCCTGGTGTAGGTACAGCCGGGTCCGTTCTCGCCACAGACGTTGGGCTGCAGCAGGGTCTATCCCAGCAGAACCCTGTTCCACTAGGGTCTTGACCAGGCTGACAGCAGGTGCCTGGTCCTGAGCTTCATGCCACTCCTGTCGGGGCAGCGGATCTATTTTCACCCGTTGTTGGTGGACGTGCACCTTCTCAGTTAATGGCCGGTGAAATGCAGGCAACTCGATCTCTTCGAGGTCATCATCCTCTGGCCCCTCTTCCGACAGGTGGGGCATCCGAGAGAGTGCATCGGCATTGACGTTGGTACGGCCGGCCCGGTACTTAATGGTGAAATCGTAGTTGGCTAACCTGGCCACCCACCGCTGCTCCAACGCGCCCAGCTTGGCCGTATCTAGATGGGTCAGCGGGTTATTGTCTGTGTACGCGGTGAAATTGGCTGCTGCCAGGTAATGGCGGAACCGCTCGGTGATAGCCCACACCAGTGCCAAGAGCTCAAGCTTGAAAAAGCTGTAGTTCTCAGGGTTCCTCTCAGTCGGTCGGAGTTTTCGGCTAGCATAAGCTATCACCTTTTTCTTTTCTGTCCTGGACCTGAGATAGAACAGCCCCCAAGCCCACATTGCTGGCATCGGTGTAGAGGATGAATGGGCGGCTGTAGTCAGGGTACGCTAGGATTTCCTCTCCGGTCAGGGCCGCTCTCAGCTGGTGGAAGGATTCCTCATGCTTTTCTTCCCACACTAATGGGGCTCCTAGGGGTCTACCACCCTTGGTCTGTCCCACGAGGAGGTCTTGCATGGGGGCAGCCATCTTCGTGTAACCCTTAATGAAGCGACGGTAATATCCCACCAGGCCTAGAAACTGCCTCACTTCCCTCACCGTGGTCGGTCTCGGCCAGTCCTGGATGGCGGTGATCTTCTCAGGGTCGGGGGCGACACCTTCCGCACCAACCACATGTCCTAGGTAGTGCACTCTGGGTTTCAGCAGATGACACTTTCAGGGCTTCAACTTCATTCCATACTTAGCAAGGGACGCGAACACCTCGGCTAGGTGCTCTAGGTGGGCTTCATACGTCTGTGAGTACACAATCACATCATCCAAGTACAGCAAGACGGTCTCGAAATTTAGGTGCCCCAGACAGCATCCCATCAGCCGTTGGAAGGTTCCAGGGGCATTGCACAGCCCGAACGGCATGCTATTGAACTCGCAGAGTCCCATAGGAGTGGCGAAGGCAGTCTTCTCTCGGTCCTCCGGTGCCACGGCCACCTGCCAGTACCCGCTGGTGAGGTCAAGGGTGGAGAAGTTGTTAGCAGTTCTCAGCGCAGCCAGGGACTCTTCAATGCGGGGCAGAGGGTAAGCATCCTTATGCGTTATCTGGTTAATCTTCCGGTAATCCACACACATCCGCATAATGCCATCCTTCTTCTTAACCAGCACCAACGGAGCGGCCCAGGGACTACAGCTGTCCCTAATAACCCCTGCCTCCTTCATGTTCCTCAACATGTCTTTGGCGCATTGGTAGTGCGCGGGGGGAATAGGCCTGTATCTCTCCTGGATAGGGGTGTGTGTACCGGTAGGGATGTGGTGTTGGACCCCTTTAATCTGCCCAAAATCTAGAGGGTGCTTGATAAAAACTCGCTCATACTCCTGTACCACCCGGTATACCCCTTCATTGTGGTGTGTGGGGGTATCATCAGTGCCGACGTGTAGCTCTCGACACCACTCGTCTAACTCCCCCAGGGATGAGTGGGAACCGGCGGTAGGCGGCGTGATCGGGGGAACGGCTTCATGGATGGTGTGGGGATCTAGAGTGAGCAATTTGGCAAGGGTAGCGTACCGGGGAAGCCTAACCTCTTCCTCCCCACAGTTCAGCACTCGTACGGGCACTCTCCCTTTCTTGACGTCTACCACCCCTCGGGCGGCCATTACTGTGGGCCATTGTTCGGAGGATATGGGCTATCATGGCGGGGTAGTCTCGTCCTTGGGGCCCTACTGCTGCCCTACACCAGATCATCATCTCACTCCTGGGAGGCACAATCAAAGGGGCCGCATCCATCACTCTCACCCCTCCAATCTCTCCTCCTGTCGAGTTCACATGCTGGATATACATCAGGGCCCGGATCTCACGCTGCACAGCTCTCTGTCGGCTCCCCGCCGCTGTGGCGACCAGCTGCTGCAGTAGGGTCAGCACGTCACTCATACAGTGCTCCATCACATTAGTCCCTAACACCACCTTTGGGTTATGATCACTGGGTTCATTCATTATCACAATCAAACCCTGGTGTTGCAGTTCAGCTCGTCCCACAGTCATGGCCACTTGTTTGTACCCCACTTGGGTCAATGGGAGTCCATCAGCATCAATCAGTGTCATACTGCCATCGGGGGGGGTTAGTTCGTCTATTCCCCAATATCGCTGATACAGTGTATATAGTATTGTGGTTACCTGTGATCCAGTGTCCAGGAGAGCCATCAGCGGGATGCCGTCCACTGCCAGGGGGATGATGGGCCGAGCTCCGATGTACAGGTCACGCCAGTCGGAGGGGCCACTGGGTTCGACTCCTGAGGACTGGCCCGTGGCCCCAGGGGTTGCTCGTTTAACGGACACCGTCGGTAGTAGTGGCCGGGCTTGCTGCACCTGTAACAAGTCGGAGGTCCATACCGTGAGTCGTTGGCCCTTCTCCGCTGCATCCAGGGGACGTCCTCAGGGCGGTCGGCGAGCTGCAGTTTCCCCGGGGGCTGGGACCTGGTATAAGGCTGGAGTGCGGTGAGGATCTTGGCGAGGTCCCCATCCATGCGGCGGACTTGGGCAGCCAGTTCCTCCATCATTCCACTTGGGGCTGCAGATGCCGGAGGTGTTGGGAGGGCAGGGGCCACCACTACGGGAGCCGTCTCAGCTGGCCATGGGGCGGCCTCGGGGACTTTCGATGCTGGAGGCTGCAGAGCTTTAATGGTCCGTACCTTTAACACGGCAAAGCCCACATCAGGGTGTTCTAGGGCCCACAACCAGAGTTGCTTGCGGTCCTCCGAGGATCTCATCCCCTGTACAAACTGCTCCACTAGCATTTTGTTGCTGTCCGCATCGTTGATGGTGTCTACCCGCTTCAATGTGCGGATGACTGCAGACGCAAGGCGTAGTCCCGAATGCTATCTGCAGGCCGTTGCCGGCATTGATAAAACTGCATCCGCAGCTCAGCTTCGGTACGGGTCTCAAAGGCAGTCTGTAGCTTCTCAAAGATAGTGGCTACAGAGGATCGGTCCCCCTCGGCCCAGGTCTCCGCCTCCTGCTCGGCTGCGCCGGTTAGCTGCCCCAGCACTACCGTTGCACGTTGCTTATCAGTTAGGGGGTATAGTTCTAATAGCGGGCTAAGCTTCTTTCGGAAGACCTGCAACGCATCAGGTTTCCCATCGTACTGCGGCAGCCATGTAGCTCCGGGCACGTAGGGCAAGGAGAACGGCATCACCTGAGCGAGAGCTGGGGCCGCAGCACCTCTCGCCAGTGCGGCCGGGACCTGGGCGGGCCTATTCCCATCCGCGAGTGCCACCGCGGCTGCGACCGCCGCTCCTCCAGTGGCTCCGTCGGGCGCAGACATCTTGTTTCCGTCCCCCTTAGTCTTTTTCCGGCTCCTCCTCTACAGGGGCGGGGTTTCGGTTTTCGCGCCTCCACTACTCGGGAAGACGCTCAAGCGGGGACTTTTCGCGCCCAAAATGGCGGCTTCTCCAAATTTTCAGCCGGACACCTCCGGCGGTCACAAGGCGCACCTCTACCAGACGGCAGAGCGGTAAGATCCTGTTCGTGTCGCCAAGTTGTCGTGGGCGGAGGAGGGGACGCTGCGCTCACACACTGCTCGGGTCCGGCTGCTGCTGTTGCTCGGTGGTGGCTCGAGCGGTGGGCCGGATCCCGGGGACTCGAGCGGCGTTCCTCGCCCGTGAGTGAAAGGGGGTTTGGTGTGGGGTTTGAGGATATTGTCCGTGACGCCACCCACGGTTGTGGTGAAGTTGTGACACCACCGCTGCTCTGGACGGGGATCCCAGGAGCGATGACAGGGAGCAGCTTGGATGTTGGTTCTCCCCTCCGTGGGTAGGGGGGTTGGTTGTCCCGGGGCCCCGGTGAGGGTTTTAGGGATGACAGGCGGGTTACGGGGCCTTGGGAGGTGCAGGGTCGCGGGGGCAGCGCTGTGCCGCACGGCACGGTGGTACTCACTCAGCCAGTAATCCACACAGAGTCTCTGGTCAAACAAACGGCTGGATGGACGGGTCCCACAGGCGGCTGCGGTTGGTTGATGGTGACTGCCTTTCCCTGCACCTGTGTTGTGGTTACGGTTCCAATGGCTTCCCACTGGTAACCCGCTCCCCAGCTTGGATGGATGCTGAGGGAGCCCCTTTT
The DNA here is from genome assembly GCF_048569485.1 of Anomaloglossus baeobatrachus. Taxonomy (NCBI): domain Eukaryota; kingdom Metazoa; phylum Chordata; class Amphibia; order Anura; family Aromobatidae; genus Anomaloglossus; species Anomaloglossus baeobatrachus. The sequence goes on along the minus strand of NC_134353.1, from coordinate 948,081,379 downwards.
GCCCGCAGGCTCTGGCCCTGGGAACTGTAGCCTTGGCGGTGACTGTGTTTCACTCTACGGTGTGAGCTGTTGCCTTCAATCGGGTCTTGGCTGCTGGGAAACCCCGGAGGTTCTTTTCGCTAACGGATTTGACCGGTTTTACGGAGACTCCTAGCCTGGTCGGGGTCCGTAGGCCGTGCCGAATGGTGCTGGCTTCTCTTCACTCCCTGATCCGGTACCGGCGGGCCACCGCCCGTCCCCGGTCCGTACGGTTCACTTCAATCAGCCTCTCCTGCAGACGGTCACCACCGTCTGCCAACCTTGCTGGGTGCCCGGGCCACACACCCGGACACGGTCAGACTCCTCTACTACCACTTCCCTCTCCAAACTCTATCTGAAACTCTTCCCGCCTCCAGGACTGTGAACTCCTCGGTGGGCGGGACCAACCGCCTGGCCCACCCCCTGGTGTGAACATCAGCCCCTGGAGGAAGGCAACAAGGATTTGTGTTTGACTTAGGTGGGCCTAGCCGGGGTGTAGGGTGTGTTGGTGTAGTACCTGTGACGACCTGGCTTGCCCAGGGCGCCACACTTTCACACTACGTTTTTTTAACATACGTCCTGAATGTTTTTAAAACGCAAAAATGGATCCAGTACAAATGCGTTTTCATTTCAATGCATTTGCAATAAACTCGTGTCAACATGCGTTTGCGTGCGTAAGGCCGGGGCCACACGGGGCACTACTGCGATGCTCGCATGAGACTCGGCTCGTGCTGGCAGCACAGCAGGAGCCGAGTGTCATGCGAGCGTGCCTGCGTCTGAGGTCCGACCCTGCGAGCTGACCTCAGCTGCTGGGGGCGGGCCGGTGATGTGGAGGGGCGGACCAGCACTGCAGAGGGGTGGGCCGGCAGGGAGGAGGGGAGGGATTTCTCTCCTCCGTAGCCTGATATTGTGATTCTTGCTCTACACGTGCAGTACACCGGTGTACCGCGAGTGCAGTGCGATTTTCCTCTCGCCCCATTCACTTGAATGGGTGCGAGAGAAAAGGGACTCACCTTACAATCGCAGCCTGCTGCGATTGTTTTCTCGGTCCGATTAGGGCTGAGAAAATAATCGCTCATGTGCGCTGTCACACAGGCTAGAATTGGTCCGAGGGGAATGCGATGTTTTATCGCACTCCACTCGCACCGATTTTCTCGCAGTGTGGCTTAGGCCTTATAGCGAAGATCCAGCGACTTGCAGTTTTTTTAACATTTTTCAAAAATGCTACTTGAAGCGTTTTTGAACTGCGTCCAAATACTGCAAATTGCTGGATCCTGACTAAACAGCATGCAAACGCATGTGAACGCTGGCATGCTGATAGACAGGATCCTGCTTGCTCTACTGAGCATGCCCAGAAACCAGCCTCGGGTGATCAGTCCCTCTCTTCCCTCTCTCCCACTCCCTCCCTCTCTCTTCCCTCTCTCTCTCTTCCCTCTCTCTCTCTTCCCTTCCCCCTCCAACTCTCTGTCTCTCCCCCGCCTGAGAGCTGCGGACACTCGTAACCAAGGTAAATATTGGGTAACCAAGCAAAGCGCTTCTCTTAGTTACCCGATGTTTACGTTGGTTATGTGTGCAGGGAGCAGGCAGCCCGGCTCCTAGCAGCTGCGGATGCTCGTAACCAAGATAAATATCGGATATCCAAGCAAGTTACCCAATGTTTACCTTGGTTACGAGCCTCTGCAGCTGTCAGAAGCTGGCTCCCAGTCTATCACGTTCAGTTCCACTGACTCCCGATCACGTGACTCCAATGCCCACCCATAAACTTAAAGTGACAGGATCCTGCAAAATAACACATGCAGGATCCGCTTTTACAGCAAAAAAACGTTCATGACGCATGTTAAAAAAAGTAGTGTGAAAGCAGCCTCACCTGCGTTGCTTGACGCTTGTGACTGATGCGTTGTACAACGGGTGACAAGAATTGTCATGAGAAAGCGGATTCCGTTGGTGAAATGCTTTCAGTATAAAAGCGAGAGCGAACAGCTGATCGCTCTCAAAAGCTGGCGGCCGGCTATTGTGAACGATCAGCTGATCGGCCGGCTTTTGAAAGCGATCGTTCACAATAGCCGGCCTCAGGGCGATCAGCTGATCGCTCACAGAAGGCAGCTGTCGGGGGATCAGCTGATCGTTCGGCCGCCGAAAGAGAGACATTGATTTCAATGATTAAACACAATATCTGAGCATGTACAGTGAAAACAAAAGGATTCTACTGCTCAAAAAACGTTACATGCTGCGTTCCTGCCGCCCAACGGTCAGTCGTTCCACATTAGTCGCAATCCGCCGCTCATACAAGTCTATGGGAACAACGGAATCCGCTAAACGGATTGTGTTGTTTATCAGAGCGGCGGATTGTGACTGATCCTAAACAACGGAAATGTGAACCTAACCCCCTTCACCGCAGGCAATTTTTCTTCCCCTTGAGGATATGAGGATTGTTTTTTTGCGGGATGAGTTGTACTTTTGAATGACACCATTCGCTCTGCCCTATATTGTACTGGAAAATAGGGGAAAAAATCCAAGCCTGGTGAAATTGAAATAGAAAAGTGCAATTGCACGAATGTTGTTTTTTTTGTTTTTTTTTTTTATCTTGTTCACTATATGGTAATACATTACGATTCCTCAGGTCGGTACGAGTTCGTAGACACCAAACATGGATAGTTTTACTTTTATCCAAGTGAAAAAAATTCAGACATTGGTAAAAAAATTAATTTACTTTTGTCGCCATTTTCCGAGACCCGTAACGTTCTCATTTTTTGGGATCTGGGCCTCGGTGACAGCTTATTTTTTGCGTCTTGAGCTGACGTTTTTATTTATACCATTTTTGATAGATGCAACGTTTTGATCACCTGTTATTGCATTTTATTGCAATTTGGCGGAGACCAAAAAACATAATTCTGGCTTTTTGATGTATTTCTCCCTACGCCGTATACCGATCAGATTAATTGATGTTATATTTTGATCTGGCGTTTCTAAACGCGGCGTTGCCAAATATTTATTGTGTGTTTTAATTGTTTTATTTTCAATGGTGGAAAAAGGAAGGTGATGAAAATTTAAGTTTTTTTTATTTTTCCATACTTTTCAAACTTTTTTTTTTTTTAACTTTTGGTTGATTTTGCTAGTCCTTTTACGTGACTTGAAGCGGGCACGGTCCGATCACTTCTTCTGCTCTCTGCCGGCATCCCCAGGAACTTCATGACAGCAACAGGGGTCATCATCTGACCCCCAACTGTCATCACAACCCAATCACCAGAAAAATGCGGAATTGCCATGCGAGAGCATCGATAGCGATATGCTAATGACCCTCTGCTGCGTGCATCAGCCGAGGGTCATGACGCTGTGATACGATCTTGCGATCGCATCACAGCTGCAGAGAAGAGGAAGGGAGCACTTTCTCCCCATCTCCTCCACTGTCTGTTTCTGCGTATATTGCACTGCAGTCGCTTAACATGCGAGTGCATTGCGATGTTTCACACGCTCCCACAGGTTTGTATGGGGGTGCGTGAGCCAAGTCTTGGTGCAAAACTCAGCGTGCTGCGATTGCACCAAGAGCACTATTCGTGACGAAGAAAAGTAAGCAAGAGGACACTGCCTCATTGCTTTACACTGGTGCGAGTGCAATCTGATGTTTTATCGGATCGCACAAAGAAATCGCAAGTGGAAAAAAGCCCAAAGGGACAGACACAGCCATTGGTATGTCCAAGGGAGGGAATGGGTTAATCAATATGCCTGGAAAGCTCCATACCTACAGTGGGGAAAATAAGTATTTGATCTGATGCTGATTTTGCATGTTTTTCCACCTACAAAAATTGGAGAGGTCTGTACTTGTTGTTGTAGATAACTTTAACTGTGACATATAGAATTCAGAAAATCCCATTGTATGATTTCTAAACTATTAATTTGCATTTTATTGCATGAAATAAGTATTTTATCACCAACCAGCAGGAATTCTGTTCTCACAGACCTGTTATTTTTTTTTCTGTAATAAGCTCCTACTCTGCACTCATTACCTGGCTTAATTGCACTTGTCTGACCTTGTTACCTGTATAAAAGACACCTGTCCACACACAATCAATTACACTCCAACCTCTCCACCATGGCCATGAGCAAAAATCTGTCTAAGGACACCAGGGACAAAATTGTAGACTTGAACAAGGCTGGGATGGGCTACAGGACAATAGGCAAGCAGCTGGGTGAGAAGGCAACAACTGTTGGTGCAATTATTAAAAAATAGAAGAAACATGGGATAACTGTCAATCTTACTTGGTTTGGGGTTCAATGCAAGATTTCACTTCGTGGGGTAAGGCTTATTCTGAAAAAGGTCAGGAATCATCCCAGAATTACTCGGGAGAACCTGGTCAATGACCTGAAGAGAGCTGGGACCACAGTCTCAAAGATTACCATTAGTAACACCCTACGCCATCATGGATTAAAATCCGGCAGGGCACACGAGGTCCTCCTGCTCACTCCAGCACATGTCCAGGCCCGTTTGAAGTTCAACAATGACATTTGGATGATCCAGATGAGGCATGAGAGAACATCATGTGGTCAGATGAGACCAAAATAAAACGTTTTGGTATCAAGTCCAATCGCCGTGTTTGAAGGAAGAAGGATGAATGCAACCTTAAGAACACCGTCCGAAGCATGAGGGTGGAAACATCATACGTTAGGGTGCTTTTCTGCAAAGGGGACAGGACAACTGCACTGTATTAAAGGGAGGATAGATGGGGTCATGTATTTTGAGGTTTTTGATAACATCCTCCTTCCTTCAATAAGAGCATTGAAGATGGGTCGTGGCTCGGTCTTCCAGCATGTCAATGACCCGAAACACACAGCCTGGGCAACTAAGGAGCATTTCAAGGTCTTGGAGTGGCCTAGTCCGTCTCTAGACCTGTACCCAAAAGAAAATATTTAGAGGAGCTGACAATGCTGCCCAGCAACCGCCCCGAAACCTGAAAGATCTGTATGGAGGAGTCTCCAAAATCCCTGCTGTAGTTTGTGCAAACCTACAGGAAACGTCCAACCTCTGTAATTACAAACAAAGCTTTCTACCAAATATTAACGTTTGTTTTTCTACTGTATCAAATACTTATTTCATGCAATAAAATGCAAGTTAAAAGGAATCTGTCAGCAGGTTTTTGCTCCCCCATCTGAGAGCAGCATAATGTATGGGCAGAGACCCTGATTCCAAGATGTCAGAGTATGATACCAGCCACAATCTGTCCATAGATATATAGTGTAATAGTGGCTTCACCCCTGTAAAGCAAAACCTAAAATGAAGCCAGAAACTAAGTAATCAGTAAAATAAACTTTTCTTAAGCAGCTTTATGGTTAGAACACATCCAACAGAAAAAAACAGTCGAGCGGTCGCTAGACCGCTGAATACCAATATACAGGGGAATATGGCATTGGAAATTGGTGATTGAAATGGCGGCTAAGACCGTAAAAGTAGACAAGACAATAATGTGACAGGAGCCAGACAGAACTGGGTCTCTTCTGTAAAGAAAAGTATCGCAAAATCCAACTAAGCCCACACTACATTATATTCATCAAAGTATCTCCTCTGGTGACGTCTTCATCCGTGCTTGTCATCCCCAACATGGGTTTCACCTGTGCTTCATCAGGAGATGTATTTGAGATAAGGAAAGGAAGGACCAATATTCTGCCCTTATTTTATCCTTATTTTATGCTTCACTATGAATTTCTCTTGTTGTTGCCTGTTCTTTTTGTTCAGGTTCCAACATTCAATATAAGAGAATTTTCCTGATTCCCCCATGAAGAATGAATAAAAACAGAGACAAGATGTCGGAGAAGATATTAAATCTCACGTTGGAGATCATCTTCCATCTTACTGAAGAGGTGAGAGGTTCTGATGTCATCCTATTACATCATTATCTATGGGGATAACAGAGGATATGACCGGGGAGGTGAGAGGCTCTGATATCATCACATTACATCATTATCTATGGGAGTAACAGAGGATATGACCGGGGAGGTGAGAGGTTCTGATGTCATCACATTACACCAGTATCTATGGGAATAACAGAGGATATGACCGGGGAGGTGAGAGGTTCTGATGTCATCACATTACATCATTATCTATGGGGATAACAGAGGATATGACCGGGGAGGTGAGAGGCTCTGATGTCATTACATTACATCATTATCTATGGGAATAACAGAGGATATGACCGGGGAGGTGAGAGGTTCTGATGTCATCATATTACATCATTATCAATGGGGATAACAGAGGACATGACCGGGGAGGTGAGAGGTTCTGATGTCATCACATTACATCATTATCTATGGGAATAACAGAGGATATGACCGGGGAGGTGAGAGGTTCTGATGTCATCACATTACATCATTATCTATGGGGATAACAGAGGATATGACCGGGGAGGTGAGAGGCTCTGATGTCATCACATTACATCATTATCTATGGGAATAACAGAGGATATGACCGGGGAGGTGAGAGGTTCTGATGTCATCACATTACATCATTATCTATGGGAATAACAGAGGATATGACCGGGGAGGTGAGAGGCTCTGATGTCATCACATTACATCATTATCTATGGGAATAACAGAGGATATGACCGGGGAGGTGAGAGGTTCTGATGTCATCACATTACATCATTATCTATGGGGATAACAGAGGATATGACCGGGGAGGTGATGGACTCTGGAAATGTCTGCAGTGATATTATTAATGTCTCCATACTCAGGATTACACAGTAGTGAAGACCTCTAGTGATCGCTGTCAGGCCCCTGTGTCTGAAGGACGGGGAGGAACCCTGAGCCCAATCCCGGGGCCTCCACCTCACCCCCGGATACATGAGGACATAAATGACCAGAAGATCCTAGAACTCACCAACAAGATGCTGGAGCTGCTGACTGGAGAGGTGACACTGCTGGGAATGCTGGGACTTTATTCAGGACGGCACTGGAGGATTCTGGGTGATGATGGTATCATTGTGTTGTCAGGTTCCTATAAGGTGTCAGGACATCACGGTCTATTTCTCCATGGAGGAGTGGGAGTATCTAGAAGGACACACGGAGCGGTACAAGGAGGTGATGATGGAGGAGCCCCAGCCCCGCACATCACCAGGTAATAGACAGGACTGAATACACCCGGCCTATAATTATCTGTATGTAATAATGATGTCCGTCCTGTCTGTGTCTCCTGCAGGTCTCTCCAGTACGAGGACGACCCCAGAGAGATGTCCCGCTCCTCCTCCTCCACAGGATCCTCAGGTAGATGGAGATCTCCCCTATGAGGTGTAGACGGCTGTGACCTCCTTGTGTTCAGTCTTGTTTTCTCCTCCAGTATTAGATGTTTATACTTGTGTAATGAGAGCGGTGGAGACGGCAGGATCACAGCTGACCACAGACCTCACATGTCCGGATCTTATCTCCATTATTCCCGGGGACTTTTACAATATTTTGTTTTGCAGCTTTTGGATCCGGATAAAGATCTGAACAATATTAATTCTCCAGAGAGAAATGTGAGGGGCGATCAGCGGAGTAACGAGGGGATTCCTACAGATCACCGCCCCGGTGAGGCTTCTAGATGTATAGTCACATTTTCAGACAGAATATTGATTGATAATAATTAGGGCTGAGCGGACCCGGACTGTAAAAGTTTGGATCCGCGCAGTTTCAAAGATGCCCGGGTGCTGGGCCCAGGATTCCAGCTGCACAATTCGGCTATTGGGAAATTAAAGGGAAAAGAAAGAAAACAAGAATTAAGCGCGTTTTTCGTACTTACTGGATGTCATGGTGGCAAACTACTGGATCGCGCATTCACTTTCTGTACTGCGCAATAGGCTCATCGCATACACACAGCTTTCACCGGTCGTTCTGTTGTCTGTGATTGGTTGCAGTCAAACGCGCCCACAGCCTGTGACAGTGTCTGGCTGCAATCATCGTTCATCACAGCTCAGTCATAGTCTACACTCACAGCTGGCGGCCGTGTTCTATAGCTGTTCGCTGTGAGATGTAGCAGAGCTAAAAGCGGCGTGGGACCTTGTGTGGATTACGCCGGACCTGGAGTGGTGTGTTGGGGGTTAATAAAGTGGTGAAGGAGGGTGTGTTTTTGTATCTTATTCCAAATAAAGGATTTTTTCTCTGTGTTTGTACTTTTTTACTTTCATGTACAGGTTATGATGCAGGTATCTTATAGACACCTGTGCCATCACTAACCTAGGGTTTAATAGCAGCTGTGCACTGTTATTAACCCCTGCTATTACCCCGATTGCCACTGCACCAGGGCAACAGGAGAAGCTGGTAAAGCTCCGGGATTGTCACATTTAATGGATGCGACAATACCGGGCGACTGCGGGCTGAGAATACCAGCCCCCAGCTGGCTTTATTTTGGCTGGGTATGAAAATTGGGGGGACAACACGTCGTTTTTGTAAAAATTATTTAAATTAAAAAAAAGCTGCAAGCGGTTTTCCATAGGCTGGAGACACACTTGCGAGGGACTCGCACGAGTCTGGCATCGCATCACACGGCACAGCCGCACACTCTTCTGACAGGAGCGGGCCGCATGTGTTTCTATATACATGCACGCTCATCATACTGACCCGTAGACACTTGCACTGCTTTCGCTGCCCACCGGCCGTCCTGGTGCCTGTGATTGGTTGCAGTCAGTTGCCACTCAGGGTGGGGACGCGTCTAACTGCAATCAATTACACGTGCCGGTGGGCGGGCAAAGCAGTGAATAGTCAATTGTTGGCTCCAGAAGGGAAATTGCGACCTGGGAGCAGCTTGCCACCATGACACAGTCAGTGAGTAGACCGCTGGCGTTCCTACCCCCCTATCCCTACCACCAACATTTTTAATCTCCAGATTCTGGTCCCCATAGACTGACATAAGTACCGGATTCCGTAGCTGATCGAGGCTTTGTTTGTTTTTTTATTTAAATTGAGCAGCGACCCGCCGGTCCTGATTTTTTGCGAGTCCGAGCAGCTCTAATAATAATAATGTGATACTGTTATATGTGATGTCACAAGTTGTGGATATATAATATGGATGATAATACACAGCTGGGGGTGAATTATACTCATGTGACCACGGCCGATTTCTTCATCATCCGCGGTTAGTTCTGATGAAGAAAAAGTATTTGTCCAATTTGGGACTAAGAAACCATCGTCTCCTATTACACTCATGTTAGTGTTTGGTAACAGAATACAGAACATGGAGACCTAAACCCAAATAACAGTGCCTGACAGCCGGGCTCCTGCCATAACGATTGGGATTGGAGATAACTGATCCCCCGACTTTACCCCCTAAGATGCTGCGTTTAGTCGCAACCAAGGACTCTGGGTGGTTAGATAAAGGAGGGGACTTTCTCTCCCACCCATGAGACCCAAGAGAATAAATAAATAATGTTCTTTGGAAAAAAATGAATGTGCACAGGAATAAAAAAAAATATAAAACCTTTTTATTTTTACAAAAATAGAAAATAGACACCTATAGAGTATAACCCATATAATAACGTTAATACATTATTTTACAAGAAAAGGTTTTTTGAAGTCAAACGAAAGAGAAGGTATTTTCCCTCTGGAACCCCAAAGGCGGTAAAGGCCATAAAGATCAGAGGATGACTGTCCGGCTTGTCATAACAATTGGAATCTATTAGATCTTGAAAACCATCATTAATGAGTACAAGATGAAGTTTCTCTTCAGTCCAACGTTCCTTGATACCCATCAGGGCTTTCCAAACCTGTAGAAGTCCGTGTGGGAAGACGTCTTCAACTAGGTGAAATTAGGAGCAGTTGTGACCGTACACTGGGTGCAGAATTATTAGGCAAGTTGTATTTTAGCAGATTTTTTTATTATTGATCAACTACTATGTTCTCAATCAACCCAAAAGACTCATACATATCAAAGCCTAATATTTTTGGAAGTTGGAGTGGTGTTTTTTTTTAGATTTGGCTATCTTAGGAGGATATTTGTTTGTGCAGGTAACTATTACTGTGCAGAATTATTAGGCAACTTAATAAAAAACAAATATATTCCCATTTCACTTGTTAATTTTCACAGGATAAACCAATATAACTGCACAAAATTTAGAAATATACATTTCTGACATGCAAAAACAAAACCCAAAAAAATTAGTGACCAATATAGCCACCTTTCTTTCTGATGCCACTCAGCAGCCGACCATCCATAGATTCTGCCAGTTGCTTGATTTGTTTACAATCAACATTGCGTGCAGCAGCCACTACAGCCTCCAGACACTGCTCCTAGAGGTGGACTGTTTTCCCTCCCTGTAGATCTCACATTTTATGAGGATCCACAGGTTTTCTATGGGGCTCAGATCAGGTGAACAAGGGGGCCATGTCATTATTTTTTCATCTTTTAGACCTTTACTGGCCAGCCACGCTGTGGAGTAGTTGGATGCATGTGATGGAGCATTTGGCAAAATGCTATGGGCTGCCGTTAACTCCTTATTGCACCAGGGCAATCGGGATGAGCTGCGTAAACTCCAGGGACTGTCGCATCTAATGGATGCGGCAATTTCGGGCGGCTGATGGCTGATGGGGGTTACTGTAACACCCTTACCTGCATCCCCGCACTGTCCTGCCCCTTGTCCCCAGCTTGAACACCAGCACATTCACCATCCTGGCTGCTCCATCCCCAGTGTCTACTGCCAACTCCCAGGGCCTGTGCATGCTGCACAGCCCTCCTGGTAGCAATTTTAGTGTGTGCATGCACCTTTTCTGAAAGGGCCAATGCGCCCTAACGTGGAAGTGCCTCTTAGCCTATGGCTGAGAGGCACTATATATTTAAATAACCGTGGTCTATTCCTAGAAACACGTTGCTAGTTGTTAAGGTCCTTTACCTATGTGCTGCTGTTGTGTTACTTACACTTGTCTGTTTCGTAGTCCCAGCTGCTGCTGCATCATACCCTATTAGCCAAACCTGCTGTATTGGCCACTGCTGCCTCATACCATATTAGCCAAGCCTGCCTCATCAGGGACTGTCAGTGTCCATACCCCTGGGGTCAGCTGTCACAGGAGCGAGTCTCCAGAAGTGGCAACTGGTTTGAATCTGTCTGTAGCGGAAATCCAACCTCACCAACAGAGGCTCTGGTGTGAGCCATAGTTTTTACCCTTAGGTATTCTGGGTGCTGTGGCGCAGTGGTTCCACCCCCCACTTGCACATGCGAGCATTAAACAATGAAGCCCAGTTGTAAGCTCCTTCCACTACTCCAGAGTCCAAATTATTTGATCCTGTGTCCCTGATATTGTCTGTTGCAGAAACTTCATGACTCTCTTTTGAGTGGTCACCCGGAAGTCACGGCTGTCCTTATAAAGTTATGACTAAACTCTTTTGATAGTCATCCATGGTTAACGATATTAAAGAATTTGTATCCTTTGTTAAAACCTGCTCATGCGCTATAGTCATAGCTGGCTGGCCAGGGAATTGGCTCCTTTTTGTCCATGAATTTCATTATTGATTTGCCTTTGTCTGGTGGAAAACCAGCAATCTAGCAATCTTATCAGCAGCTTTCACAGAAATGATTCTTTCTAGACCTTATCTTGACCTTTATTGGTTAACTGCCATATTTTAATTACATATCAAATTGAGGAAAAGGCAGCTTGAAAACGCTTTGCTATCTTATAGTCTTCTCCTGCTTTGTGGGCCTTCACCATTTTCAGTTTCAGAGTGCTAGGCAGCTGCTTAAAAGAACACATGGCTACTGTTTTTGGCACAAGTTTAGAGGAGGTTGGGGTGTTATACAGCTGTAACATTTTCATCACCCGGCCTTTCCTGATGATGATAGTGAACAAGCCATAACCCTAACAGAATAATTAAAGTCTGAAACCTTTGTCAACGTTATGTGAGCACACAAATCTTCATGGGGCACAAACTTCTGCATCGGCCCATTTTTCCTTTTTGTAAATTTTTAAATGTAAAAGATAAAAATAAGATAAATTTTCTTGTTTACGTAAAATACGTATCTTTTAACTTTCTGCCTTTTAGAAATTATTTCATCTTCAACTTGCTTAACTGTTCAAAATAATAGTAATTTTTACCAGGGGTGTCCACATTTTTGGAGGCCACTGTATGGGATGTTTGCAGTCCAATAATGTTTCTCTGACAGAAGCTACATGCTGCTTTGGAGGTGGATGTGACCCCCTTATTTCCTGGGCCCTTGTGCAGCTGCACAGGTTACACTAGTGATCTGTCCGCCCCTGGAGGGCATTTTACTATATGGAAGGCAATGTGGGGCCACTGAACTGTTTACAGGATTGTGATGGGGCCATTACACTGTATGCAAGCAATTATACAGTATGAAGGATTGTGTGGGGTCCATCATACTATGCGCGTGGAAGGTACTGTGGAGGAATTCACTGTGGTGGTAGCATACTGAGGTAGGCGGCACTTATTTGTTTATACCTGAAGCCAGAAGAAGTTCTTAAGGTGAACCAGGACATGTGGAGAACAAGTGATCCCAGCGCTCTACAGCAAGACACAGATTCTCTGCTGGGCGGCACTGTGACGACATGGACTCTCATGGGTTAAAGTTTCTTAACATTCAGCCAGACGTATTGTTCTACTGTGTGGTAACTCATGTTTGCTTAACTATTGTTTGGGACCAGACCCTTCGGAGCATTCATTGTAATGTAGTTGTGTATTGTAATCTAATGTAAATTACCTTAGTAGCCATTGTCGAGTCTGTGACTTGCAGACTTCATGTAGATATCTTCAGTCTTTCTGTAGACATCATTTGGATGAACATTGTCCATGCAGCTTGAGATTCATCCAATGGGAGAGGCGATCTTGTCCAACCAATCGATGAGTACGCAGTGTATCCAAGTGGAAGGCTGTGGCTATAAAAGGGATTTCTTTAAGCCACCAGGTTGTTGTTGATGGATGCTGATGGATCCAGTCTAAGCTCTTTGGAGCGGACCAGAGGATCAGGATACCTTATGGCTTCAATCTAGGGACTCCGGTTCCGGTTGGAGACCAGATCCACAGTCTAGGGATTTCGACCCTGGCTGCCAGGATTGTATCATCATACCAGGACTACCTAAGGAGGACACTCAGGTTGGGACAGTTCAGTCACCTGTTACAGACTTTGCAGACCTCAGCCAGCTTCCTAAATCTGGCGTTATTCCAGTCACGGTGGGTGCCCGCCGAAAGCGGGGTGCTGCTGGATTGGAGTAAGTATCCCTGGAACCTGTGAGTCATGGAAATTCTAATCCCTGGTGAGCCAGCGGAAGGGTGAGACTCTGTTGCCTGTTACATGTGTGTTTTGCTGGTTATGTGTTATGTGCCGTTAATTGTTTGGGGATCCAATAAAGTCCAATTATTGTGGTTCCCGCACCCTGTGTTGTCTGAGTAGTGTTACGCCCACGGTTAAGGAGATCGGCGGTCAGTTGGGATGAGCCCTGAGCCACGCTGTCTTTCTAAAGGCGGCGGGTTTTAGTGGACGAGAACACCCACTGAGCCCCGTGTCTCCACAGGCACCACAAGTCCCAGCCACACTAATGTTACACAGGACTGCGCCTGCGCCCCCAGTGCTGGCCGCAGAGCAAGTGCGGCGCCACCTAGAGGCAGAAACCAGAGTAGAGGGTTAAAATGCCGATTAGTATGTAAACGTTTCTCTGTATTGTTTACTATACTCTCATATTGTTTACTATGACGTTTACATTGTTTTCATCGTCTCATCATTTTTCCATTCAGATTCCTACAATAAAGAATCCTCTGCTGATAATATCTCTGCGATAATGAAGACAGACAGATGCAAGATGGCGGAGAGGATAATAAACCTCACCCTGGAGATAATCTTCCATCTTACTGGAGAGGTGAGAGGTTCTGATGTCATCACATTACATCTTTATCTATGGGGATAACAAAGGATATGACCGGGGAGGTGAGAGGTTCTGATGTCATCACATTACATCATTATCTATGGGAATAACAGAAGATATGACCGGGGAGGTGAGAGGCTCTGATGTCATCACATTACATCATTATCTATGGGAATAACAGAGGATATGACCGGGGAGGTGAGAGGCTCTGATGTCATCACATTACATCATTATCTATGGCAATAACAGAGGATATGACCGGGGAGGTGAGAGGTTCTGATGTCATCACATTACATCATTATCTATGGGAATAACAGAGGATATGACCGGGGAGGTGAGAGGCTCTGATGTCATCACATTACATCATTATCTATGGGAATAACAGAGGATATGACCGGGGAGGTGATGGACTCTGGAAATGTCTGTAATGATATTATTAATGTCTCCACACTCAGAATTACACAGTAGTGAAGACCTCTAGTGATTACTGTCAGGCCCCTGTGTCTGAAGGACGGGGAGGAACCCTGAGCCCAATCCCGGGGCCTCCACCTCACCCCCAGATTTATGAGGACATCAATGACCAGAAGATACTAGAACTCGCCAACAAGATGCTTGAGCTGCTGACTGGAGAGGTGACACTACTGGGAATGTGGGGACATTATAAAGGACGGCACTGGAGGATTCTTGGTGATGACGGTATCATTGTGTTGTCAGGTTCCTATAAGGTGTCAGGACGTCACCGTCTATTTCTCCATGGAGGAGTGGGAGTATCTAGAAGGACACAAGGAGCGGTACAAGGAGGTGATGATGGAGGAGCCCCAGCCCCGCACATCACCAGGTAATAGACAGGACTGAATACACCCGGCCTATAATTATCTGTATGTAATAATGATGTCCATGCTGTCTGTGTCTCCTGCAGGTCTCTCCAGTACGAGGACGACCCCAGAGAGATGTCCCACTCCTCCTCCTCCTCCACAGGACCCTCAGGTAGATGGAGATCTCCCCTATGAGGTGTAGACGGCTGTGACCTCCTTGTGTTCAGTCTTGTTTTCTCCTCCAGTATTAGATGTGTTATACTTGTGTAATGAGAGCGGTGGAGACGGCAGGATCACAGCTGACCACAGACCTCACATGTCCGGATCTTATCTCCATTATTCCCGGGGACTTTTACAATATTTTGTTTTGCAGCTTTTGGATCCGGATAAAGATCTGAACATTATTATTGCTACAGAGAGACATGTGAGGGGCGATCAGCTTTGTAAAGAGGAGTTTCCTGCAGATATCTACCCAGGTAAGACTCCTAGATGTATATTAATGTATATACCCACAAACAAGCAACAACTGATGTCAACTGCAGGCTGTCACAAGGAGGTTTTTGCAAGCAACGACGACTATCTTGGCGGCGTCAGGATCTGTGGAAACTTCTAGAGATAATTGAAACTGAACTTCGATGTTTGGGTTCGAACACAAACTGAAAAAAGCACAGTTCGGTTCAAAGTTCGAGCGAGTAACAAGTGCAAACCACTCAAGCTAGCGGTGCTGTGCCTGGGTATGATTGATGCGCAGCCCTGTGCAAGCCGCTTGCAGTGTTTGAACGGCTTACACGGGAGGGGGGTGGGGCTAAAATCAACATGATTAGATGTAGTCTGCACAGAACCAAAACTGACTTCCATTAAGGTTCGAGTCAAGTCTGGGATTACAAATTGAACTTTATCTAAAGTTTGACTATAGCCTCCAAACCGAACTTCCAAAGGTTCGCTCATCTCTAGAAACTACAGATTCATTCTCTAATGTCTTTGATCGGCAGAGGGCGTCTCGGGCATTGACCCACAGACTTGTAGTTCATAGGCAAGCTAGCAAGAGTTATGCGGGCTTCACACGGTACGATCTATCATGCTATTGCACGAGCGATCGTACCCGCCCCCGTCATTTGTGCGTCACAGGCAAATTGCTGCCCGTGTCGCACAAAGTCGTTAAACCGCCGTCACACGTACTTACCTGATGAGCGATCTCGCTGTGGGCGGCGAACATCCACTTCCTGAAGGGGAAGGGACGTTCGGCGTCACAGCGACGTCACACAGCGGCCGGCCAATAGAAGCGGAGGGGGGGAGATGAGCGGGGCGTAAACATCCCACCCACCTCCTTCCTTCCGCATAGCCGGCAGGTGCCACAGGACGCAGGTAAGCTGTGTTCATCGTTCCCGGGGTGTCACACGGAGCGATGTGTGCTGCCCCGGGTACGATGAACAACCAGCGCCATTACAATTAAAAGACTTTTAGAAATTAAACAAGTACACGACTTACGATTTGTGAACGAGTCAGCGTCGCTCGGAGGTGTCACACGAGACGACATCGCAAGCGATGCCGGATGTGCATCACGAAAACCTTGACCCCGACGATGCATCGCACGATAGATCGTCTCGTGTGACGCCCGCATTAATCTCTGCTGAGCTGCTTGTTAATCTCCTTTAGTCTCATCCTGTGAGAAAGCCAGTCCCATTTACTCCCCTCGTATATATGCTAGCTGGACACTTGCATTAGTGTCAGCTGTAGTGTATACTGGTCTGGAGAGGTGGTTTGATCCAGACTTACTGGTGTTTTTTGTGCATTATCGATGTGAGCAGTTGTGTTAACAACAAATCCTTTTCTTACTGCCTTACGTCTCGCTTTCCTCCTTAGTTTCTTACTACAAACTCGCAGGAACAAACAATATGTCTGAATTTCAGTTTTTCCCTGTCTGTCTACATCTGTGTTTCCATCACACTCCTGTCCCTTCATTTCCTGGTGGGGGGGGGGGAGATTGGCTCTGGTCTAGTGAATAGCAGAGCACTGGACTCCAGCATCTCCACCATTAGGGGTAACCCTGAGACCTGGGATAGCATAAGGTCCCCTAGCGTGAAGGACAGTATAGGAGCCCCCTCTCCCTTGTTATCCTGTAGACACATTGTAACAGCGACAAAACCTCACAAAGGAGGAAACCCAGTGGCAGTTATTTCCTGCAAAGGCTTCTTTACAAAGTATTAAAATTAACATTTAATTTGTGGTAAAGTCTCTGAAATGAGGCGGCTTTGTAGCAAAATGGTTGCAATTCCTAATTGTTTCACAGGATATTTTTGTTCAACCCCTTTAATGAAACCTGAAAGTCTCCACTTCAGTTGCATCTCAACTGTTGCATTTTAATGAAAAAAAAAAGTGGCATGCAGAGCTGAAATCATGAAGATTCTGTCACTGTCCAAAGATTTCTGGACTTAACTGTCTTCAACACTGACGTGAAAAAATGAAACAGAAAAACTCGGTATTGTAACATCGAAACCTACTGGTCCTTGCTGTGAGATTGTGATCTGTTTTGCGTGAAATATTTTAGTCAGTTATTAAGTGATTTTTTTTTTTCTAGAAATTTCTCCATTGCAATGTCATAAAACATCAATATAATTACTGAGGTTATATTTTTAAAAGATAATACAATTATTTTTATTTTTTTACAGATGACTGTACCAGGAACTCAGGGGGACATCCGATATTTTCACACTTTAATGTTGATGATTTTAGTTTTATTCAATATGCATATGAGAATTCCAATATTGAAGATATACCATATCATATCCAAAATATATCATCTGATTCATTTACACAGATCCTATTTCCTGATTCATCACAGACTGTAAAGCGAAATCAAAATTACAGACTGGGTGTTGAACATCAGAAAACTCCCATAGGGGAAAAAACATTTTCATGCTCAAAATGTGGAAAATGTTTTAATCAAAAATATAGTCTTATTCGACATCAAATGATTCACACAGGGGAGAAGCCATTTTCATGTTCACAGTGTGGAAAATGTTTTAACAGAAAACCGAATCTTCTAACACATCAACTGATTCACGCAGAAGAGAAGCCATTTTCATGTTCAGAATGTGGGAAATCTTTTAACAGCAAACAAATTCTTATAACACATCAAATGATTCACACAGAAGAGAAGCCATTTTCATGTTCAGAATGTGGGAAATGTTTTAACCAGAAACATAGTCTTATTGGACATCAAAGAATTCACACAGGGGAGAAGCCATTTTCATGTTCAGAATGTGGAAAATGTTTTGCTATGAAATCATATCTTGTTAAACATCATAGAATTCACACAGGGGAAAAGCCATTTTCATGTTCAGAATGTGGAAAATGTTTTACCATGAAACCAGATCTTGTTAAACATCAGAGAATTCACACAGGTGAGAAGCCATTTTCATGTTCACAATGTGGAAAATGTTTCACCATTAAACCAGATCTTGTTAAACATCAGAGAATTCACACAGGAGAGAAGCCATTTTCATGTTCACAATGTGGGAAATGTTTTACGCAGAAACATTTTCTTACAGCACATCAAATGATTCACACAGGGGAGAAGCCATTTTCATGTTCACAATGCGGAAAATGTTTTACTATAAAACGACATCTTGTTGAACATCAGAGAATTCACACAGAGGAGAAGCCATTTTCATGTTTACAATGTGGGAAATGTTTTAAACGGAAACCTGTTCTTACAACACATCAAATGATTCACACAGGGGTGAAGCCATTTTCATGTTCTGAATGTGGAAAATGTTTTACAATAAAAGAACATCTTGTTAGACATCAGAGAATTCACACAGGGGAGAAGCCATTTTCATGTTCAGAATGTGGAAAATGTTTTAACCAGAAACATAGTCTTACAACACATCAAATGACTCACACAGAGGAGAAGCCGTTTTTTTGTTCAGAATGTGGGAAATGTTTTACTATGAAATCATATCTTGTTAAACACCAGAAAATTCACACAGGGAGCAAGCCATTTTCATGTTCAGAATGTGGAAAATGTTTTACTTCCAAAGAGGTTCTTGTTAGACATCTGAGAATTCACACAGGGGAGAAGCCATTTTCATGTTCACAATGTGGGAAATGTTTTAACCAGAAACCTGCTCTTAGAACACATCAACTGATTCACACAGGTGAGAAGCCATTTTCATGTTCAGAATGTGGAAAATGTTTTACGTTAAAACCAGATCTTCTTAGACATCAGAGAATTCACACAGAGAAGCCATTTTCATGTTCACAATGTGGGAAATGTTTTAAACAGAAACATGCTCTTACAACACACCAAATGATTCACACAGGGGAAAAGCCATTTTCATGTTCAGAATGTGGAAAATGTTTTAGCATGAAACATGTTCTTACTAGACATGAAAAAATTCATACAGGAGAGAAGCCATTTTCATGTTTAGAATGTGGGAAATGTTTTAGTCAGAAACATGTTCTTATAACACATCAAATGATTCACACAGAGGAGAAGCCATTTCCATGTTCAGAGTGTGGAAAATGCTTTACCCATAAATCAGATCTTGTTAGACATGAAAGAGTTCACACAGAGGAAAGCCAATTTCATGTTTAGAATGGGCAAAATGTTTTACTATTTGATCAGATCTTGGTTAATGTCCGAGTATTTACACAGCATAAGCCACTTTCAAGTTCGAAATGGGGAAAACATTATAGCTTTAAATAAAGTCTGATGAACATCAAAGAACTCACACAGGGTAGAAGCCATTGTTAGGAATTGCTTGATAAACTATACAGAGTATATAGACAAGACAGAATGGAATCACAGCTGATTCTTTCAATGAAGTAAAACATTTCCCTGCCTGTTTAGAAACATGCAGGGAAAAGTTTTAACTCAGAGAAATCTGCTTCTGCAGTCCCATGCTGTCCTGTTTGTATACTTTCTTTTGTTTACTCCCCTACTCGGATCAGAGATCTGACACAGCCATTACACAGTACAAGCAGGGTCACATATATAAGATTAGCTCATCACAGTGACATTTTTTTGAAAAACATTCAATTATGAGACTTATTTTTATTCAAAGATCTATTGATTAAATGTACTTTATTCATAGGGAAACCCCTTTAAGACGTATTGTTCATAATAATTGTGTAATGTAATATGTAATTTTTCACTCATTGATTATGCAATCGAAATGATGGTAGTTTCCTTTAGACCTGTAAATAATAAACAATTATTTGTACACAATAATTATTACATGTAAATTTCTTAACAACCTTCAATGGCAAGGACAGGAGTTGCTGATTATATCATCTTGAAGAGGGGGTAATGGACTAGTTTATGCAATCCCTTCTGAAGCCAGTACAGGCATGTGTTACTCAGGAAGATCCCTAGTATACCGATAACCTGATTAGGTGGATTGAGAGACACTAGGGGTTAATCCCTTGAGGAAGCCACAGAACTTACTCTCTCCACCCTGGAGTTCCCAAAAGGGGGCGGAGCGTCCCAAGTCCAAAGGGGTGGCTTGCGGTACTGCCAAAGTCTCAGGGGAGGACATATTCTGCCGGAAGTGTTACAGTCCAAGCAATATAATAGCCCAATGTCCCCTGACCAGTGAGCAAATGGATTATAGCCGGGGATGACCGTGTTCGTTCTACATAGGTCTGGTCCAGGGAACCTGAAGCCGAAGCTGCAGAGACCCATGAGAAGGTGATGCTGCAGAGACTCAATAGAAAACTAAAGCTGACACATCAGGAAACCTAGAGAAAGCTGAAACTGCCGAAGTGAAAGCAGCCACTGAAGAAGTAAAGACTAAGCCAGAGGACTCATCAGGAGCTGTGAGCTCATCTGAATCTGCTGCTGAAAGAGCATACAGAACTCTGAAGGAGTCTGAGAAACCAAAAGTTTAGGCTGATGACAAACGCGAAGACTCAGAAGCTGCAACTAAACCTGAGACTTCAACTCAAGAGGTATAGCCTTTGGAAGAAAAAAAAGTTGCCAAATCTAAGGACAAAAAAACAAAGGTTCGCGAAAAGCACAGAATGCGAAAGATAGTAAAAGATGCGTTCAACAGACCCAAGGAAATGTCCAGTGGCAGTGAAGGAAAGTGATTCCATCTTGTTGCCCATTGTGGTTCCAACTTGGAGAACGGGATGGTGGAGGTGCGTGGCTCTGATGGAGTTTTCTCCGAGAGACTCATCAAAGATGTTCCCGAAGACTTGAGAGAAGATTATGCCAGTGAGTCGGAGCATGAAAAATTTAAGAAAGCCGTAGGAGCGTGTACTTTGCCTCAGAGTCTAATTGTTCAATTATATTGTCTATAAATTAAGAAGCTACCAGACATTTAGAACTAACGAAGCAGCTGACTACAGCGTCTCAGGAAGATTTTGTAGTTAGAAAAGATTTAATAGGGCTCGCAATACTGATATTCGAAAATAACTTTCAGTAAGCCAGTGTAACGCCCATACAGCGTCTCCGCGCTGTCCCGTCCCCCTCTTCCGACTGGGATGCCAACTTTTTCACCTTCTCGACCTCCCCCCAGCGGTGGCTGCCCCATCCCTGGTCCATACTTCTGTATCCCAGGGCCTGCGTTCGCCGCACAAACCTTCTGGGAATACTTGAAGAAATGCAGGAGAAAATGGATTAAAAAGTACACATCAGTAAACAATGTTCAATAGAAAATTACAAATTTTTTATTGATAATATTAAAATGAGAATCCACAACCATAGAACAACCAATGTCCATATTTAATAGTAGGTGATCCGTATATAGCAATACATAGATAAGGCAAAAGACACAGAAATGCAGTCAGCTGGTAATGACTTAATACCCCACGCAGAGAGTAAAAGGGGAACAATCTGATCAAAGGTCAAAAAAATTATTGTAGGTACACCAAAACATTACAGCAGCGAACCTTAACTAGCATAATGGAGGTTCAAGCAAACGAACAATATGACCAAATAACCGTCTGTGATTATTCAAATATGACCAAGTAAATGCAGAGACCCTTTTGCATGCTAACCAATTAGGTATAAATATGTCGCGGTGTTCAAAAAAATAGTTGACCATGATCAGATATACATCACCCATATACTCACCGTGTTGGGTAGTCAGAGTACAAAGGTTATCCAGAGCAAAAGAAGACAGGAGACCTAACGTACGTTTCGCTTCTTAAAAATAACCAAATACATGGCTTCCTCAGAATACTTCTACAGACATGCACCTTTTCGTTTTTGTTTTTTGCTCCCCTTCTTCCGAGAGCCATTACTTTTTTTATTTTTCCATCAGTCTTGTTATATGATGGCTTATTGTTTGCCTGACGAGTTGTACTTTTGAATTAAACCATTAGTTTTACCATATAGTGTACTAGAAAACGGGAAAAAAAAAATCCAAGTGCTGTGAAATTGCAAAAAAAGTGCAATTGCATAATAGTGCTTTAATTATTTTATTTACCCTGTGCACTATATGATAAAACTAACGTCAGGTCGGCACGAGTTCGTAGATACCAAACATGTATACTTTAGCTTTTAACTTTTTAGCTTGTAGCTTTTTAGCTTTTAACTTTAGCTTTTAGGGTTAAAAAAAATCTGAATTTTGTCCCAAAGAAGAGTAGCGCTTTTGTCGTCCTTTTCTGAGACACGTTCTCATTTTTCGGGATCTGGGGCTCAGTGACTGCATATGTTTTGTGTCTCGAGCTGACATTTTTAATTGTACCATTTTTGTGGAGATGCTACGTTTTCACCACCTGTTACTGCATTTCTTAAAAAAATTGCAGCTACCAAAGCATGTAATTTTGGCATTTGGAATTTCTTTCTCGCCACACTGTGTACCAATCAGATTAATTGATTTGATATTTTGATAGATCGAGCATTTTTAAAACACTGCGATAGCAAATATGTTTGTTTTTTTTAAACTTTTTTTTTTAATTTATTTTACTAGTCCCCATAGGGGACTTTATGGGTCCACTGTCTGATCACTTTTTTTATTATTATTATTTATTTATAGAGCACCATTGATTTCATGGTGCTGTACATGAGAAGGGGGTTACATACAGAATTCATATACAAGTTACAATAGACAGACAAGTACAGAGGGAAGAGGACCCTGCCCTTTCGGGCTTACATTCTAAAGGATTTTTGGGAGGAGAAAGTAGGTGGGGTGTAGGTTGGGCGGCAGCTCCGCACGGTGGTGGGGCGATTGAAGATTATAACTTGTATATCACTTGTTAATTTCTGTTGATCAGAGCTGCACAGCTCTGATCAGCAGAAATGTAGCGTTCCCGTGAGAGCTGCCACCCTGTCGGCTCTCATAGAAAATATGTCATGGTCACGTCAGTGGTCATCACATGACCCCGAGCTACCATGACAACCATCTGCTCCCTGTGATCACGTCACGGGGCCTCTGATGGTGGCGGGGAACGGCGCAATCCCTGCCGCGGCCATTTAAATTGTGCTGTCAGAACCTGACAGCGTGACCTAAGTTACCAGCAGGTGGATCGCGGATCCATTTTGTGCCTGTTAGCCCCACATGTCTGCTGTTCAAGTCGTGAACATTTCAAGACACAGACAGGTACAGGAGGAAGGCAGTGCCTGTTATACTATATAGAAGGCAATGTGGGGCTTGTTATACTATTTAGGAGGCAATATTGGGCCCATTATACTATATGGAGGGCTATGTGGAGTCCATTATACTATATATGTGGAGCCAATTATAATATATGGAAGACTGTGGAGTCCATTATACTATATGGAAGGCTATGTGGGGCCCATTATACTATATGGAAGGCTATTAGGGGCCCAATATGCTATGTGGAGGGTTAGCCTGGGTCCATTATGCTACGTATATGGAGGGCTATGTGGGGCCCATTATACTATATGGAAGGCTATGTGGGGCCTATTATACTATATGGAGGGCTATGTGAGGTCTATAATACTATATGGAAGGCTATGTGAGGTCTATAATAATATACGGAAGGCTATGTGGGGCCTATTATACTATATTGAGGGCTATGTGGGGCCCATTATACTATACGGAAGGCTATGTGGGGCCTATTATACTATATGGAAGGCTATGTAGGGCCCATTATACTATATGGAGGGCTATGTGAGGTCTATAATACTATATGGAAGGCTATGTGGGGCCTGTTATACTATATGGAAGGCTATGTGGGACACATTGTACTGTATGGAGGGCGATGTGAGGCCCATTTTTCTATTGTAAGATGGTCAATGATAATGTCCTGGGGGGAAGATATTTTTTCCTGAATTTATTACCTTCAGTGATGTGAAACCCGGGATGTAAGCTCCGGCATCATTATGGTGGTGAAAGGGTTAATCAGCCATGACAAGGTCAATTTTTTTTGTGTGAACAGTCATAGATGGACCTTAGACCAGAGTCACACTTGCGAGTGCCTCGCGTGTAACTCGCGCGAGTCTCTCATTGAATCATCCGGCACGGGCTCGCACTCTCCTGACAGGAGCAGGTCGGTTGCATGTATGTCTACGCAGCTGAGATGCTCCTGTCCTGAGAGTGTGAGTCCATGCCGGGTGATTCAATGACAGACTCGCGCGAGTTACACGAGAGGCACTCGCAAGTGTGACTCTGGCCTTAGGGTGCGGTCCAGCAGATAAAAGCAAGGCCTGTGGAATCATTCAGATGCTCTATGTTGGAGGTAGCAGTGCTCCAGCGCTCAGTGCGAAGAAAGTGAACCTCGGACCCTGCACATGTATGGACTGATTATTTTTGTTTCCTTATGCCGGAAAAGCTGCTCATTTTTACTATATCTGGTGCAGTGTATGAAGCCTTGGATAAACCTGCTGAAAATGTGAATGAGAAGTGTTCCTCTGGCTACCTTGTGAAGCAGCGAAGTGAGCCGATCTTCCCCACTCTACAGAGGACTATGTGGGACCCATTATACTATACGGAACGCTACGTGAGGCCCATTACACTATATTTAGAGCTCTGTGGGCCCCATTATACTATATAGAAGGCTATGTGGGACCCATTATACTATATAGAAGGCTACGTGAGGCCCATTATACTATATAGAAGGCTACGTGAGGCCCATTATACTATACGGAACGCTACGTGAGGCCCATTACACTATATTTAGAGCTCTGTGGGCCCCATTATACTATATAGAAGGCTATGTGGGACCCATTATACTATATAGAAGGCTACGTGAGGCCCATTATACTATACGGAACGCTACGTGAGGCCCATTACACTATATTTAGAGCTCTGTGGGACCCATTATACTATATAGAAGGCTACGTGAGGCCCATTATACTATACGGAACGCTACGTGAGGCCCATTACACTATATTTAGAGCTCTGTGGGCCCCATTATACTATATAGAAGGCTATGTGGGACCCATTATACTATATGGAGGGCTATGTGGGCCCCATTATACTATATAGAAGGCTACGTGAGGCCCATTATACTATACGGAAGGCTACGTGAGGCCCATTATACTATATGGAACACTATGTGAGGC
Organism: Anomaloglossus baeobatrachus; assembly: GCF_048569485.1. Taxonomy (NCBI): domain Eukaryota; kingdom Metazoa; phylum Chordata; class Amphibia; order Anura; family Aromobatidae; genus Anomaloglossus; species Anomaloglossus baeobatrachus. Next base: position 948,056,236 of record NC_134353.1, on the reverse strand, counting down.
CCACTACACTATATTTAGAGCTCTGTGGGCCCCATTATACTATATAGAAGGCTACGTGAGGCCTATTATACTATATGGAGGGCTATGTGGGGCCCATTATACTATACGGAAGGCTACGTGAGGCCCATTATACTATACGGAAGGCTACGTGAGGCCCATTATACTAAAGTATACGGAAGACTACGTGAGGCCTATTATACTATATGGAGGGCTATGTGGGGCCCATTATACTATACGGAAGACTACGTGAGGCCCATTATACTATATGGAAGACTACGTGAGGCCTATTATACTATATGGAGGGCTATGTGGGGCCCATTATACTATATGGAAGGCTACGTGAGGCCCATTATACTATATGGAGTGATATGTGGGGCCCATTATACTATACGGAAGGCTACGTGAGGCCTGTTATACTATATGGAGGGCTAGGTGGGGCTCAGTATATTATATGGAAGGCTACGTGAGGCCCATTATACTATATGGAGTGATACGTGGGGCCCATTATACTATACGGAAGACTACGTGAGGCCCATTATACTATACGGAAGGCTACGTGAGGCCCATTATGCTATATTCAGGGCTACGTGGGGCATATTATACTATACGGAAGGCTATGTGAGGCCCATTATACTATATAGAAGACTACGTGAGGCCCATTATACTATATGGAGGGCTATGTGGGGCCCATTATACTATATGGAGGGCTGTGTGGGTCCCATTATACTATATGGAGGGCTGTGTGGGGTCCATTATACTATATGGAGGGCTATATGGGGCCCATTATACTATATGGAAGGCTATGTGGGGCCCATTATACTATACGGAAGGCTACATGAGGCCCATTATACTATATGGAGGGCTATGTGGGTCCCATTATACTATATGGAGGGCTATGTGGGTCCCATTATACTATATGGAGGGCTATGTGGGTCCCATTATACTATATGGAAGGCTATAGGGACCCATTATACTATATGGAAAGCTATGTGGGGCCCATTATACTATACGTAAGGCAGAGGTGTAGGCTTTCCAGCACCCGGGCAAGAATTAGGTTTGGCGCCCCCCCCCCACCAAACAGTTTGGGTGGTCGTCATGTGACCAATCACTCATATGTGATTTGCACACTTACAGTCACGTGATGACGAGCTTCTTTTAATAGTTCTCTCAATATTCAATGAGAAACGTAGGAAGAAAAGCGAATTGTCACATGCAAGTATGAAAATCACATGAGTGGAGCAGCCATGTGGGGACTGCTGGAACCTGCGAGCAGAGCTGAGTTCTGACAGTGAGTATATTACACGCTGTTAGAACTGAGGATACTACACGGCTTAATTTTATAATTAAAGGGGTTGTCCAGGTTTGAGATGAAAATCTGCAGTGACTATTCGTGACTTCAGGCTTCTGAATTCTTACAATGCATGCTCTGCACACTTTTAGGATTCTCCGGTGCCAGTGACGAGAATGGACGATCATGTGAGCACAGGTATGAGATTTGTAGACTTGTGGCCACATGCTGATTTGATGTGTCCGGCCTCAGTCAATTCATTTTCATTGAGCGTGTCTGTTCAGCACATGACCATATCTATGTAAATCGCATATTTGTAGCTTCGTAATCTCACACTCACCGCCAGCACCAGAGAATCCTGACAGCGTGCAGTGTGCGCACTGTGAGAATTCAGAAGTCTGCAGTCACATAGAATGATACAGAGTGACTGCAGGCTCATCACAAACTTGGACAACCCCTTTAATGCTCCTAACAACATAAATAAAAACATAGTAACCCTTAACTTGTCAGACGGCACAAGACTTTATTAAAGAGATTGTCCACTACTTTAACATTGATGGCCTTTCCGTAGGATAGGTCACCAATGTCTGATTGGTCAGAGTCCGGCAGCTGGCACACCAGCCAATCGCCTGTTCTAGGCGCCGTGCCGGTGGTGGCAGGTGGCCGGAAGTGCTCAGTTCTGGATCTGCTCCGTCTTCAGATAGTGGCATCAGCCTTCTATTAATATCAATGAGGCGGATTTGCAGTACCCGGCCGCGGACACCATCAGAGGACGGAGCAGATCTAGAAAATAAGCATTTACGGCCACCTGCACCATAAACTGCTGATCAGTGGGGGTCCCATTGCGCTCACATCAGAAGCGATGCACAAGTGGGACCAAGGCCTAATGATGGGACATAGTCAGTGTCACAAATAAACATTTACATTCAGGTACCTTATAGATGATGTCTCTGAGTCGTATCTTTCTATTCTTCATCTTGTCCTGATGCCATGATGACTTTTCACATTCACACCTCGTTTCTGCAGACTTCCATCTTCTTCGGTCTTCTGCAGCACACCCTGGACAATGCCCTTAAATATAGCAGAATGATTATAATACTTCTATTTAAAAATATCTGCCCTACACTGTGCCCCAGAATAAATAATGGCCCCAAACAGTGTCCATCTTATGATACATGCCCTACACACTGCCCTCTCCTTTCCATACTGAGCCCACTCTTCACACTGTCCTTTACACTGTGTCCCCTTATACCGCCCAGTCTTTCTACTGTGTTCTTTCATCACACACCCATCCTTGCTATGGCATCACACTGTCCTCCCATTCTGTCTCCTCCCTTTCCAGTCTCTATCCTGTGCACCCTCACATTTTTCTCATCCCTTACTGTCTCCTCACTACCTCCTGTGTGTCCATCTACTTTTCCCCTTCACGCCCCATCCTGCCCACTTTCTCCTCATACCATGTCACTCTTTATTTTGTGTCCTCAAAATTTCTTTCCCATTTGCTCCCCATACTATGTCTGTATACATCACCCCTCACCCTCTCTCTCTCCCCATACATCACCCTTCACCCTCTCTCTCTCCCCTTACATCACTGCTCACCCTCTCTCTTCCCCCATACATCAGCCCTCACCCTCTCTCTCTCCCCATACATCACCCCTCACCCTCTCTCTCTCTCTCTCCCCATACATCACCCCTCACCCTCTCTCTCTCTCCCCATACATCACCCTTCACCCTCTCTCTCTCCCCATACATCACCGCTCACCCTCTCTCTTCCCCCATACATCAACCCTCACACTCTCTCTCTCCCCATACATCACCCCTCACCCTCTCTCTCTCTCTTCCCCATACATCACCCCTCACCCTCTCTCTCTCTCTTCCCCATACATCACCCCTCACCCTCTCTCTCTCTCCCCATACATCACCCCTCACCCTCTCTCTCTCCCCATACATCACCGCTCACCCTCTCTCTTCCCCCATACATCAGCCCTCACACTCTCTCTCTCCCCATACATCACCCTTCACCCTCTCTCTCTCCCCATACATCACCCCTCACCCTCTCTCTCCCCATACATCACCCCTCACCCTCTTTCTCTCTCCCCATACATCACTCCTCACCCTCTCTCTCCCCATACATCACCCCTCACCCTCTCTCTTCCCCCATACATCACCCCTCACCCTCTCTCTCTCTCTTCCCCATACATCACCCCTCACCCTCTCTCTCTCTCTTCCCCATACATCACCCCTCACCCTCTTTCTCCCCATACATCACCCCTCACCCTCTCTCTCCCCATACATCACCCCTCACCCTCTCTCTTCCCCCATACATCACCCCTCACCCTCTCTCTCTCTTCCCCATACATCACCCCTCACCCTCTCTCTCTCTCTTCCCCATACATCACCCCTCACCCTCTCTCTCCCCATACATCACCCTCACCCTCTCTCTCCCCATACATCACCCCTCACCCTCTCTCTTCCCCCATACATCACCCCTCACCCTCTCTCTCTCTCTCTTCCCTATACATCACCCCTCACCCTCTCTCTCTCTTCCCCTCTTCATCACCCCTCACCCTCTCTCTCCCCATACATCACCCCTCACCCTCTCTCTCCCCATACATCACCCCTCACCCTCTCTCTTCCCCCATACATCACCCCTCACCCTCTCTCTCTCTCTTCCCCATACATCACCCCTCACCCTCTCTCTCTCTTCCCCTCTTCATCACCCCTCACCCTCTCTCTCTCTCTTCCCCATACATCACCCCTCACCCACTCTCTCTCTTCCCCATACATCACCCCTCACCCTCTCTCTCCCTTCCCCTCTTCATCACCCCTGACCCTCTCTCTCTCTTCCCCATACATCACCCCTCACCCTCTCTCTTCCCCTCTTCATCACCCCTCACCCTCTCTCTCCCCATACTATGTCCAAAGATAGTTCCCTCCCCCACCCTCTATCCCCTATTTTGTGTCCATAGAGAACTCCCCCCTCACCCCATACTGTTCCTCTTTGTTGTCACTGTCTTCAGCACTTATTACTAGCATTGTCTGCCGCTTCTGCGCTGCGGCCCTGACTTCCGAGTCAGCAGTGTGATCAGCTGTAGTAGTATAGCATCAGGTGAACCGGAGACTGATATAGTGCAAACATTTATCACAAATGTTTATTGTATAATACAAAACGATTTTTACAAATAAAGTAAATAAAGAATCAAGAGGAAGTGGCCATGGTAAAAAACTCTAAAAAAAAAAAGCATGGAGGGGGAAAGCCCCTGAGACTGGACCCAAGAATGGTGATAAATGCACAACACTGATTAAATAGTTTACATCCATGAACCTAAAAAAGAAATGTTTGGTGTTGGTACCAGAAAAATGAATCATACATGCATTATGTGTCATCACAGGATGTATTAGATTACCCCACTCCGGGGAAGAAAGTATATATGTAACCCAAGCGAATACGAAACAGACAATGCACATAGTCCATACATAAATATGAAAACTATTTTTGCCAGGTTTAAAAATAGATCTACTGTATTTATTAACACTACCTAAGTGGCACATAGGCTGTGACCACCTGGAGGATATAATCAAAAAAAGTGCCATGTGCGAGTATAAAAAATGTAAAAAAAAAAGGTCATTACACAGGGTGTCCCCAGATAAGATGCCCCTGGACCAACCGACGTACGTTTCGCCAGTTGTTAATACTCTGTGGTCTAAGGCTTTGTTCGCACGTATCTGCTAAATTTTCTGCAGCGATTTGACAGCACATGTGCGCTTCAAATCGCTGCAGAAACACTGCATAATTGATGCTGTGTTTCAGCAGACTAAATCCCGATTTCATGCACTATGGCTGCTGCCACCCCCATAGACAGAGTGGGAGCTGCATCCAAAGAGCACGGAATAATTGACATACTGCTTTTTAGACGCACGGATTTGGGTCAAAATTTTAGCATCCAGATAGCTGCGTTCTAAAAAGCAATGTGCGCACGTATCATGCACAATCTACGTAGACTGTGCAGGGGACGCAGGACGCATGCTTTCATGCTGCAGTTCTAAACGTGGGGTCTAGTATACTATACGGAGGGTTATGTGGGGCTCAGTATACTATATGGAGGGTTATGTGGGGCTCAGTATACTATACGGAGGGTTATGTGGGGCTAGGTATACTATGCAGAAGGCTATGTGGGGCCTGTTATACTATATGCAGGGCTATATGGGGTCCATTATATTATGCGAAGACTACGTGGGGCCCGTTATACTATACGGAAGGCTACGTGGGGCCCGTTATACTATACGGAAGGTTACGTGGGGCCCATTATACTATATGGAAGGCTATGTGGGGCCCATTATACTATATGGAGGGCTATGTGGGGCCCATTATATTATACGGAAGGCTATATGGGGTCCGGTATACTATATGGAGGGCTGTGTGGGGCCCGTTATACTATATGGAGGGCTGTGTGGGGCCCGTTATACTATATGGAGGGCTGTGTGGGGCCCGTTATACTATATGGAGGGCTGTGTGGGGCCCGTTATACTATATGGAGGGCTGTGTGGGGCCCGTTATACTATATGGAGAGCTGTGTGGGGCTCAGTATACTATATGGAGGGCTGTGTGGGGCCCATTATACTATATGGAGGGCTGTGTGGGGCTCGGTATACTATATGGAGGGCTGTGTGGGGCTCGGTATACTATATGGAGGGCTGTGTGGGGCTCGGTATACTATATGGAGGGCTGTGTGGGGCCCATTATACTATATGGAGGGCTATGTGGGGCTCGGTATACTATATGGAGGGCTGTGTGGGGCTCGGTATACTATATGGAGGGCTATGTGGGGCCCATTATACTATATGGAGGGCTGTGTGGGGCCCGTTATACTATATGGAGAGCTGTGTGGGGCTCGGTATACTATATGGAGGGCTGTGTGGGGCCCATTATACTATATGGAGGGCTGTGTGGGGCTCGGTATACTATATGGAGGGCTGTGTGGGGCTCGGTATACTATATGGAGGGCTGTGTGGGGCTCGGTATACTATATGGAGGGCTGTGTGGGGCTCGGTATACTATATGGAGGGCTGTGTGGGGCCCATTATACTATATGGAGGGCTATGTGGGGCAATGTTGGCGTCATACTTTATGGCTGCAATGAAAGGAATCTGGGGCTTCAATAGGAGGAGAGTTACTTGGTGGGGGCTGTAAAGTCGGGATGTCACGTGACACTGCAGAAGATTATTATTTTATTTGAAAGAGAACATTTAGCTCTTCCGCTGCGCGGCCCCGTGATTCCTCCGCTCCTGTGCACGAGCACTGACACTGTGCACCCCCCGCCCAGCAGCCCCCGCCCAGCAGCCCCCGCACACACTGAGCACAGCCCCCTACAGCAGCCCCTGATCATGTGACTGATCACATGACGCTGACGTCACACAGGTCCTGTGGGCACAGGCGGTGACTCCGGGGCTGGAGATGATGGAGCAGCAGAGCGGGGTCAGTATCTGCAGGACGTGTCCTCACCCGAGACCCCAGAGCGGAGAACTACAGATCCCAGCGCTCTGCAGACACACACAGACTCCCTGCTGGAGGCACCACAAGTCCCAGCCACACTAATGTCACACTGCGCCTGCGCCCCCAGTGCTGGCCACAGAGCAAGTGCAGCGCCACCTACAGGGTGAAGAGGGTGAAATGCTGGTATTTGTATTGTTTCCTATGAAGTTTATGTTGTTTTCATCGTCTCATCATTTTTCCATTCAGATTCCTACAATAAAGAATCCTCTGCTGATAATATCTCTGCGATAATGAAGACAGACAGATGCAAGATGGCGGAGAGGATAATAAACCTCACCCTGGAGATAATCTTCCATCTTACTGGAGAGGTGAGAGGTTCTGATGTCATCACATTACATAATTATCTATGGGAATAACAGAGGATATGACCGGGGAGGTGAGAGGTTCTGATGTCATCACATTACATCATTATCTATGGGAATAACAGAGGATATGACCGGGGAGGTGAGAGGTTCTGATGTCATCACATTACATCATTATCTATGGGAATAACAGAGGATATGACCGGGGAGGTGAGAGGCTCTGATGTCATCACATTACATCATTATCTATGGGAATAACAGAGGATATGACCGGGGAGGTGAGAGACTCTGATGTCATCACATTACATCATTATCTATGGGAATAACAGAGGATATGACCGGGGAGGTGAGAGGTTCTGATGTCATCACATTACATCATTATCTATGGGAATAACAGAAGATATGACCGGGGAGGTGAGAGGTTCTGATGTCATCACATTACATCATTATCTATGGGAATAACAGAAGATATGACCGGGGAGGTGAGAGGTTCTGATGTCATCACATTACATCATTATCTATGGGTATAACAGAGGATATGACCGGGGAGGTGAGAGGCTCTGATGTCATCACATTACATTATTATCTATGGGAATAACAGAGGATATGACCGGGGAGGTGAGAGGCTCTGATGTCATCACATTACATCATTATCTATGGGGATAACAGAGGATATGACCGGGGAGGTGAGAGGTTCTGATGTCATCACATTACATCATTATCTATGGGTATAACAGAGGATATGACCGGGGAGGTGAGAGGCTCTGATGTCATCACATTACATCATTATCTATGGGAATAACAGAGGATATGACTGGGGAGGTGAGAGGCTCTGATGTCATCACATTACATCATTATCTATGGGGATAACAGAGGATATGACCGGGGAGGTGAGAGGTTCTGATGTCATCACATTACATCATTATCTATGGGAATAACAGAGGATATGACCGGGGAGGTGAGAGGCTCTGATGTCATCACATTACATCATTATCTATGGGAATAACAGAGGATATGACCGGAGAGGTGAGAGGTTCTGATGTCATCACATTACATCATTATCTATGGGAATAACAGAGGATATGACCGGGGAGGTGAGAGGTTCTGATGTCATCACATTACATAATTATCTATGGGAATAACAGAGGATATGACCGGGGAGGTGAGAGGTTCTGATGTCATCACATTACATCATTATCTATGGGAATAACAGAGGATATGACCGGGGAGGTGAGAGGCTCTGATGTCATCACATTACATCATTATCTATGGGAATAACAGAGGATATGACCGGAGAGGTGAGAGGTTCTGATGTCATCACATTACATCATTATCTATGGGAATAACAGAAGATATGACCGGGGAGGTGAGAGGTTCTGATGTCATCACATTACATCATTATCTATGGGAATAACAGAAGATATGACCGGGGAGGTGAGAGGTTCTGATGTCATCACATTACATCATTATCTATGGGTATAACAGAGGATATGACCGGGGAGGTGAGAGGCTCTGATGTCATCACATTACATCATTATCTATGGGAATAACAGAGGATATGACCGGGGAGGTGAGAGGCTCTGATGTCATCACATTACATCATTATCTATGGGGATAACAGAGGATATGACCGGGGAGGTGAGAGGTTCTGATGTCATCACATTACATCATTATCTATGGGTATAACAGAGGATATGACCGGGGAGGTGAGAGGTTCTGATGTCATCACATTACATCATTATCTATGGGAATAACAGAAGATATGACCGGGGAGGTGAGAGGTTCTGATGTCATCACATTACATCATTATCTATGGGTATAACAGAGGATATGACCGGGGAGGTGAGAGGCTCTGATGTCATCACATTACATCATTATCTATGGGAATAACAGAGGATATGACCGGGGAGGTGAGAGACTCTGATGTCATCACATTACATCATTATCTATGGGAATAACAGAGGATATGACCGGGGAGGTGAGAGGTTCTGATGTCATCACATTACATCATTATCTATGGGAATAACAGAAGATATGACCGGGGAGGTGAGAGGTTCTGATGTCATCACATTACATCATTATCTATGGGAATAACAGAAGATATGACCGGGGAGGTGAGAGGTTCTGATGTCATCACATTACATCATTATCTATGGGTATAACAGAGGATATGACCGGGGAGGTGAGAGGCTCTGATGTCATCACATTACATTATTATCTATGGGAATAACAGAGGATATGACCGGGGAGGTGAGAGGCTCTGATGTCATCACATTACATCATTATCTATGGGGATAACAGAGGATATGACCGGGGAGGTGAGAGGTTCTGATGTCATCACATTACATCATTATCTATGGGTATAACAGAGGATATGACCGGGGAGGTGAGAGGCTCTGATGTCATCACATTACATCATTATCTATGGGAATAACAGAGGATATGACTGGGGAGGTGAGAGGCTCTGATGTCATCACATTACATCATTATCTATGGGGATAACAGAGGATATGACCGGGGAGGTGAGAGGTTCTGATGTCATCACATTACATCATTATCTATGGGAATAACAGAGGATATGACCGGGGAGGTGAGAGGCTCTGATGTCATCACATTACATCATTATCTATGGGAATAACAGAGGATATGACCGGAGAGGTGAGAGGTTCTGATGTCATCACATTACATCATTATCTATGGGAATAACAGAGGATATGACCGGGGAGGTGAGAGGTTCTGATGTCATCACATTACATAATTATCTATGGGAATAACAGAGGATATGACCGGGGAGGTGAGAGGTTCTGATGTCATCACATTACATCATTATCTATGGGAATAACAGAGGATATGACCGGGGAGGTGAGAGGCTCTGATGTCATCACATTACATCATTATCTATGGGAATAACAGAGGATATGACCGGAGAGGTGAGAGGTTCTGATGTCATCACATTACATCATTATCTATGGGAATAACAGAAGATATGACCGGGGAGGTGAGAGGTTCTGATGTCATCACATTACATCATTATCTATGGGAATAACAGAAGATATGACCGGGGAGGTGAGAGGTTCTGATGTCATCACATTACATCATTATCTATGGGTATAACAGAGGATATGACCGGGGAGGTGAGAGGCTCTGATGTCATCACATTACATCATTATCTATGGGAATAACAGAGGATATGACCGGGGAGGTGAGAGGCTCTGATGTCATCACATTACATCATTATCTATGGGGATAACAGAGGATATGACCGGGGAGGTGAGAGGTTCTGATGTCATCACATTACATCATTATCTATGGGTATAACAGAGGATATGACCGGGGAGGTGAGAGGCTCTGATGTCATCACATTACATCATTATCTATGGGAATAACAGAGGATATGACCGGGGAGGTGAGAGGCTCTGATGTCATCACATTACATCATTATCTATGGGGATAACAGAGGATATGACCGGGGAGGTGAGAGGTTCTGATGTCATCACATTACATCATTATCTATGGGGATAACAGAGGATATGACCGGGGAGGTGAGAGGCTCTGATGTCATCACATTACATCATTATCTATGGGAATAACAGAGGATATGACCGGGGAGGTGAGAGGCTCTGATGTCATCACATTACATCATTATCTATGGGAATAACAGAGGATATGACCGGGGAGGTGAGAGGCTCTGATGTCATCACATTACATCATTATCTATGGGAATGACAGAGGATATGACCGGGGAGGTGAGAGGTTCTGATGTCATCACATTACATCATTATCTATGGGAATAACAGAGGATATGACTGGAGAGGTGAGAGGTTCTGATGTCATCACATTACACCATTATCTATGGGGATAACAGAGGATATGACCGGGGAGGTGAGAGGTTCTGATGTCATCACATTACATCATTATCTATGGGAATAACAGAAGATATGACCGGGGAGGTGAGAGGTTCTGATGTCATCACATTACATCATTATCTATGGGTATAACAGAGGATATGACCGGGGAGGTGAGAGGCTCTGATGTCATCACATTACATCATTATCTATGGGAATAACAGAGGATATGACCGGGGAGGTGAGAGGCTCTGATGTCATCACATTACATCATTATCTATGGGGATAACAGAGGATATGACCGGGGAGGTGAGAGGCTGTGATGTCATCACATTACATCATTATCTATGGGAATAACAGAGGATATGACCGGGGAGGTGAGAGGCTCTGATGTCATCACATTACATCATTATCTATGGGGATAACAGAAGATATGACAGGGGAGGTGAGAGGCTCTGATGTCATCACATTACATCATTATCTATGGGAATAACAGAGGATATGACCGGGGAGGTGAGAGGCTCTGATGTTATCACATTACATCATTATCTATGGGGATAACAGAGGATATGACCGGGGAGGTGAGAGGTTCTGATGTCATCACATTACATCATTATCTATGGGGATAACAGAGGATATGACCGGGGAGGTGAGAGGCTCTGATGTCATCACATTACATCATTATCTATGGGGATAACAGAGGATATGACCGGGGAGGTGAGAGGCTCTGATGTCATCACATTACATCATTATCTATGGGAATAACAGAGGATATGACCGGGGAGGTGAGAGGCTCTGATGTCATCACATTACATCATTATCTATGGGGATAACAGAGGATATGACCGGGGAGGTGAGAGGTTCTGATGTCATCACATTACATCATTATCTATGGGGATAACAGAGGATATGACCGGGGAGGTGAGAGGCTCTGATGTCATCACATTACATCATTATCTATGGGAATAACAGAAGATATGACCGGGGAGGTGAGAGACTCTGATGTCATCACATTACATCATTATCTATGGGAATAACAGAAGATATGACCGGGGAGGTGAGAGGCTCTGATGTCATCACATTACATCATTATCTATGGGAATAACAGAGGATATGACCGGGGAGGTGAGAGGCTCTGATGTCATCACATTACATCATTATGTATGGGAATAACAGAGGATATGACCGGGGAGGTGAGAGGCTCTGATGTCACCACATTACATCATTATCTATGGGAATAACAGAGGATATGACCGGGGAGGTGAGAGGCTCTGATGTCATCACATTACATCATTATATATGGGAATAACAGAAGATATGACCGGGGAGGTGAGAAGCTCTGATATCATCACATTACATCATTATCTATGGGAATAACAGAGGATGTGACTGGGGAGGTGAGAGGTTCTGATGTCATCATATTACATCATTATCTATGGGAATAACAGAGGATATGACCGGGGAGGTGAGAGGTTCTGATGTCATCACATTACATCATTATCTATGGGAATAACAGAGGATATGACCGGGGAGGTGAGAGGCTCTGATGTCATCACATTACATCATTATCTATGGGGATAACAGAGGATATGACCGGGGAGGTGAGAGGCTCTGATGTCATCACATTACATCATTATCTATGGGAATAACAGAGGATATGACCAGGGAGGTGAGAGGCTGTGAAGTCATCACATTACATCATTATCTATGGGGATAACAGAGGATATGACCGGGGAGGTGAGAGGCTGTGATGTCATCACATTACATCATTATCTATGGGAATAACAGAGGATATGACCGGGGAGGTGAGAGGCTCTGATGTCATCACATTACATCATTATCTATGGGGATAACAGAGGATATGACCGGAGAGGTGAGAGGCTCTGATGTCCTCACATTACATCATTATCTATGGGGATAACAGAGGATATGACCGGGAAGGTGAGAGGTTCTGATGTCATCACATTACATCATTATCTATGGGGATAACAGAGGATATGACCGGGAAGGTGAGAGGTTCTGATGTCATCACATTACATCATTATCTATGGGGATAACAGAGGATATGACCGGGAAGGTGAGAGGTTCTGATGTCATCACATTACATCATTATCTATGGGAATAACAGAGGATATGACCGGGGAGGTGAGAGGCTCTGATGTCATCACATTACATCATTATCTATGGGAATAACAGAGGATATGACCGGGGAGGTGAGAGGCTCTGATGTCATCACATTACATCATTATCTATGGGAATAACAGAGGATATGACCGGGGAGGTGAGAGGCTCTGATGTCATCACATTACATCATTATCTATGGGAATAACAGAGGATATGACCGGGGAGGTGAGAGGCTCTGATGTCATCACATTACATCATTATCTATGGGAATGACAGAGGATATGACCGGGGAGGTGAGAGGTTCTGATGTCATCACATTACATCATTATCTATGGGAATAACAGAGGATATGACTGGAGAGGTGAGAGGTTCTGATGTCATCACATTACATCATTATCTATGGGGATAACAGAGGATATGACTGGGGAGGTGAGAGGCTCTGATGTCATCACATTACACCATTATCTATGGGAATAACAGAGGATATGACCGGGGAGGTGAGAGGCTCTGATGTCATCACATTACACCATTATCTATGGGAATAACAGAGGATATGACCGGGGAGGTGAGAGGTTCTGATGTCATCACATTACATCATTATCTATGGGAATAACAGAGGATATGACCGGGGAGGTGAGAGGCTCTGATGTCATCACATTACATCATTATCTATGGGAATAACAGAGGATATGACCGGGGAGGTGAGAGGTTCTGATGTCATCACATTACATCATTATCTATGGGAATAACAGAGGATATGACCGGGGAGGTGAGAGGTTCTGATGTCATCACATTACATCATTATCTATGGGGATAACAGAGGATATGACCGGGCAGGTGAGAGGCTCTGATGTCCTCACATTACATCATTATCTATGGGGATAACAGAGGATATGACCGGGGAGGTGAGAGGTTCTGATGTCATCACATTACATCATTATCTATGGGGATAACAGAGGATATGACCGGGGAGGTGAGAGGTTCTGATGTCATCACATTACATCATTATCTATGGGAATAACAGAGGATATGACCGGGGAGGTGAGAGGCTCTGATGTCATCACATTACATCATTATCTATGGGAATAACAGAGGATATGACCGGGGAGGTGAGAGGTTCTGATGTCATCACATTACATCATTATCTATGGGAATAACAGAGGATATGACCGGGCAGGTGAGAGGTTCTGATGTCATCACATTACATCATTATCTATGGGGATAACAGAGGATATGACCGGGGAGGTGAGAGGTTCTGATGTCATCACATTACATCATTATCTATGGGGATAACAGAGGATATGACCGGGGAGGTGAGAGGTTCTGATGTCATCACATTACATCATTATCTATGGGGATAACAGAGGATATGACCGGGGAGGTGAGAGGTTCTGATGTCATCACATTACATCATTATCTATGGGGATAACAGAGGATATGACCGGGGAGGTGAGAGGTTCTGATGTCATCACATTACATCATTATCTATGGGGATAACAGAGGATATGACCGGGGAGGTGAGAGGTTCTGATGTCATCACATTACATCATTATCTATGGGAATAACAGAGGATATGACCGGGGAGGTGAGAGGCTCTGATGTCATCACATTACATCATTATCTATGGGAATAACAGAGGATATGACCGGGGAGGTGAGAGGTTCTGATGTCATCACATTACATCATTATCTATGGGAATAACAGAGGATATGACCGGGCAGGTGAGAGGCTCTGATGTCATCACATTACATCATTATCTATGGGGATAACAGAGGATATGACCGGGCAGGTGAGAGGCTCTGATGTCCTCACATTACATCATTATCTATGGGAATAACAGAGGATATGACCGGGGAGGTGAGAGGCTCTGATGTCATCACATTACATCATTATCTATGGGGATAACAGAGGATATGACCGGGCAGGTGAGAGGTTCTGATGTCATCACATTACATCATTATCTATGGGGATAACAGAGGATATGACCGGGGAGGTGAGAGGTTCTGATGTCATCACATTACATCATTATCTATGGGGATAACAGAGGATATGACCGGGGAGGTGAGAGGCTCTGATGTCATCACATTACATAACAGAGGATATGACCGGGGAGGTGAGAGGTTCTGATGTCATCACATTACATCATTATCTATGGGGATAACAGAGGATATGACCGGGGAGGTGAGAGGCTCTGATGTCATCAATTACATCATTATCTATGGGAATAACAGAGGATATGACCGGGGAGGTGAGAGGCTCTGATGTCATCAATTACATCATTATCTATGGGGATAACAGAGGATATGACCGGGGAGGTGAGAGGCTCTGATGTCATCACATTACATCATTATCTATGGGAATAACAGAGGATATGACCGGGGAGGTGAGAGGCTCTGATGTCATCACATTACATCATTATCTATGGGGATAACAGAGGATATGACCGGGGAGGTGAGAGGCTCTGATGTCATCACATTACATCATTATCTATGGGGATAACAGAGGATATGACCGGGGAGATGAGAGGTTCTGATGTCATCACATTACATCATTATCTATGGGGATAACAGAGGATATGACCGGGGAGGTGAGAGGTTCTGATGTCACCACATTACATCATTATCTATGGGGATAACAGAGGATATGACCGGGGAGGTGAGAGGTTCTGATGTCATCACATTACATCATTATCTATGGGAATAACAGAGGATATGACCGGGGAGATGAGAGGTTCTGATGTCATCACATTACATCATTATCTATGGGGATAACAGAGGATATGACCGGGGAGGTGAGAGGTTCTGATGTCACCACATTACATCATTATCTATGGGGATAACAGAGGATATGACCGGTGAGGTGAGAGGTTCTGATGTCACCACATTACATCATTATCTATGGGGATAACAGAGGATATGACCGGGGAGATGAGAGGTTCTGATGTCATCACATTACATCATTATCTATGGGGATAACAGAGGATATGACCGGGGAGGTGAGAGGTTCTGATGTCACCACATTACATCATTATCTATGGGGATAACAGAGGATATGACCGGGGAGGTGAGAGGTTCTGATGTCACCACATTACATCATTATCTATGGGGATAACAGAGGATATGACCGGGGAGGTGAGAGACTCTGATGTCATCACATTACATCATTATCTATGGGAATAACAGAGGATATGACCGGGGAGGTGAGAGGTTCTGATGTCATCACATTACATCATTATCTATGGGAATAACAGAGGATATGACCGGGGAGGTGAGAGGTTCTGATGTCATCACATTACATCATTATCTATGGGAATAACAGAGGATATGACCGGGGAGGTGAGAGGCTCTGATGTCATCACATTACATCATTATCTATGGGAATAACAGAGGATATGAGCGGGGAGGTGAGAGGCTCTGATGTCATCACATTACATCATTATCTATGGGAATAACAGAGGATATGAGCGGGGAGGTGATGGACTCTGGAAATGTCTGTAGTGATATTATTAATGTCTCCACACTCAGGATTACACAGTAGTGAAGACCTCTAGTGATCGCTGTCAGGCCCCTGTGTGTGAAGGACAGGGAGGAACTCTGAGCCCAATCCCGGGGCCTCCACCTCACCCCCGGATACATGAGGACATCAATGACCAGAAGCTCCTAGAACTCACCAACAAGATGCTGGAGCTGCTGACTGGAGAGGTGACACTGCCGGGAATGCTGGGACATTATACAGGACAGCACTGGAGGATTCTGGGTGATGACGGTTTCATTGTGTTGTCAGGTTCCTATAAGGTGTCAGGACGTCACGGTCTATTTCTCCATGGAGGAGTGGGAGTATCTAGAAGGACACAAGGACCGGTACAAGGAGGTGATGATGGAGGAGCCCCAGCCCCGCACATCACCAGGTAATAGACAGGACTGAATACACCCGGCCTATAATTATCTGTATGTAATAATGATGTCCGTCCTGTCTGTGTCTCCTGCAGGTCTCTCCAGTACGAGGACGACCCCAGAGAGATGTCCCGCTCCTCCTCCTCCTCCTCCACAGGCTCCTCAGGTAGATGGAGATCTCCCCTATGAGGTGTAGACGGCTGTGACCTCCTTGTGGTCAGTCTTGTTTTCTCCTCCAGTATTAGATGTTTTATACTTGTGTAATGAGAGCGGTGGAGACGGCAGGATCACAGCTGACCACAGACCTCACATGTCCGGATCTTATCTCCATTATTCCCGGGGACTTTTACAATATTTTGTTTTGCAGCTTTTGGATCCGGATAAAGATCTGAACAATATTAATTCTCCAGAGAGAAATGTGAGGGGCGATCAGCGGAGTAACGAGGGGATTCCTACAGATCACCGCCCCGGTGAGGCTCTTAGATGTATATTCACTTTTTCATGACAATATTGATTGATAATAATGTGATACTGTTATATGTGATGTCACAGGTTGTGGACTTATAATATGGATGATAATACACAGCTGGGGGTGAATTATACTCATGTGACCACAGCCTTTTTCTTCATCATCTGCTGTCAGTTCTGATGAAGAAAAAGTATTTGTCCAATTTGGGTCTAAGAAACCATCGTCTCCTATTACACTCATGTTAGTGTTTGGTAACAGAATACAGAACATGGAGACCTAAACCCAAATAACAGTGCCTGACAGCCGGGCTCCTGCCATAACGATTGGGATTGGAGAGAACTGAACTGATCCCCGACTTTACTTCCTAAGATGCTGCATTTAATAGCAACCAAGGACATTAGGTGGTTAGATAATGGAGGGGACTTTCTCTCCCACCCATGAGACCCAAGAGAATAAATAACTATTTTTTTTTAAAAAATTAATGTACATAGGAATAAAAAAAAAATAATAAAACTTTATTTTTGCAAAAATAGAAAATAGACACCAACACTGTGTGCAGAATTATTAGGCAAGTTGTATTTTAGAGGATTTTTTTTATTATTGATTAACAACTATGTTCTCAATCATCCCAAAAGACTCATAAATATCAGAGCTTAATATTTTTGGCAGTTGGAGTGGGTTTTTTTTAGATTTGGCTATCTTAGGGGGAGATCTGTTTGTGCAGGTAACTATTACTGTGCAGAATTATTAGCCAACTTAATAATAACCAAATCTATTCCATCTCACTTGTTTATTGTCACCGGGTAAACCAATATAACTGCACAACATTTAGAAATAAACATTTCTGACATGCAAAAACAAAACCCAAAAATTAGTTCCCAATATAGCCTCCTTTCTTTCTGATGAGACTCAGCAGCCGACCATCCATAGATTCTGTCATTGCTTTATCTGTTTACGCTCAACATTGCGTGCAGCAGCCACCACAGCCTCCAGACACTGCTCCCAGAGGTGTACTGTTTTCCCTCCCTATAGATCTCACATTTTATGAGGGACCACAGGTTCTCTATGGGGTTCAGATCAGGGGAACAAGGGGGCCATGTCATTATCTTTTCATCTTTTAGACCTTTACTGGCCAGCCACGTTGTGTAGTAGTTGGATGCATGTGATGGAGCATTGTCCTGCATGAAAATCATGTTTTTCTTGAACGATACCAACTTCTTCCTGTACCACTTCTTGAAGAAGTTGTCTTCCAGAAACTGGCAGTAGGTCTGGGAGTTGAGCTTTACTCCATCCTCAACCTGAAAAGGTCCCACAAGTTGATCTTTGATGATCCCAGCCCATACCAGTCCCCACCTCCACCTTGCTGGCGTCTGAGTCGGAGATGAGCTCTCTGCCCTTTACTGATCCAGCCTCTGGCCCATCCATCTGCCCATCAAGAGTCACTCTCATTTCATCAGTCCATAAAACCTGTGAAAAATCATTCTTAAGATATTTCTTGGCCCAGTCTTGACGTTTTATCTTATGTTTCTTGGTCAGAGGTGGTGGTTTTCAGCCTTCCTTACCTTGGTCTGTCCCTGAGTATGGCACACCTTGTGCTTTTTGATACTTCAGTAACATTGCGGCTCTGAAATATGGCCAAACTGGGGGCAAATGGCATCTTGGCAGCTTCACACTTGATTTTCCTCAATTCATGGGCAGTTATTTTGCGCCTTTTTTGCCCTCACGCTTCTTGCGACCCTGTTGGCTATTTGCCATGAAACGCTTGATTGTTCGGTGATCACGCTTCAAAAGTTTGGCAATTTCAAGACTGCTGCATCCCTCTGCAAGACATCTCACAATTTTGGACTTTTCAGAGCCCGTCAAATCTCTCTTCTGACCCATTTTACCGAAGGAAAGGAAGTTGCCTAATAATTAAGCCCCCCTTATATCGGGTGTTGATGTCATTACACCGCACCCCTCCTCATTACAGAGAGGCACATCACCTGATTTACTTAATTAGTAGTTGGCGCTCAGCCTATACAGCTTGGAGTAGGACGACGTGTATAAAAAGCATCATGTGATCAAAATACTCATTTGCCTAATAATTCTGCACACAGTGTATAGGGTATAACCCATATAATAAAGTTAATACATTATTTTGATAAGAAATGATTTTTTGAAGTCAAACGAAAGAGAAGGTATTTTTCCTCTGGAAACCCAAAGGCGGTGAAGGTCGGGGCTTTATCCTCAATCCCAATCTCCTGAGTAAAGGCCATGGAGATCAGAGGATGACTGTCTGGCTTGTCCTAACAATTGGATTCTATAACCAAGAATCCTTAGATCCTGAAAACCATCATTTTTTTTTTAATTCGTATATTTAAGTAACAGAAATCAACCAGGAACAAATAAGGACATGTACAATGCAAAACCGTAAGCGAGTTCCGTACAAAGTAAAAGCAAATTCCAGGTACCTGGGGAGCAGATTTACCTTCCCAAGACACAGAGAACAAAAGAAGAAAACATAAAAGTATCACAGTGACTGTTTCTGCTATAGGCGCCAGCCAAGGAGCATTCAACATTAGTACCAGACCATAATATGTTTACTACAAAATAAGAGCGAACGGACAATTCAGACAATTATCACTTTTAAAAGGGCAACGTCAAAGAAGAAAAATTCCACATCTCCGAGACCTTATTATATTTTCTCAGGGCAACCCCTACTTTGATATACCGTCCGTTCATAGAGGAACATTGCATTTACTAGTTTCACCCATGCATGCACCACCGAGAGGGGGGGGATGTCCATCCATCGCAGGGAAAAAAGAAGTCCTGTCCAAAGTACGACTGCAGGACGCTTGCTGATGAGGTACCTTATTGTTCAAGTTTTGTCTTTTTTAGTTGGGGTGCACAAAAAAAGTAAAAACTCAAGCAATTTATGTACTTGATCAACCAATCATGTTGCTGATCAGCACTTGGCGGCAAGCAGGCGGGGGGGGTTGGGTTTTCGAGGGAGTGGAAGGTGGGATTGGGGATAGTTAGAAAAGAGCCACGAACAATACTTACGGGATGGATGAGAACAGCAGCAGGATCACAGGAGAGATGGAGGCAGTTCGATGAGGCAGGAGATGGGGGAGCAGCAAATGAGTAGAGCAGCGGTGGATGTGAGAGGGTGGTGGCGGACGGGAGAGGGCGCGGCAGCGGTTTGAGGAGCGGCGGAGGATGGGAGAGGGCGCAGGGGATGGAGGAGCGGCGGAGTATGGGAGAGGGCGCAACAGATGCAGGAGAAGCGGAGGATGGGAGAGAGCGCAACGGATAGGAGGTAAGGGGGGAGAGGGGGGAGAAGAGGTGGAAGCAGAGTGGGAGGTGAGATTGTGGATAACTACCTTACAGGATGGATCTAGGCAGCAGGATCACAGCAGATGAAGGAGGCAACAGATGAAGGAGGCAACAGATCGGGGAGAATGGGAGGGGGGCAGCAGATGAAGAGGATGGGAGAGAGCGGGCAGCAGATCGGGGAGGGGTCAGCGGCTGATGGGGGAGTGCGGTGGCGGATGGAGGGCGGGCAGCAGATGGAGGAGATGTTCCTCGGTTTTGCCAATTATTACCATTAGTTCATCAATCAGTTTTTTTCCCGGATTCTTCACATCATTGCCCTGACAAGCAAGAGGGAGAATCCTAAGATGTAGATTCCAGAAGCGGGCAGCACATTTATCGCCTTCAAGTAGGCCTTCTTTTCGGCCCGGCGTTGCATAGCCTGGACCATAATTGGCAGTTCCTTCTGGAAGTGGATGCTTTGTCCTCCAGGGTCAGTGCACTTCTCACACAGAAGTCAGCTGCTGGTAAGACATTAACATGCGGTTTACTTTCCAGGGTCTTCTTTGCTTCTGAGTACAATTGCTCAATTCGCTACTGAGCACTGTTGGCGATTAAGATGGCTTTGGAGGAGTGGCGATAACTTCTGGGGTGGGTACTGACCACAAGAACCTGGGCCTACCTACAATTGACTCACAGACGGAGTCTGTGCTAAACCCATTTGTTGCTTTTCTTTCGTTTTGACTTTGTTCTTTACTTCTGTCTGGTCGAGACAAACGTCTTGGCAGATGTAATGCACTTTTCCAGGTCCTTTCTGTCTGCCGATCAAGAGGAAAAGCCTCAACGTATTGACCCCTCTAAGATGTTTCCAGTAGCATCAGTAAGCGTGTCTTGAGTCCCACCCGGAAAGACGTTCGTTGCTGAGGCAGATGGGTGTGTGTTACAATGGAGTCTCTCTTCCAAGCTGGCCAGTCACGCCGAACAAAAGACAACTTTGTTGATCCTGCATTACAGATGGCCAACGCTGCCTAAAGACGTTGTGGAATTTGTCTCGGCCTGTCCCTCATCTGATTGTTACAGAACCCCAAAACCTCACATGAGTGAGAACTCTGCTAACTCTCCGTTCCATATAGTATATGGACAGCATCCCAAAATCCAGTTCCCTATGGCGATTACCCTCAGCAACCCTACAGCCGATTCTCCTGTCAAGACTTTCTTCGATATCTGGGCGTAGACCAAGTCCTCCCCTGAGCAGTCCTCCATCCAAATGAAGAGGCATGCAGATAAGAGACGCCTAGACCTCACTTTGTTCAAGCCCAGAGACAATCCCAGATATGTCTGCCTCAAGTTGCCGTCCTACAAGTTAGGTCCCTGCATTATCAGTTCCTTTAAGGTGCTCCAGCTGATCAATGATGTGTCCTACAAGCTAGCGTTTCCAGCCTCCTTGCGTATTTCCAACTTGTTCCATGTTTCTCTTCTCAAACCTGCCCTGAGCTGCTACTTCCGGGATTCTGAAAGTGTTCAAGGTAAAACCATCCTCTTAGAGGACTGGAAGGGGTTTGATCCTGAGGAGAGATCATGGGAGCCCAATAAGAATATTATGTCCTTCTCCTCAAGAGATTCCTGTAAAAGGAGGGGGCATAAGGAGGGGGGCTACTGTAATGCCCTTACCTGCATCCCCGCACTGTCCTGCCCCTTCTCAGCACACTTCCCATCCCAGCTGCTCCGTCCCTGGTCCCTTCTGCCAACTCCGAAGCCTGCGTATGCCTCACAGGTCTCCTGGTAGCAATCTTAGGGCATGCATGCACCTTTTCTGAAAGGGCCAACGCGCACTAACCTGGAAGTGCCTCTTAGCCTATGGCTGAGAGGCACTAGGTATTTAAACTACCATGGTTTATTCCTAGAAACACGTTGCTAGTTGTTAAGGTCCCTTACCTATGTGCTGCTGCTGTGTTACTTTTGTCTGTTTCGTAGTCCCTGCTGCTGCATCATATCCCATTGGTCAAGCCTGCTGTACTGGCCGCTGCTGCACCATACCATATCAGCCAAGTCTGCCTCCTCAGAGACTGTCAGTATCCATACCCCTGGGGTCAGCTGTCACAGCTCCGTGTCTCTTTGAGTGGCAACTGGTATCTACCTGCAGCGCAAATCCAACCTCATCTAACAGAGGCTCTGGTGACAAACTGGTGCGAGACATAGTCTCGTCCCTCATGTATTCTGTGTGCTGTGGCCCAGTGGGTCCACTCTCTTCTTGCACCTGCAAGCTTTACATCGTGAAGCCCTTCCACTACTCCAGAGTCCAAATTATTTGATCCTGTGTACCTTTAGATTATGTCTGTTGCAGAACTTTCATGACTCCGTTTTGAGTGGTCACCCAGGGGTCACAGCTATCCTGAAAGCTATTGCTAAACTCTTTTGGTGGTCATCCATGCTTAAAGGGAACCTGTCACCTGAAATTTCGCTATTAAACTAAAAGAATCCCCTTCTGCAGCTCCTGGGCTGCATTCTGGAAAGGTTCATCTTGCTACTGGCCCCCCTTTCAGACATAAATAAACACTTTATAAAATCTTACCTTTTGGTATGCTAATGTTGTTTTATGGCCACGGGGGTGGGCTGTATTGCGTCCGTTATTCCCTCTCCTGCCGCTGTTCGCCGTCCCCCAGTGTTGATTGACAGATGACGCCGCCGCTCTCCTGTTACTCAGTGGTCCTGAAGTCTGGCGCATGCCCAGTGGCACTATCGCTGGACAGCACTTTTCAAATCGCCAGCGCGGGTGATCTTATTGCGCATGCGCGAGATTATGGGCGGCTACTTGGATGACGCTGGTGATGACAATGTCATCACCAACGTCATCCAAGTACCCATTCATAATCTCACGCCTGCGCAATAAGATCACCAGCGCTGGCGATTTGAACAGTGCTCAGTCCCGCGATACTGCCACTGGGCATGCGCCAGACTTCAAGAGCACTGAGTAACAGGAGAGCGGCGGCATCATCTGTCAATCAACACTGGGGGACGGCGAACATATGAAAGATTTTATATCCATTTGTGAAACATGAGCACATGCTAAAGGCAGTCATAGCCGGCTGGCCGGGGAATTATCTGCATTTCATCCATGAATTTCATCACTGATTTGCTTTTGTCAGCTTTCTTAGAAATTTTTCTTTCTAGACCTCATCTTGACCTTCACTGTTCCTGGTAACTGCCATTTTTTAATTACATATCAAACTGAGGAAAGGGCAACTTGAAAGCGTTTTGCTATCGTCTTATAGTCTTCTGCTTTGTGGCCTTCACTATTTTCATTTTCAGAGTGCTAGGCAGCTGCTTAGGAGAACCCATGGCTGCTGTTTTTGGCACATGGTTAGAGGAGGTTGGAATGTTATGAAGCTGTGAAATTTCCATCACCGGCTTTTCCTAATGATGATAGTGAACAAATCATAACCCTAATAGGGTTATTAAGGGATGAAACCTTGGTCAAAGTTATCTGAGCACACACATATCCAAGGGTGACCAACTTTTGCATCAGCCCATTTTCCTTTTTGCAATTTTTAAAAAGTAAATGATGAAAATAATTTTTATTCTTTTGCTTAAAATACAAAGGAAATGTCTCATCTGCAACTTTCTGCCTTTTAGAGATTTCATATTCAACTTGCTTATCTGTTCACAGTAACAGCAATTTTGACCAGGGGTGCCCAAACGTTTGCATGCCTCTGTACTGGCCGTTTGCAGTCCAATAATGTTTTTCTGACAGAAGCTACATGCTGCTTTGGAGGTGGATGTGACCCCCCCCCCCTTATTTCCTGGGCCCTTGTGCAGCTGCACAGGTTGCACTAGTGATATGTCCGCCCCTGGAGGGCATTTTACTATATGGAAGGCAACGTGGGGCCACTGAACTGTTTACAGGATTGTGATGGAGCCATTACACTGTATGCAAGCAATTATACAGTATGAAGGATTGTGTGGTGTCCATCATACTATGCGTGTGGAGGGGAGGGTACTGTGGAGGAATTCACTGTGGGGGTATCATACTGTCTTTGGGGCACTTATCTGTTTATACCTGGAGCCAGAAGAAGCTGTTAAACATGACCCGTGCGAACACAAGACTCCCAGCACAGAGCGGAGAACTACAGATCCCAGCATTCTGCAGAGAGACATAGATTCTCTGCTGGGCGGCACCACAAATCCCAGCCACACTAATGTTACACAGGACTGCGCCTGCGCCCCCCCAGTGCTGTCCACAGAGCAAGTGCAGCGCCACCTAGAGGCAGAAATCAAGGTAGAGGGTTAAAATGACGGTTACTCTGTAAACGTATCTCCGTATTGTTTACTATGAAGTTTGTTTTTATCGTCTCATCATTTTTCCATTCAGATGCCTACAATAAAGAATTCGCTGCTGATAACGTCTCTGCGAGAATGAAGAAGAACAGAGGCAAGATGGCGGAGAGGATAATAAACCTCACCCTGGAGATAATCTTCCATCTTACTGGAGAGGTGAGAGGTTCCGATGTCATCACATTACATCATTATCTATGGGAATAACAGAGGATATGACCGGGGAGGTGAGAGGCTGTGATGTCATCACATTACATCATTATCTATGGGGATAACAGAGGATATGACCGGGGAGGTGAGAGGCTCTGATGTCATCACATTACATCATTATCTATGGGGATAACAGAGGATATGACCGGGGAGGTGAGAGGCTCTGATGTCATCACATTACATCATTAACTATGGGAATAACAGAGGATATGACCGGGGAGGTGAGAGGCTCTGATGTCATCACATTACATCATTATCTATGGGAATAACAGAGGATATGACCGGGGAGGTGAGAGGCTCTGATGTCATCACATTACATCATTATCTATGGGAATAACAGAGGATATGACCGGGGAGGTGAGAGGCTCTGATGTCATCACATTACATCATTAACTATGGGAATAACAGAGGATATGACCGGGGAGGTGAGAGGCTCTGATGTCATCACATTACATCATTATCTATGGGAATAACAGAGGATATGACCGGGGAGGTGAGAGGCTCTGATGTCATCACATTACATCATTATCTATGGGAATAACAGAGGATATGACCGGGGAGGTGAGAGGCTCTGATGTCACCACATTACATCATTATCTATGGGGATAACAGAGGATATGACCGGGGAGGTGAGAGGCTCTGATGTCATCACATTACATCATTATCTATGGGAATAACAGAGGATATGACCGGGGAGGTGATAGGTTCTGATGTCATCACATTACACCATTATCTATGGGAATAACAGAGGATATGACCGGGGAGGTGAGAGGTTCTGATGTTATCACATTACATCATTATCTATGGGGATAACAGAGGATATGACCGGGGAGGTGAGAGGTTCTGATGTTATCACATTACATCATTATCTATGGGAATAACAGAGGATATGACCGGGGAGGTGAGAGGTTCTGATGTCATCACATTACATCATTATCTATGGGAATAACAGAGGATATGACCGGGGAGGTGAGAGGCTCTGATGTCCTCACATTACATCATTATCTATGGGAATAACAGAGGATATGACCGGGGAGGTGAGAGGCTCTGATGTCATCACATTACACCATTATCTATGGGAATAACAGAGGATATGACCGGGGAGGTGAGAGGCTCTGATGTCATCACATTACATCATTATCTATGGGAATAACAGAGGATATGACCGGGGAGGTGAGAGGCTCTGATGTCATCACATTACATCATTATCTATGGGAATAACAGAGGATATGACCGGGGAGGTGAGAGGCTCTGATGTCATCACATTACATCATTATCTATGGGAATAACAGAGGATATGACCGGGGAGGTGAGAGGCTCTGATGTCATCACATTACATCATTATCTATGGGAATAACAGAGGATATGACCGGGGAGATGATGGACTCTGGAAATGTCTGTAGTGATATTATTAATGTCTCCACACTCAGGATTACACAGTAGTGAAGACCTCTAGTGATCGCTGTCAGGCCCCTGTGTGTGAAGGACGGGGAGGAACCCTGAGCCCAATCCCGGGGCCTCCACCTCACCCCCAGATACATGAGGACATCAGTGATCAGAAGATCCTAGAACTAACCAACAAGATGCTGGAGCTGCTGACTGGAGAGGTGACACTGCTGGGAATGCTGGGACATTATACAGGACGGCACTGGAGGATTCTGGGTGATGACGGTATCATTGTGTTGTCAGGTTCCTATAAGGTGTCAGGACGTCACCGTCTATTTCTCCATGGAGGAGTGGGAGTATCTAGAAGGACACAAGGACCGGTACAAGGAGGTGATGATGGAGGAGCCCCAGCCCCGCACATCACCAGGTAATAGACAGGAATAGACAGGACTGAATACACCCGGCCTATAATTATCTGTATGTAATAATGATGTCCGTCCTGTCTGTGTCTCCTGCAGGTCTCTCCAGTACGAGGACGACCCCAGAGAGATGTCCCGCTCCTCCTCCTCCTCCTCCACAGGATCCTCAGGTAGATGGAGATCTCCCCTATGAGGTGTAGACGGCTGTGACCTCCTTGTGGTCAGTCTTGTTTTCTCCTCCAGTATTAGATGTTTTATACTTGTGTAATGTGAGCGGTGGAGACGGCAGGATCACAGCTGACCACAGACCGCACATGTCCGGATCTTATCTCCATTATTCCCGGGGACTTTTACAATATTTTGTTTTGCAGCTTTTGGGTCCGGATAAAGATCTGAACAATATTAATTCTCCAGAGAGAAATGTGAGGGGCGATCAGCGGAGTAACGAGGAGATTCCTACAGATCACCGCCCCGGTGAGGCTCTTTGATGTATATTCATGTATATACCCACAAACAACCAACAAGTGAAGTCAACTGCAGGCTGTCAGAAAGAGGTTTTTGCAAGCATCGCTGACTGTCTTGGCAGCGTTAGGATCTGTGGAAATTACTAGAGATGAGCGAAACTGAAGTTTGATGTTCAGGTTCGAACACAAACTTAAAAATAACCACAGAGTTCGGGTTCGAAGTTCGAGCGATTTTAAGAGTGCAAACCACTCAAGCGAGCAGCACTGTGCTTGGGTATGATTGATGCTCAGCGATGGGCGAGCCACTTGCAGTGTTTGAACGGCTAACACTGGGGTTAAAATAAGCGTGATCAGATGTAGTGTGCACACTAACAAAAAAAATTGAAAAACTTCGCCCATCCTTCCCCGGAAGTGTTCTGCTTATAGCTGGCTGCATGTGGGTGGAGATATGAACTGCCCAATTACCGACTTCCATTGAGGTTCAAGTCAAGTCTGGGTCACAAATCAAACCTTATCTAAAGTTCGACTGTATCTTCTGAACCGAACTTCCAAAGGTTCGCTCATCTCTAGAAACTACAGATTAGAGAAGTTTTAATGTCTGTGATCAGTGCTTGGAGACTCGATCATCAACCCACAGACTTGTAGTTTATAGGCAAGCTAGCAAGAGGTAATCTCTGCTGGGCTGCTTGTTAATCTCTTTTAGTCTTGTGCTATGGGAGAGCCAGTCACATTCACTCCCTTCTTATATATGCAAGCTGGACACTTCCATTAGTGTCAGCTGTAGTGTATACTGGTCTGGAGAGGTGGTTTGGTCCAGTCTTACTTGTGGTTCTTGTGCATTATTCATGTGAGCAGTTGTGGTGTTAACAACAAGTCCTTTTCTTGGTGCCTTACGTCTCTTGGTTTCCTCCTTAGTTTCTAAGGCTATGTGCGCACGTTGCGTATTTACATGCAGTTACGCTGCGATCTGCACCGCAGCGTAACTGCATGCGTCCTGCGTCCCCAGCATAATCTATGAAGATTATGCAGGAGCCGTGCGCACGTGGCGTCTTAGAGCGTAGCGCTTCGGCTGCTGCCCTAAGCGCGCGTTCTAAGAAGTGACATGTCACTTCTTTCCTGCGCTCTGCATGCAGTCCCCTCTATGTCTATGGGAGGAGCTGCAGTCAGAGCGCATGGAATCGTTTTTGTTTTTTTTTTCATTATGGACTGTTTCTGCAGCGATTTGAAGCGTACATGTGCTGTTCAAATCGCTGCAGAAATTTCTGCAGGGACAGTACGCAACGTGCGCACATAGCCTTTCTGTTTATTCCTGTGAGTTTGTAGTGTGTCTGAATTTCAGTTTTTCCCTGTTTGTCTACATCTGTTTTTCCATCACACTCCTGTCCCTTCATCTCCTGGCGGGAGGGGGGGCAAAGATTTCTGGACTTAACTGTCTTCAACACAGAAGTAGAAAAATGAAACAGAAAAACCTGGTTTTGTAACATCGAGATCTGCTGGTCCTTAGTGTGAGATTGTGATCTGTTTTGCAGTCAAATATTTTAGTCTGTTAATAAGTTATATTTTTTTCTAGAAATTTCTCCATTGTAATGTCATAAAACATCAATATAATTGCTGAGGTTATATTATTAAAAGATTATTATATCATTAATATAATATAATTTTAATTTTTTCTGCAGATGACTGTACCTGGAGCGCAGAGGGACATCCAATATTTTCACACTTTAATGTTGATGATTTTAGTTTTATTCCATATGCATACAAGGCGAATTCCAATATTGAAGATATACCCTCAGTATCTGATATCCCAATTGTATCATCTGATTCATTTAAACAGATCTTATTTCCTGATTCACCACAGACTATAAAGCAAAATAGAAATTACAGACTCGATGTTGAACCTCATAAAGCACCCATAGGGGAAAAAACATTTTCATGCTCAAAATGTGGAAAATGTTTTAATCAAAAATATAGTCTTATTAGACATCAAATGATTCACACAGGGGAGAAGCCATTTTCATGTTCACAGTGTGGAAAATGTTTTAACAGCAAACAAATTCTTATAACACATCAAATTAGTCACACAGAAGAGAAGCCATTTTCATGTTCAGAATGTGGGAAATGTTTTAACCAGAAACATGGTCTTGTTGGACATGAAACAATTCACACAGGGGAGAAACCATTTTCATGTTCAGAATGTGGAAAATGTTTTGCTACAAAATCATATCTTGTTAAACATCATAGAATTCACACAGGGGAAAAGCCATTTTTATGTTCAGAATGTGGAAAATGTTTTACCATGAAACCAGATCTTGCTAAACATCAGAGAATTCACACAGGGGAGAAGCCATTTTCATGTTCAGAATGTGGAAAATGTTTTACCATGAAACCAGGTCTTGTTAAACATCAGAGAATTCACACAGGGGAGAAGCCATTTTCATGTTCACAATGTGGGAAATGTTTTAATCAGAAACATTTTCTTACAGCACATCAAATGATTCACACAGGGGAGAAGCCATTTTCATGTTCACAATGTGGGAAATGTTTTAACCAGAAACATTTTCTTACAGCACATCAAATAATTCACACAGAGGAGAAGCCATTTTCATGTTCACAATGTGGAAAATGCTTTAAACGTAAACATGCTCTTACAACACACCAAATTATTCACACAGGGGAGAAGCCATTTTCATGTTCAGAATGTGGAAAATGTTTTAACATGAAACATGTTCTTACTACACATGAAAAAATTCACACAGGGGAAAAACCATTTTCATGTTTAGAATGTGGGAAATGTTTTAGTCAGAAACATGTTCTTGTAACACATCAAATGATTCACACAGGGGAGAAGCCATTTTCATGTTCAGAATGTGGTAAATGTTTTACCCAAAAATCAGATCTTGTTAGACATGAAAGAGTTCACACAGAGGGAGGTCAGTTTCATATTTAGAATGGGCAAAATGTTTTACTATTCGATCAGATCTTGGTAAATATCAGAGCATTTACACAGCATAAGCCACTTTTAAGTTCAGAATGTGGAAAACATTATAGCTTTAAATGAAGTCTGATTGAACATCAAAGAACTCACACAGGGTAGAAACCATTGTTAGGTTTTGCTTGATAAAGTATACAGAGTATATAGACAAGACTGAATGGAATGCTAATTCTTTCAATGAAGTAAAACATTTCCGTGCCTGTTTGGAAACAGGCATCGAAATGTTTTATTTCAGAGAAGTCAGCTTCTGCAATCCCATTCTGTCCTGTTTGTATAATCTTTTGTTTCCTCCCCTACCCAGATCAGAGATCTGACAGGGCCATTACACAGTACAAGCAGGGGCACATATATAAGATTATCTCAGCACAGAGACTTTATTTGAAAAACATCCAATTACGACACTTATTTTTATTCAAAGATTTATTGATTAAAGTGTACTTTATTCGTAGGGAAACCCCTTTAAGACGTATTGTTCATGATAATTTATTTAATGTAATAAATGTCTCACCCATTGATTATGCAATGTAAATGGAGGTAGTTTCCATTAGATCTGTAAATGATAAATGAACAATTATTTGTACACAATCATTACATGTAAATTCTTAACTGCCTTCAATGGCAGGGACAGGAGTCGCTGATATATTCTCTTGAAGAGGTGGTAATGGACTGGTTTATGCAATCTGTTCTGAAGCCAGTACAGACACGTGTTACTCAGGAAGATCCCTTGTATACCACTAACCTGATTGGGTGGATGGAGAGACACCAGGAGTTAAGAATCCCTTGAGGAAGCCACAGAACGTACCCTCTCCACCCTGGAGTTCCCAAAAGTGAGCAGAGCATCCCAGGTCCAAAAGAGTGGCTGCGGTAGTGCCGAAGAACTCAGATGAGGACATATTCTGCCGGAAGTGGTACGGTCCAGGCCATACAGCAGCCCAATGTCCCCTGATCAGACAGCAGCTTGAGTATAGCTGGGGACAACAGTTTTTGTTCTACACAGGTCCGATCCAGAGAACCTGAGGCTAAAGATGAAGCTGCAGAGACCCATGAGAAGGGAGAAAGTGATGCTGCAGAGACGCAAGAGAAAACTAAACCTGACACTGAAGGAACCCAAGAGAAAGCTGAAACTGTGGAAGTGGAAGCAGCCACTGAAGAAGTAAAGACTAAGCCAGAGGACTCATCAGGAGCTGTGAGCTAATCTGAACCTGCTGCTGAAAGAGCATGCAGAACACTGAAGGAGTCTGAGAAAACAATACTCAAGGCTGACCACAAACCCGAAGACTCAGAAGCTGCAACTAAACCTGAGACTACAACTTAAGAGGTAGAGCCTTTGGAAGAAAAAGAAGTTGCCAAATCTAAGGACAAAAAGACAAAGGTCCGCGGAAAGCGCAGAATGCGAAAGATAGTAAAAGATGTGTTCCCAAAGAACTGTCCGATGGCAGTGAAAGAAAAGGAATCCATCTTGTTGCCCATTGCGGTTCCAACTTGAAAAACAGTATGGTGGAGGTGCGTGGCTCTAATGGAGTTTTCTACGAGAGACTCATCAAAGATGTTCCTGAAGACTTGAGAGAAGTTTATGTCAGTGAGTCGGCGCATGGAAAATTTAGGAAAGCTGTAGGAGCGTGTAAAGTGTACTTTGCCTCATAGGCAGTTCAATTATATGGCTATAAATTAAGACGTCGCCAGACATTTAGCGCTAACGAAGCAGCTGACTGCATCGTGTCAGGAAGATTTTGTTGTTAGAAAAGATTGAATAAGGCTTGCAATACTTACATTCAGAAATAACTTTCAGTAAGCCAGTGTAACGCCGAAACCAGCGTCCCCGCGCTGTCCTGTCCCCTTCTGCTGACTGGAATGCCGACTTTCTCATCTTCCCGGCCTCCAGCGGTGGCTGCCCCATCCCTGGTCCATACTACTGTGTCCCAGCGCCTGTGCTCGCCGCACAGGCCTCCTTTCAATACTCATACGGTGCATGCACAGACACGCCCCTTCCATTTTTGTTTTTTCCTCCCCTCCTTCTGAGAGCCATTACTTTTTTATTTTTCCGTTAATCTTGTCATATGAGATCTTTTTGTTTGCGGGACGAGTTGTACTTTTGAATGAAACCATTAGTATTACCAAATAGAATATTTTTCCCAATTTCCAGTACACTAAGTGTTGTGAAATTGCAAAAAAAGTGCGATTGCACAATAGTGTTTTGTATGTTTTATTCACCGTGTGCACTACATGGTAAAAATAACGTGTCAGGTCGGCATGAGTTCGTAGATACCAAACATGTATACTTTAGCTTTTAACTAAAAGGTTAAAAAACTTTGTCCCAAAGAAGATTAGCGCCTTTAGTGTAATTTTCTGAGACATGTAGTGTTCTCATTTTCTTTATCGTTCCTTTGGGAGACCAAGACCTTGGGTGTTTAGCTTCTGCCTCCGGAGGACACACAAAGTACTACACCTAAAAGTGTAGCTCCTCCCTCTGAGCCTATACACCCCCTGGTGATCCAGTCACAGCCAGTTTATCGCTTTGTGTTCAGGAGGATACATACACACATGCATTCTCATATGATTTTTTTTTTTTTTTTTTTTGGAAAAAGGTTGAAGAAGTGCGGGTCCACGTCTGGACTCCCGGCATATCCCTTCTCACCCCACTGTGTCGGTGGTGCTGTAAGGTTGATTTCCGAGGCCGGAGCCTTACATGCCATGTTCCTTCACCATCCCTCCTCGGCTCTGGATTGAAGTGGGAGCCAGCGCGGTCTCCATGCCTGGCAGGAGACCGGTCTCCGTCCACAGCCCCTTGAGGACCCTGCTGGACCGGAGCACTCATCCCCAGGGACCTGGCCCTGCGTCTCAGCAGCTAAGTACCTGAGACGTTTATATGTTGGGGGTCCCTGTCCTTTATTGTGTGGGGAGAGTGTGTTTGCGGTATTTGTTTTGGCATTTCCGGCGGGTCCTCCGGCTTTTCGCCCGAGAACCGCGCCGATGGTGCCTGCGTGTCGGCCTCGCTGCTCAAATTTAGGCACAGGCACGGCTCCTCCCGGCGGCCGTCCTGCACAGGGGAGGGACACTCCCCACTGCTTGTGCGTGACTCCCCCCTCCCCCCCCCCTGCAGGCCTCTATGGCCCTCAAGATCCCGCTTTCCTACAGGAGACGCCCCCGTCCCGCCCCCTCTACGCTCCGGCGGCCATTTTCTTGGACAGGGTTCATTCTGCGCTGGGCCATTCTGCACTCTCAAAAATAGCAAGAAGAAGAGGAGATAAAAACTCCCCCAAAAATGTATTATAAAATGTACTCACAGCAAAAAAGGGCAACCAGTCCAATTATCCCAGGCCAACACATCTAATGCACAAACAGGATGCAGACAAGCCTCTCAACATGATGGACACTTCACAGGTGCAAGGTAAATTGCACACTAGTGGCGCGCATAGGGCACTGTTCACACTTGTATGCGCATGGTGTCCAGCCAGCAACCTATTACCACGCCCTTACTATTAGATTAGGCGGGTTACTCGGACACTACTCATTGCAGCACGTAAGGGACAGAAATTCCACTATGCACGGCCGTATTAAGAGGCCCGGCTGCACCCCGCATAATCAAAGTGCAAAAAAATACATATAAAATATATGTGAGGTATTAGTTTGTAAATTGGCCAATGTACGTAAGCCCACAATCCTCATCACGGATCCTCACGCTTGCGGGTCCCTACACTGATAAATATCAAAAATAGCAACAAGAGGAGATAAAAACTCCCCCAAAAATGTATTATAAAATGTACTCGCAGCAAAAAAGGGCAACCAGGGCAACTATGCACGGCCGTATTAAGAGGCCCGGCTGCACCCCGCATAATCAAAGTGCAAAAAAATACATATAAAATATATGTGAGGTATACTCCCCACTGCTGGGGAGTGGGGACACTCCCCACTGCTTGTGCGTGACTCCCCCCCTGCAGGCCTCTATGGCCATCCAGATCCCGCTTTCCTACAGGAAATGCCCCCGTCCCTCCCCCTCTCTTCGCTCCGGCGGCCATTTTCTTGGACAGGGTTCACTCTGCGCTGGGCCATCCTGCACTCTGCATCCCTGCTGAGGTGCTGTGCATTGGGGGTCCGGGCTTCGGGATCTGGAGGGCACACAACACCGCTTCCAGCGGTCTGGTAAGCCACAGCCGGTCTCTGGTTGTGGACCTCTGAATATACTCCCTGGGGTTCATTCTCTTTGTAGATTTCCCCACTCCAGCAGCATGTCTCACATGAGGAGCAAGGCTCCAAAGCTTTATACTACATGCGCTGCATGTAAGCTCCTGCTGCCTGAACCGAGCACCTATCCACATTGTGATGTCTGCTCTAACTTGGCGGTGCCACAGCCTGGAGTCTCACCCCCAGTGGTCTCTCAGGCTGCTTCTGCACCTGTGGCTGAACCCCCGGCCTGGGTAGAGTCCTTCTCTAGGGCTATCTCCCAGTCATTTGCTGAGTCCATGGGACTTCTGTCCAGTACTTTGAATATGCATCAGCCCCCTTCACAGGGTGCCTCTAATGCTCTTGCTAAGGGTCCTTTAGGATCCCTATCCTCTGACCTCCGTCCACTGGAGCTCACAGAGGATTCATCATCAGGGCACAGACCCCGTCCTCCTAAGAGGCGCCGCAGGGTTTCCTCTCCCTCCTCATCCCGCGGCTCTGATTCAAGGGCTGACTCGCAGGATGAGGAGGATGCCTTTACAGGGGGCTCGGAGGCTAACTCCATGTGCCCCATTGATCTTTCCGAAGGTGACTCAGAACTTAGTGACTTGATTGCTTCCATTAATTCTGTACTGGATCTCAATCCGCCAGTAGCAGAGGAGCAACCCTCTCTGGCAGAAAAGCACCAGTTTACCTCGACTAAGAGAGTAAAGAGTGTGTTCTTTAACCACTCCAGTTTTCAGACCGCTGTGACCAAACCCAGGGCCTGTCCTGACAAACGCTTCCCAAAGCGTGGTTCTGATGACCGTTTTCCCTTTCCACCTGAGGTGGTCAAGGAGTGGGCTCACTCCCCAAAGGTAGACCCGCCGGTGTCCAGGCTCTCAGCCTGGACCGTTGTGTCGGTGGCTGATGGCACTTCCCTTAGGGATGCCATTGACCGTCATATTGACCTTCTGGCCAAATCCTTGTATGAAGCGGCGGGGGCCGCGTTTTCCCCAACTTTTGCAGCAGTGTGGACCCTCAAAGCCATTTCTGCTTCTCTAGAGGAGATACATTCCCTCACCAGGGAATCTATGCCCGAGATGGTTACCTTAACTTCTCAAGCTTCAGCTTTTTCTTCTTATGCCATGTCTGCCATGCTAGAGGCTTCTCACCACACTGCGGTGGCTTCGGCTAATTCCCTCGTTATCCGCAGGATCTTGTGGCTTCGAGAGTGGAAGGCAGATGCTTCTTCAAAGAAGTACCTTGCTGGGCTCCCTTTTGCTGGTTCCCGGCTGTTCGGTGAACAGCTGGATTAAATTATTAAAGAGGCTACTGGCGGGAAGAGTACTTCCATGCCACAAACCAAGACCAGGAAATCTGTCCAGGGTAGGATTCAGTCGAGGTTTCGCTCCTTTCGTTCCTCCAACTGGTCGTCCTTTAAGCCCTCCGCCTCGTCCGCTAACTCAGCTAAGGACCAGAAATCCAATTGGCGCTCAAGAGCGCGTCTGCAGAAGACCGCAGGAGGTCCGGCCACTAAGGCAGCCTCCTCGTGACTCTCTGCCCGCTCCAGCAACATCCTTAGTCGGTGGCAGGCTCTCCCACTTTGGCGACGCTTGGTTTCAACAAGTTTCCGATCAGTGGGTGAGAGATATCATCTCTCACGGCTACAGGATAGAATTTTCTTCCAGCCCGCCAAACAGATTTTTTCTCTCAACTCCCCCCTGCTCCAAGGCCGCCGCCTTCTCACAGGCTGTGGCAGCCTTGCAGGCCAACGGGGTAATTGTACCAGTTCCCGCCCGGGAACGGTTCAGAGGTTTTTTACTCAAACCTCTTCCTAGTTCCCAAAAAGGACGGTACCTTCCGGCCCATCCTGGATCTCAAGCTTCTCAACAAGCATGTTCGGGTGCGGCACTTTCGCATGGAGTCTCTGCGATCAGTCATTGCCTCATTGACCCAAGGGGATTTCCTGGCGTCCATCGACATCAGAGATGCCTATCTACATGTGCCAATTGCAGTTTCACACCAGCGTTGGCTACGCTTTGCAATAGGAGAAGATCATTTCCAATTCATGGCTCTCCCCTTCTGGT
The DNA here is from genome assembly GCF_048569485.1 of Anomaloglossus baeobatrachus. NCBI lineage: Eukaryota > Metazoa > Chordata > Amphibia > Anura > Aromobatidae > Anomaloglossus > Anomaloglossus baeobatrachus. The sequence goes on along the minus strand of NC_134353.1, from coordinate 948,019,437 downwards.
TAGACACGGCCCCTCGGGTATTCACCAAGGTCATGGCAGCAGTGATTGCGGTTCTGCACCTCCAGTGGTTGGCAGTGCTCCCTTACCTGGACGATCTTCTAGTCAAGGCTCCATCCAGCGCAGACTGTCAGCGGAGTGTCTCGCTCACTCTCGCCACTCTAGCCCAATTCGGGTGGCTTGTCAATTTTCCCAAATCCACTCTGACTCCGACCCAGAGCCTCACGTACCTAGGGATGCAGTTCGAGACGCTGCCGGCACTTGTGAAGTTGCCCTTAGACAAACAGCTGTCACTCCAGTTGGCGGTGCGCTCTCTCCTGAGGCCCCGCCGTTATACCCTCAGGCGTCTGATGCAAGTGCTGGGTCAAATGGTGGCGTCCATGGAGGCTGTTCCCATCTGCGCCCCCTGCAGCTGGACATTCTCCGCTGTTGGGACAAGCGGCCTTCCTCCTTACACAAGTCAGTGGCTCTGTCGCCACGGACCAAGAGCTCTCTTCAGTGGTGGCTTCGGCCCCTCTCCCTGTCCCAAGGGCGCTCCTTCCTGGCCCCGTCCTGGGTGATTCTCACCACGGACGCCAGTCTATCCGGCTGGGGAGCGGTATGTCTCCACCACAGAGCACAGGGCACTTGGACTCCATCCGAGTCAGCCCTTTCAATCAATGTGCTAGTAACCAGAGCCGTGCTTCTAGCTCTCCTAGCATTTCACCACCTGCTGGCGGGCAGGCACATTCGAGTCCAGTCAGACAACGCGACAGCGGTTGCCTACATCAACCATCAAGGCGGGACACGCAGCCGCCTGGCAATGATGGAGGTACAACGCATTCTCCAATGGGCGGAGGACTCCAGGTCCACCATATCCGCAGTCCACATCCCAGGAGTGGACAACTGGGAGGCAGATTATCTCAGCCGTCAAAGCGTGGATGGTGGCGAGTGGTCCCTGCACCCGGCAGTATTTCAATCGATCTGCCGCAAATGGGGCACTCCGGACGTGGACCTAATGGCATCCCGTCACAACAACAAAGTTCCTGTTTACGTGGCTCGCTCCCACGATCCTCAGGCCTTCGCCGCGGACGCTCTGGTTCAGGACTGGTCCCAGTTTCGTCTGTCCTATGTGTTTCCCCCTCTAGCTCTCTTGCCCAGAGTCCTGCGCAAGATCAGAATGGAGGGTCGTCGAGTCATCCTCATTGCACTGGACTGGCCCAGGCGAGCTTGGTATCCGGACCTGCTCCAACTGTCCGTAGAGATGCCGTGGCATCTCCCAGACCGTCCAGACCTACTCTCGCAAGGTCCGTTTTTCCGCCCGAATTCTGTGGCCCTCAAATTGACGGCGTGGCTCTTGAGTCCTGGATTTTGACGGCTTCTGGTATTCCCCCTGAAGTCATCTCCACTATGACTCGGGCCCGTAAGTCTTCCTCCGCTAAGATCTATCACAGGACTTGGAAAATTTTCCTGTCCTGGTGTCGCTCTACCGGCCATCCTCCTTGGCCATTCTCCTTGCCGACCCTTCTGTCTTTTCTACAGTCCGGTCTGCAGCTAGGACTGTCCCTCAACTCTCTCAAGGGACAGGTCTCGGCCCTGTCAGTTCTGTTCCAGCGGCGTCTCGCTCAGCTGGCTCAGGTCCGCACCTTCATGCAGGGCGCGTCTCACATCATTCCGCCTTACCGGCGGCCCTTGGACCCCTGGGACCTTAACTTGGTTCTCACAGTCTTGCAGAAACCCCCCTTTGAGCCTCTTAGGGAGGTTTCTCTGTACCGTCTTTCACAGAAAGTGGCCTTTCTGGTTGTCATAACTTCTCTCAGGAGAGTCTCTGATTTGGCTGCGCTCTCCTCAGAGTCACCTTTTTTAGTCTTTCATCAAGACAAGGTGGTTCTCCGTCCGACTCCAGACTTTCTTCCTAAGGTGGTCTCTCCCTTCCACCTTAACCAGGACATTACCTTACCTTCCTTCTGTCCAGCCCCTGTTCATCGCTTTGAAAAAGCTCTACATACTCTAGATCTGGTGCGTGCTCTCCGGATCTATGTGTCTCGCACCGCTGCACTTAGGCGGTGCACCTCTCTTTTTGTGCTAACCACAGGTCGGCGCAAGGGCCTCTCTGCTTCTAAGCCGACCTTAGCCCGTTGGATTAGGTCAACCATTTCGGACGCCTACCAGAATACGCAGGCGCCTCCCCCGCCGGGGATCAAAGCACACTCGACCAGAGCTATTGGTGCCTCTTGGGCTTTTAGGCACCAGGCTACGGCTCAACAAGTCTGTCAGGCTGCCACTTGGTCTAGCCTGCATACCTTCTCGAAGCACTACCAAGTGCACGCTCATGCTTCGGCAGATGCGAGCTTGGGCAGACGCATCCTTCAGGCCGCGGTCGCCCATTTGTGAAGTTAGGTTCTGCCTACTTCTTAGTTTTTCTGTTTATTTCCCACCCAGGGACTGCTTTGGAACGTCCCAAGGTCTGGGTCTCCCAAAGGAACGATAAAGAAAAAGAGAATTTTGTTTACTTACCGTAAATTCTTTTCTTATAGTTCCGTCTTGGGAGACCCAGCACCCTCCCTGTTGCCTGTTGGCAATTTCCTTGTTCCGCGTGTTTTCACCGGCTGTTGTCGTGGACAGAGTCTCCGGTTGTTCCGGCTCTTGCTCTGTTCTACTTGTGGGTAGCTATTCTCCTTCAGCTTTTGCACTAAACTGGCTGTGACTGGATCACCAGGGGTGTATAGGCTCAGAGGGAGGAGCTACACTTTTAGGTGAAGTACTTTGTGTGTCCTCCGGAGGCAGAAGCTAAACACCCAAGGTCTGGGTCTTCCAAGACGGAACTATAAGAAAAAGAATTTACGGTAAGTAAACAAAATTCTCTTTTTTTGGGATCTGGGGCTCAGTGACGGCTTATTTTTTGTGTCTCTCGCTGACATTTTTATTGGTACTATTCTTGTAGAGATGCTACGTTTTCACCGCTTGTTACTGCATTTTTTAAATGTATTTTCAGCTACCAAAGCATGTAATTTTGGCGTTTGGTACACGGTGTGGTGAGAAAGAAATTCCAATCAGATTAATTGAGTTGATATTTTGATGGATCCGGCATTTTTAAACACTGTGATACCAAATATGTTTCTTTTTTAACTTTTATTTTTTTTTTTTTTTATATTTATTTTACTAGTCACCCTAGGGGACTTTATGGATCTATTGTCTTGTTCATTTCTGTTGATCAGAGCTGCACAGCTCTGATCAGCAGAAATATGGCGTTCCTGTGAGAGCTGCCGCTCTGTAGGCTCTCACAGATAATACATCATGGTCATGGCAGAGGTCATCACATTACCCCAAGCTACCATGACAAGCATTGGCTCTCTGTGATCACGTCAAGGGGCCTCCGTTGGTGGCGAGGAACGGTGCGATCTCCGCCACGGCCATTTTAATTGCACTGTCAGATTTTGACAGCACGATCTAAGTGGCAAGCAAGTGCGGGTTGATCGCGAATCCACCGTCGCCGGTTAGCCCCACATGTCTGATGTTCAAATCAGCAGCAGCAGACAGCAGTGATTACCGCTACATAACCGATGATGTACCAGCACATCATAGGTCGTCAAGGGGTTGAGGCACATTTCCCTTAAGGGACGTGACTTGGCAATGAGTTCTATGCATTGCTAGTACTCAGGGCCATTATTATTTCTTATAGCGACATTTATTCCATGGAGCTTTAGAACTGGAAAAAGGGGCATACATAGACAAGTACAATAGTCGTGAACATTTCAAGGCACAGACTGGTACAGGAGAGAGGACTCTGCCTGTCAGGGCTCACAGGCTACAGGGAAGGGGTACAGTAGGTGATTGTATAGTGGGTCGAGCAACGCTATAGTGGACTGAGAGTTACTGCGGGTTGTAGGCTTGTCACAAGAGATGGGTCTTCAGGTTCCTTTTGAAGGTTTCAACAGTAGGCAAGAGTCTGATGTGTTGGGGTAGTGAGTTCCAAAGTATGGGGGAGGCATGGGTGAAATCTTACATGCGATTGTGAGAAGAGGAGATAAGAGGGTAATAGAGAAGGAGATCTTGTGAGGATCGGAGGTCTTTTGGTCCAGTGGATCTACTAAACCCCGTTCTCGCCCTACAAGCATGACAGGCAGGAAAATTCTAGGTATCACAGCTATTAAATTCAAAGAACTACGGAAATGTTTCAAATTTATGGAGCAAGTTTGGAAGCAGTTAAGAGAGCTCAAAGATTATAGGAATTTGTGGAAGTTTTCATCCAGACTCCCAGAAATATTGTCAGGAAAATGACTGGGAAGAATGGAAAAGTCATCCGGCAGTTTATGGATAGAGCTGGAGTTGTGAGAGTGAGAATTGAAAGATGTAATGAAGCCAAAATACCCTGTGGAGATGGTATTGTTTCATTTGTCCTTGCAAGAATGAGGGAAAGTATTGGAAACGTACGGGATCTTCTAGAACAGGGGTGGGCAGACTTTTTCTGCGGCCACCGGGCACATTCCAGGGAACCGCAGTGTTTGAGTGGTAGCCGTGCTTTTGTCGGCAGCCGGCCCTTTAAATCCCAGTGCATGATGCGAGGAAGCGCACGCACTCTGGGTAGATGCTAGAATGTATGGGCCTCTTCCAGATCATGATTGCAGGCCGTACTAGAATGTACAGGCTCTTTTCGGGACCTGACTGCAGCCCGTATATTCTAGGCTGAACCTTGGCCTGTGCTTGCATGCTCAGGGCTTACCTTGTGGGCGGGGTAAGCAGCGCGCAGCCTTCAGTCACAGAAGAATAGGTGCAGCAGATGCCTCACTGCTTTACATGCCTCCTGGACCTTTGTTGTGTGACTCCTCCTCCCGGACCCCAGTACTGTGAGTATGCAACCCATCACTGCCCTCCCCCTTCAGTGCTGTGTACCCCCTCAGTGCTGTGTAAGGCTATGTTCCCATTTCCGTTGTTTTCCATCAGTCATGCGTTGCTTGACGCTTCTGACTGATGCGTTGTACAATGGATGACAAGAATAAGAATTCATTGTCGGACTCCGTTGTAAAACGTGAGAGAGCGATCAGCTGATTGTTCACAATAGCCGGCCGCCGGCTTTTGAGAGCGAACAGATGATCTCCCAGCGGCCGGCTAATGAGAGCGATCAGCTGATCGCTCTCATTAGCCGGCCGCCGGGTGATCAGCTGATTGCTCACAGCAGCCGGCCGCTGGGTGATCAGCTGATCGCTCACAGCAGCAGGCCGCCGGGTGGTCAGCTAATCGCTCAGAGCAGCCAGCCGCTGGGTGATCAGCTGATCGCTCACAGTAGTCGGCCGCCGGGAGATCGGCTGAGTGCTCACAGCAGCCGGCTAATCAGCTGATCGCTCACAACAGCCGGGTGATCACCTGATTGCTCACAGTAGGCGGCCGCTGAGTGATCAGCTGATTGCTCACAGCAGCCAGCCGCCGGGTGATCAGCTGATCACTCACAGAAGGTGGCTGCCGGGCAATCAGTTGATCGTTCGGCCGCCGAGAGAGAGCATGCGCAGCGAAATCCTAAGGATTCCGCTGCTCAAAAAACGTTACACTCTGCGTTCCTGCCACCCGTTCCACGACTGATCAGTCGGGTGGAGGATGCAACACAACAGCATCAGTCACAATCCACCGCTCATATAAGTCTATGCCAAACGGATTACGTTGTTTATCAGAGCGGCGGATTGTGATTGATGCAAAACAACGGAAATGTGAACCTAGCCTTACCCGTGCAGCCTCCTAGTGCTGTCAGTGCTGCCACATTGAGCTCTCCCTGCTGCCTCCCTAGTGCTGTCCATGCTGCCACCTAATGCTCTATGCTGCCTCCTAGTGCTGTCAGTGCTGCCACATATTGTTCTCCCTGATGCCTCCTAGTGCTGTCCATGCTGCCACCTATTGCTCTTCGTACTGCCACCTATTGCTCCCTGTGCTGCCATCTAGTGCTCTCCATACTGCCACCTAGTTCTCTCCGAGCTGCCTCCTAGTGCTCTTTCTGCTGCCAGCTAGTGCTCTCCGTGCTGCCACCCAGTGCTCTCCGTGCTGCCACCTACTGCTCCCTGTGCTGCCTCCTAGTGCTGTCAGTGCTGCAACATAGTGTTCTCCCTGCTGCCTCCTAGTGCTCTCCATGCTGCCCCCTAGTGCTGTCTGTTGTGCCACCTAGTGCTCTTCATGCTGCAACCTAGTGCTGCCTGTGCCACCACCAGTGCTGTCCGTGCCCAGCATCTCCTGTGATGTATACGCCCCTCCTGTTTTATATACGCCTCCAGTCCCTCCTGTAATGTATATGCCCAGCCTCTCCTGGGATGTATATGCTCCAGAATCTGCTGGGATGTATATGCATTAGCCTCTCTTGGGATGTATATGCCCCAGTGTCTCCTGTGATATGTACCCCAGTCCCATGTATATGCCCCAGCGTGTCCTGTGATCTATATGCCCGCAGCCTCTCCAGACCAGGAAAAGCAGCTGTGAGAAACAACATGATCAATATCACTGAACATCACAGCTGCAGCAAAGAGAAGCTGCTCCGGCCACCACAGTAAGGGTGAGTTAATTGTTTGACCAAATATAGCAGGGTAGTTTTCAAGTTGATAATTTTGTGCGGCCCCCGAAGGTTAGTAGAAAATTCCAAATGGCCCCCGGCAGTAAAAAGGTTCCCCACCCCTGGTCTCTAAGGACGTCCTCCGTACAGCAACTCTATTCTAGCATTCTCACTACAGAGGTGAGTAGAGCGGAGTTGCTGCACTGAGGTTCATGATTTCTGAGCTCACAGAACTGTCTATAAGAACGGCCTCGGCCAGTCCATGCATTGTGTTCCGAGATTGTACTGACGTGCATAGATGTGTGAATAAGCCCTTATACAGATTACATAAAGGCTCCCATACACAGGGCTAAAGTCACCAGGATCAGACAACAATCTGATGTGTATGGGGGCTTCCCAACTTATCTCGAGAATGGATGTAAAGGGAAGGTAAAGGCCCCGTCACACACGAGACCGCTAACGAGATCGTTGCGGAGTCACAGTTTCTGTGACGCAGCAATGATCTCGCCAGCGATCTCATTATGTGTGACACCTACCAGCGATCAGGCCCCTGCTGTGAGATCGCTAGTCAATGCCGAATGGTCCAGACCATTTTCTTCAAAGTCGATAACCTGATGGGCAGGACGCATCGCTGTGTTTGACGCCTACCGCTGTGTTTCACGCCTGTGTTTTAGATCGTTATACAGGTCGCTCATCGTTACTGTGTCGTTGGTAAGGTCTGACTGTGTGACATCTCACCAGCGATCCTTATCAGGTCGTATCGTTGTCGGAATCGCTGGTAAGTCGTTGTGTGTGACTGGGCCTTACGGAACTGTAGTGTTTGAATTCCACTTGTTGATCCTTTTGTTCTCTTGAAAGATAATCCACCCCCAGAGGAGGCGACATCAGCTCTCAGATAGAGAACACATGAACATTTGGCCGAGCACTCCTGTATGTGATAGTTAAGAGAGCTGTCAGCCAAACGATTGTAGGGATTGTTTAAAAGGGTTTGTGTAGTGAAAACAAGTTATCACCTATGCATGGGCCAGGTGATAACCTGCTGATCAGTGTCCGATCACTGGGACCCGCACTGATTGGGAAAATGGGGAATTTTTTATCCATTACAGAATGGAGCAATAAGTTAGATGTCTCCAACCACTGTTCTACTCCTTCTCAATATGGTTGCCAGAAAACAAAAAAAGACAGAACATCACTTGGCAGCCACATAGGACAAGAATGGAGCTCAGACTGAGCATGTGCGCCGCTGCTCAATTCCAAAACAGATAGAAGAGGTGGGGTTGTTTTTTTGTATTCTGGATACCCATCTATGTACTATAGATTTGAGTTACTGTAAATCATGATGTTCACCTTGGCTAAAAATACTTATCAAAATTTCTAAGCAGTATTGTTACCCCTCTGTAAAATATGTAGTTGGCATAATGGGTACTTTTCGTAACTACCGTGTTTCCCCGAAAATAAGACGTCCCCCGAAAATAAGACGTAGCAGGAGTTTTCAGGGATGCTTAATTATAAGACATCCCCTGAAAATAAGGACATAGCTGCGGTCAATAATGAAGTGTCATGCAGCGGTGAAAAAGTTAAAGACACTGCAGGACACTTCATTATAGGCAGCAGAGACCCCCAGAATAGAGAAGACAGGAGAAAGAAGACCCCCGATCATACTTACCAGACGCCGACCGGGAGCAGGTGAGTGCATCAAGATCCTGCAGCGGCGGAACACACACACACACTCTCACACACACATCAGATCGCATCCACACACTCACAACATCCGACGATATCGCTTGCTTCTCGGCGGCGATACTGTCCCCTGTGCAGTGACCTTCCAGGACCTGCCGGAGGATCACATGGCCGGAAGCATGTGGTATCTCCGGATGTTGTGAATGTGTGAGCGCGTATGTGCGATATCGTCAGTGTGTGTGTGTGTGTGTGTGTGTGTGTGTGTGTGTGCGCGTGTATGCGATCGGATGTGTGCGTGTGTGTGTCGGCAGAGGAGCACAGGGAGAAGTGGGGTGTGAGTGTATGCGATCAGATGTGTGCGTGTATACTGTCTGATGTGTGACTGTGTGTGAATGTAAGCGATCGGATCTGTGAGTGTCGGCAGGAGGCAGAGGCGCACGGCGTGCAGCACAGCTGCTGGGATCATGGGGTGGGTGGGAAGAAGTGGGGTGGGTGTGTGTTTGTGTGAGTGTGATCTGATGTGTGTGTGTGAGATCTGATGTGTGTGTGAGATCTGATGTCAGCCAGACGCAGGGGAGCACAGCTGCAGGGAGATCACAGGGAGCAGTGTGTGTGTGTGATGTCAGCCAGATGCAGGGGAGGCATGCAGCGTACCTGCTGGGAGATCACAGAAGGATCTGGGGGCCATACAGACGCCCTTGGCTGGTAAGTATGACGATCCTGGGATGGGGGGGTCTGCTTTTTGTGGGGGGTAAACTTACCCCCAACCATGTCTCCTCGAGAATAAGACACCCCCTGAAAATAAGACAGTGCTTTTTTCAGGGCAAAAAAAAATATAAGACAGTGTCTTATTTTCGTTGAAAGAGGGTAAATGGAGGCACTTTACGCTACGCCTGAAGCTAGAATTTCCACAATGGGCTTTCTGTCAAAATCTTTTCAGCTACAGAAGGGAACTAGCCAGGGGTGCCCCCTGTCCCCTCTTCTGTTTGATTTGGCCCTTGAGCCACTAGCCCAATACTTAATAAAATCAGAAGATTTCTCAAGAATCAAGTGGGGAATAGTGAGATAAAACTAACCTGCTTTGCAGACGATATGCTTTTATTTATGTCAGACCGTGACAACCATCTGAAGAACGTAATAGACAAACTGTCGGACTTTGGCTCCTTCTCAGGCTACAGGATAAATATCAGTAAAAGTCAGATTCTATATTTGATACCCCTGGGAAACAGGCAAGGTGAGGGAATAGAAGTAGCCATAGCCCCCCACTACATCACTTATTTAGGAACTAAAATAGGCAGAGACTCAATGTCATTATATAGACTTAACTATCCATACCTAATTGAAAAAATAACTAAAGAGCTAGACAGGTGGAAAAATCTTTCCCTGTCCCTGTTTGGCAGAGCACATCTGATAAAGATGATCAGCGTCTCCCGTTTGCTCTATCCTCTACAAACTATTCCCTTACTGCTGAAACACACCGATATCAACAAGTTGCAAAAAGCGTTTGTGAATTTTTTATAGCAGGGAAAGAGACCAAGAGTAGCCTACTCAAAGCTGTGTCTACAGAAAAAAGACGGAGGGGTACAACTGCCCATGATTAGATTGTACAACTTAGCGGCACTTGTCATATAAAAGACTGGATCAATGGGACAACCTTCTTTTCTAACGTTCAGCTGGAGAGGGAGCTAACAAGCCCTTTTAACTTGGTAGCGGTATTACATATGAAGCTAGATAAAATACCAACGTACGTGAAACAGAGCTGTTTAATAAAGGACACGGTGGGGGCCTGGAGAGCACTGAGAAAACTGTATAGACTCCCTTATTGTCTTTCAAAATTTACCCCGTTGTGGGAGGATCCAAATTTTATTCAAGGGTCTCAAAACAAATTATTTCAAGGATGGAAGCAGAGGGGGATACGGAGGTTGGCCGATTTACTGAAAACGGAGGAGGACAGAGTTCTGAGCTGGGCGGAGGTATCGGAAAAATTTAACATGGAAAATCACCATTACCTACAATATTTACAAATAACAACACATTGCACATCAGTGGTAAAAGAGGTCGGGAAGGCTGAGAAGAAGGGGAGTTTTGATGTATTGATTGGTCAGGGAGCGGAACATGAATCCCTTTCGATCATATACCAACAATTGAGAGATCAAGTACAGGGACCCTGGAAAGAGCAAATATATAAAACCTGGGAGACGGCTCTGGGCGATCCGGACATCCATGATAAAATTCTAAGGGGGTTGGAATCTGTTAAGAAAGTAATGATAAACGAACAATGGCGGGAGATGCAATTTAAGCTAGTACATAACGCAACATACGCCTTTAATATACCACATAGCAGCTCACCAGTGCATTTCTTGGACCATTGCCCTAAATGTGGACTCCATAAAGCAAAACTGTTTCACTGCATATGGGAATGCCCACGAGTGAGGGGGGTATGGGAGGAAGCGGCGGCGTACATATTGAGGATTTGGAAAGTAGTTATACCCGTCACCCCTCAGGCCTGTTTGTTTCACTGTATAGAAGCCCCTACGGAAACTGACAGAGCAAGTGCTCACATTCCAGGTGTAATACACGTAGTATTGCTTGTAGTCAAGAAATGCCTACTTAGGAATTGGCTGATAAGACAGACTCCGAGAAATACAGAAATAGTTGATACCCTCAAAACAATAATGATGTATGACAAACTGGATTCGGAGAAACATAAGGAGAAGTCCACTAAAAGATTCTTCAAAAAGTGGAGAACATTTATTGAGCAAAGCTTCACACAGACGGAAATCACCCAGTTAATTAAAGCATTTGAACACACGTCTTGGTATTGTGTGGAAGACATTGCAGGGACACTGAAGGCAGGGAGCATCCAAAGGACCAACTGAAGGGAACAAATAGGTTAGGTTGTTAAGTTAAAGGTAATTATTGTTAAGATAATTCTATGGAGATGAAATTGTTGTGACAATGAAATAGAAAATGATGTAACAGAAGCATTGTACGATCCGGAGACATTTTATGGAATGTAACAACATGTTCTCTTGTTGATGATATGTGCTTGCTGACATCAAATAAAATATGTTTAAAAAAAAAAAAATATGTAGTGTGACAACTGCCAGAGCCTGTCCTATGGAACAGCGGTGGCAACAACTTCAGACCCTCAGTGAAAAGCAACTTATATCCCTTTATAAAAAAATAAAAAAAAAAAGTTTCGCCCCATACGACCTAAATCAGGCGGCATGAGCCACATGGAACTATGTTGCCACAAAAGGCAGGAAACACAGAGAAACACGACTGGGGCTTTATAAAAGTGGGGCATAAGAGAGGATCAGGGGCTGCTGACGACAAAATAAATTGTCAGCAAAACCTAAACGATTTATTGGGGTTCACATGTGAGTACTTTGTGAGTTGTTGTGGAAACTACCTACAGCAAATGTGTGACCGCAGCCCGATACAGATCCAACCAGCAGTTTCTGTTCACTAATGTCACGCCGAGCTTTATAACTATAGAAATGAAAATTTAGCCCATACTTCTAAATCAATTTTATTAAAACAAGTACAGTGGAGCCTCGCTTAACGAGTAACCCAGTTAGCGAGAATTTCACTGAACGAGCAAAACTTGCTGTTAATTTGTAACTCTATTTACGAGAAAGCTTTGCTGTACGAGCAAAATCCTCACCGCACACACTTCCGGTTCCGTACATCCACCGCGCTCTGACACGCTCTTGCAGTCCACACAAACACGCACGCACACATATACAGTATTATGCTCACCTTACCTTCTGTTCCATCGCCGGCCTCATGGTTCTTGTAGTTCGCCGGTACATCGCGACGAGGGAGGAATCCTCGCAGAGAACTGCAAAATCCAGGAGGCCGGCGATGGAACGGAAGTAAAGGTGAGCATAATATGTGTACCTTCCGTTCCATCGCCGGCCTCCAGGGTCTTGTAGTTCGCCGGCATAGGCTATGTATCGGCAAGCATCGCGACGAGGCAGGAACTTCCCTTGTCAGCCGCTACTCAAAGGCAGCGCGCTGGCCAATCAGAGGCAAGCGGCTCCTGCCTTTGACGTCAGCGCTCTGGCAGCAGAAGTTCCTCCCTCGTCATGATGGTTACCCGATACACATCCCGTACCAGCGAACATCAAGCCCCAGGAGACCGGAGGACTTGAGAATCCAAATTGTGAGGAAGCATGAGCAATCTCAAGGCTACAAGTCCATCTCCAAAGACCTGAAAGTGTCTGCGGTGCGCAGTGTCATTAAGAAGTGTAAAGCCCATGGCACTGTGGCTAACCGCCCTAGATGTGGAAGAAAAAGAAAAATTGATGAGAGATTTCAACGCAAGATTGTGCGGATGGTGGATAAAGAACCTCGACTAACATCCAAACAAGTTCAAGCTGCCCTGCAGTCCGAGGGTACAACAGTGTCAACCCGTACTATCCATCAGCGTCTGACTGAAAAGGGACTGTATGGTAGGATACCCAGGAAGACCCCACTTCTTACCCCAAGACATAAAAAAAAAGGCTGGAGTTTGCCAAAACTTACCTGAGAAAGCCTCAAACGCGTTGGGAGAATGTTCTCTGGTCAGATGAGACAAAAGTAGAGCTTTTTGGGAAAAGCCATCAACATAGAGTTTACAGGAAAAAAAAGAGGCATTCAAAGAAAAGAACACGGTCCCTACAGTCAAACATGGCGGAGGTTCCCTGACGTTTTGGGGTTGCTTTGCTGCCTCTGGCACTGGACTGCTTGACCGTGTGCATGGCATTATGAAGTCTGAAGACTACCAACAAATTGTGAAGCATAATGTAGGGCCCAGTGTGAGAAAGCTGGGTCTCCCTCAGAGGTCATGGGTCTTCCAGCAGGACAATGACCCCAAAAACACTTCAAAAAGCACTAGAAAATGGTTTGATAGAAAGCACTGGAGACTACTAAAGTGGCCAGCAATGAGTCCAGACCTGAATCCCATAGAACACCTGTGGAGAGATCTCACAATGGCAGTTTGGAGAAGGCCCCTTCACATCTCAGGGACCTGGAACAGTTTGCCAAAGAAGAATGGTCTAAAATTCCAGCAGAGCATTGTAAGAAACTCATTGATGGTTACCGGAAGTGGTTGTTCGCAGTTATTTTGGCTAAAGGTTGTGCAACCAAGTATTCGGCTAACGGTGCCAATACTTTTGTCTGGTGCATTTTTCCAGTTTTGTGTGAAATGATCAATGATTTGATTTTTGTTTCATTCTCTTTTGTGTTTTTTCATTGCAAGCAAAATAAATGAAGATAATAATACCAAAGAATTTGTGATTGCAATCATTTTCAAGAAGAAACTGACTATTATCTGACAGAATTGCAGGGGTGCCAATATTTTTGGCCAGCACTGTAACAGAGAATGACATGTAGGGACATAGTGTTGGTGACCAGAAATGTCTAAAGTGTCACCAAGGACAGCAGGAGTATTACACAGTATAAAATTAGATACACAGCCCTGCAGACAATATGACACAGGACAGGATTAGATACACGGCTCAGCAGACAGTATCACACAGGACAGGATTAGATACACGGCTCAGCAGACAGTATCACACAGGAGGATTAGATACACAGCCCTGCAGACAGTATCACACAGGATAGGATTAGATACACGGCTCAGCAGACAGTATCACACAGGAGAGGATTAGATACACGGCTCAGCAGACAGTATCACACAGGAGAGGATTAGATACACGGCTCAGCAGTTTCACACGGGACGATTAGATGCACAGTCCTGCAGACAATATCACACAGGATAGGATTAGATACACAACCCTGCAGACAGTATCACCGGTACACACGGGGGTGTTTTTGAAGACAGTAGCAGCGGCGGTACTCACATGCAGTGGCACACAAACACACACAGCAGCGGCGGGCAGAGCGGGGGCTGGGTAGAGCGTAGGGAGAAGGTGTCATTAGAGACGGTAACGGGGGGGGAGGGGGAGGCGACGGTAGCAGTAGCGGGGGCTGGGTAGAGCGGAGGGAGGAGGTGTCATCGGAGACGGTAACGGCGGGGGGAGGGGTGGCGGTAGCAGTAGAGGGGGCAGAGCGTAGGGGGTGTCATCGGAGACGGTAACGGGGGGAGGGGAGGCGGCCCAAACTCACACATCCCGGCGGTTGACAGGGGTATAGTGGAGCAAACCGCATACGCTGTGAGCTCCACAGTGATGGCGCTGATCTCCTCCCTCTGCTGTGATCTGGACAGCCCAGGGGGCGCGTCCAGGTCACAGCAGACACCCACTGTAATGTTACTGGATGGGGTCGGATTCCAACCACTATTCTCTATGCACAGGGGCTGCCATAAAGGAGTGAGTTACTGTCGTTACACACACAGCAAATCCAGCATGGCAGCCCCCAGTGCCTCCAGTAAAATTGGAATTAAATAAAAACTAAATAAGCAGCGATTTTCATTTTGTATTAAAAATACTTGATTTCATAATCACTATTTTTAATACAAAAATAAAAAACCGCGACACCTTCCCTTTAACCAAGGTTCCACTGTATACCAATAATTCTAACAAAGAGGAGAATATATTTATACATTTTTCTTATTATTTATAGAGAACCATTGATTCCATGCTGTACATGGGAATGGGCTACACAAAATACAGATATAAATTACAGTGAATAAACCAATCCTGACAGACTGGTACAGAGGGGAACGGACCCTGCCCTCAGGGGCTCAGTCTACAGCAGGGGTCTCAAACTCAGCTTCATCCTCCAGAGCTGGTGCAGTTCTCACACAGAAGTCGGCTGCTGGTAAGACATTAACCTGCGGTTTCTTTTCCAGGGTCTTCTTTGCTTCGGAGCGCAATTACTCAATTCGCTACTAAGCACTATTGGCGATTAAGATACCTTCTGGAGGGGTCGTGCATCCAGTCATCATCTACACCAGGGGTCTCAAACTCAGCTGGGTGTATAGGCCGCATATAGAAAAAAAATTTGAGAGGGGCCGCATTCTTTGTAGGACAAAGTGACATTTTTAATGATTCCATACTTTTTAATTTTTTTTTAATCAGTTTTTTGAACATTTTTTGCTTGTTTATTATGACAAACTTGCACTTTTTTTTAGTTATATATATAACATTTTTAATGGCAAAAAAAATAAAATGCTTTATTTCGATTTTTTTTTTACATTTTATCACCTTCTTGTAATATTGTTTTACAAATAGCAGCATCATCATACAGTCATCTTAGCCAACATCTTTTAGTAATGTCCCCCTTCCGTGTACCCTGTAGTAATGTTCTCATCCTTGTAGTATTGTGCCCTGTAGTATTTTGCCCCTCCTTGTAGTATTGTGCCCGTCCTTGTAGTATTGTGCCCTGTAGTACTGTGCTCGTCCTTGTAGTATTGTGCCATCTCTGTAGTATTGTGCCCATTCTTGTAGTATTGTGCCCATCCTTGTAGTATTGTGCCCATCCTTGTAGAATTGTGCCCATCCTTGTAGTATTGTGCCCATCCTTGTAGTATTGTGCCCATCCTTGTAGTATTGTGCCCTGTAGTACTGTGCTCGTCCTTGTAGTATTGTGCCATGTCTGTAGTATTGTGCCCATCCTTGTAGTATTGTGCCCATCCTTGTAGTACTGTGCTCTGTAGTATTGTGCTCATCCTTGCAGTATTGTGCCCATCTCTGTAGTGTTGTGCTCTGTAGTATTGTGCCCATCCTTGTAGTATTGTGACCATCATTTTATTATTATGCTCATCATTGTAGTATTGTGCCCATCCTTGTAGTATTGTGACCATCATTGTATTATTGTGCTCATCATTGTAGTATTGTGCTCATCATTGTAGTATTGTGCTCTGTAGTATTGAACCCATTCTTGTAGTATTGTGCTCATCCTTGCAGTATTGTGCCCATCTCTGTAGTATTGTGCCCATCTTTGTAGTATTGTGCTCTGTAGTATTGAGCCCATTCTTGTAGTGTTGTGCCAATCCTTGTAGTACTGTGCTCTGTAGCATTGTCCCCATCCTTGTAGTATTATGCTCTGTAGTATTGCGTTCTGTAGTACCCTGCTCTGTAATATTATGCCCTGTAGCATTGTGCCCATCCTTATAATATTGTGCCCAATCTTTAGTAATACGCAAAAAGAAGGGAATTTTGTTTACTTACCGTAAATTCCTTTTCTTCTAGCTCCTATTGGGAGACCCAGACAATTGGGTGTATAGCTTCTGCCTCCGGAGGCCACACAAAGTATTACACTTTAAAAAGTGTAACCCCTCCCCTCTGCCTATACACCCTCCCGTGCATCACGGGCTCCTCAGTTTTGGTGCAAAAGCAGGAAGGAGAAGACTTTTATGAATTGGTCTAGGGTAAATTCAATCCGAAGGATGTTCGGAGAACTGAACCATGAACCAAAAGAACAATTCAACATGAACAACATGTGTACACAAAAGAACAACCAGCCCGAAGGGAACAGGGGCGGGTGCTGGGTCTCCCAATAGGAGCTAGAAGAAAAGGAATTTACGGTAAGTAAACAAAATTCCCTTCTTTGTCGCTCCATTGGGAGACGCAGACAATTGGGACGTCCAAAAGCAGTCCCTGGGTGGGTAAAAGAATACCTCAATAAAAAGAGCCGAAACGGCCCTCCTCTTACAGGTGGGCAACCGCCGCCTGAAGGACTCGCCTACCTAGACTGGCGTCTGCCGAAGCATAGGTATGCACTTGATAGTGTTTTGTGAAAGTGTGCAGACTGGACCAAGTCGCTGCCTGACACACCTGCTGAGCCGTAGCCCGGTGCCGCAATGCCCAGGACGCACCCACGGGTCTGGTAGAATGGGCTTTCAGCCCTGAAGGAAGCGGAAGCCCAGAAGAACGGTAGGCTCCGAGAATCGGTTCCTTGATCCACCGAGCCAAGGTTGACTTGGAAGCCTGCGAACCCTTACGCTGGCCAGCGACAAGGACAAAGAGCGCATCTGAACGACGCAGGGGCGCCGTGCGAGACACGTAGAGCCGGAGTGCTCTCACCAGATCCAAAGAGTACAAATCCTTTTCACATTGGTGAATTGGATTAGGGCAAAATGAAGGCAAGGAGATATCCTGATTGAGATGAAAAGGAGATACCACCTTAGGGAGAAATTCCGGAACCGGACGCAGAACCACCTTATCCTGGTGAAACACCAGGAAGGGGGCTTTGCATGATAGCGCTGCAAGCTCAGACACTCTCCGGAGTGATGTAACTGCCACTAGAAAGGCCACCTTTTGCGAAAGACGTGATAAAGAGACATCCCGCAGCGGCTCGAAAGGTGGTTTCTGAAGAGCCGTTAGCACCCTGTTAAGATCCCAGGGTTCCAGCGGACGCTTGTAAGGTGGGACTATGTGGCAAACTCCCTGCAGGAACGTGCGGACCTGCGGAAGCCTGGCTAGACGCTTTTGAAAAAATACGGAGAGAGCCGATACTTGGCCCTTGAGAGAGCCGAGTGACAAACCCTTGTCCATTCCGGATTGGAGGAATGAAAGAAAAGTGGGTAAGGCAAACGGCCATGGAGAGAAACCGTTATCAGAGCACCAGGATAAGAAGATTTGCCAAGACCTGTAATAGATCTTGGCGGACGTTGGCTTCCTGGCCTGTCTCATGGTGGCAATGACATCCTGAGATAACCCTGAAGACGCTAGGAGCCAGGACTCAATGGCCACACAGTCAGGTTGAGGGCCACAGAATTCAGATGGAAAAATGGCCCTTGCGACAGCAAGTCTGGGCGGTCTGGAAGCGCCCACGGCTGACCCACCGTGAGATGCCACAGATCCGGGTACCACGACCGCCTCGGCCAGTCTGGAGCGACGAGAATGGCGCAACGGCAGTCGGACCTGATCTTGCGTAACACTCTGGGCAGCATTGCCAGAGGAGGAAACAGATAAGGCAGTCGGAACTGCGACCAGTCCTGAACTAACGCGTCCGCCGCCAGAGCTCTGTGATCCTGAGACCGTGCCATGAATGCCGGGACTTTGTTGTTGTGCCGTGACGCCATGAGATCGACGTCCGGCGTTCCCCAGCGGCGACAGATCTCTCGAAACACTTCTGGGTGCAGAGACCATTCCCCCGCATCCATGCCCTGACGACTGAGAAAATCTGCTTCCCAGTTTTCTACGCCCGGGATGTGAACTGCGGAGACGGTGGAGGCTGTGGCTTCCACCCACTGCAGAATCCGCCGGACTTCCTGGAAGGCTTGACGACTGCGAGTGCCGCCTTGGTGGTTGATGTATGCGACGGCAGTGGCGTTGTCCGACTGGACACGGATCTGCCTGCCCTCCAGCCACCGCTGAAAAGCCAATAGGGCTAGATACACTGCCCTTATTTCCAGAACATTGATCTGAAGGGAAGACTCTATCGGAGTCCAGGTTCCCTGAGCCCTGTGGTGGAGAAAAAACGCTCCCCAACCTGACAGGCTCGCGTCCGTGGTGACCACAGCCCAGGATGGGGGTAGGAAGGATTTTCCCTGCGATAGAGAATTGGGAAGGAGCCACCACTGAAGTGACGTCTTGGTTGCAAGGGAAAGAGAGACGTTCCTGTCGAGGGAAGCCGACCTCCTGTCCCATTTGCGGAGAATGTCCCATTGGAGCTGCCGTAGATGGAATTGCGCGAACGGCACTGCCTCCATCGCTGCCACCATCTTCCCCAGGAAGTGCATGAGGCGCCTTAAGGGGTGTGACTGACTCCGAAGAAGTGATTGCACCCCTGCCTGCAGAGAAAGCCGTTTGTCCCGCGGTAGCTTGACTACCGCTGACTGTGTATGAAACTCCATCCCGAGGTAAGTCAGTGATTGGGTCGGTGTCAACTTGGATTTCGGGAAGTTGATGATCCACCCGAACTGCTGGAGAGTCGTCAGAGCGACTGTAAGGCTGTGTTGACACGCCACCCGAGAAGGGGCCCTGACTAGGAGATCGTCTAGGTAGGGAATCACCGAGTGGCCCTGAGAGTGTAGGACCGCCACGACGGATGCAATGACTTTGGTGAAAACCCGTGGGGCTGTCGCCAGGCCGAAAGGCAATGCCACGAACTGAAGGTGTTCGTCCCTGATGGCGAAACGCAAGAAGCGTTGATGTTCGGGTGCGATCGACACGTGGAGATAAGCATCTTTGATGTCGATCGATGCTAGGAAGTCTCCTTGTGACATCGAGGCGATGACCGAGCGGAGAGATTCCATCCGAAACCGTCTGGTTCTCACGTGTCTGTTGAGCAGTTTAAGGTCCAGAACGGGACGAAATGATCCGTCCTTTTTTGGCACCACGAACAAGTTGGAGTAAAAACCTCGACCACGTTCCTGAAGGGGAACGGGGGTCACAACTCCTTCTGTCTTCAGAGCGTCCACCGCCTGAAAAAGTGCGTCGGCCTGAGCGGGGGGCGGAGAGGTTCTGAAGAAACGAGCCGCAGGACGGGAGCTGAACTCTATCCTGTAACCGTGAGACAGAATGTCTCTCACCCATCGGTCTTGAACATGTGGCCACCAGGCGTCGCCAAAGCGGAAGAGCCTGCCACCGACCGAGGATGCGGTTAGGGGATGCCGAGAGTCATGAGGAGGCCGCCTTGGAGGCAGTGCCTCCTGCGGCCTTTTGGGGGCGTGACTTGGACCGCCACGCATAGGAGTTCCTCCGGCCTTTCTCCTGCCTGCTGGACGAAGAGGATTGGGGCTTGGCGGAGGGACGAAAGGACCGAAACCTCGATTGTATTTTCCGTTGTTGAGGTCTCTTAGGTTTGGACTGGGGTAAGGAGGAGTCCTTTCCCTTGGATTCCTTAATAATCTCATCCAATCGTTCGCCAAACAAGCGTTCGCCAGAAATCGGCAAACCGGTTAAGAACCTCTTGGAGGCCGAGTCTGCCTTCCATTCGCGCAGCCACATGGCCCTGCGGACTGCCACAGAGTTAGCGGATGCCACAGCTGTACGGCTAGCCGAGTCTAGGACTGCGTTCATGGCGTAGGAAGAAAAGGCTGACGCTTGAGAAGTCAAAGACGCAACTTGCGGAGCAGAATTACGTGTGACAGCATTAATCTCAGCCAGACAAGCCGAGATAGCTTGGAGTGCCCACACGGCTGCAAAGGCCGGGGCAAAAGACGCGCCCGTGGCCTCATAGATGGACTTCACCAGGAGCTCTATCTGCCTGTCAGTGGCATCCTTTAGCGATGAGCCATCTGCCACCGATACCACAGATCTAGCCGCCAATCTAGAGACTGGAGGATCCACCTTGGGACATTGAGCCCACCCCTTAACGACTTCAGCGGGGAAGGGGTAACGCGTGTCAGTGAGGCGCTTAGTAAAGAGCTTGTCCGGAACCGCTCTGGGCTTCTGGACAGCGTCTCTGAAGTTAGAGTGATCGAAGAACGCACTACGTGTACGTTTGGGGAACCGAAACTGGTGTTTCTCCTGCTGAGATGCCAACTCCTCCACAGTAGGAGGCGGGGGAGAGAGATCCAACACCTGGTTGATGGACGAGATAAGATCATTCACTAATGCGTCCCCCTCAGGTGTATCAAGGTTAAGGGCGACGTCAGGGTCAGAATTCTGAGCTGCGACGTCCGCCTCGTCCTCCAGAGAGTCCTCAAGCTGGGAACCCGAGCAGCGTGAAGAAGTCGGGGAAGATTCCCAGCGAGCCCGCTTAGCCTGTCTAGGACTGTGGTCCTGGCAGGAGTCCTCCGCGTGGGACCTAGGGCCGAACCTGGGAGCGCGCTGCGGCTCGGACCGAGAGGAGCCTGGAGGTGACGATCCAACAGGGGCCGGGGCCTGTGTAAGGACCGGTCTGGACTGCAAAGCTTCTAGCAGCTTGGCAGACCATTTGTCCATAGACTGAGCCATGGATTGTGAAAGTGACTCAGAGAGTTTCTCAGCAAAAGAGGAGAACTCTGTCCCTGCCGCCTGGACAGGGGGAGCAGGGGGGGGTCTACATGAGCCGAGGGGTCCACTAGTGACCGAGGCTCCGGCTGAGCAAGTGAAACAGGGGTCGAGCATTGCTCACAGTGAGGGTAGGTGGAACCCGCAGGTAACATAGCCCCACAAGCGGTACAGGCCGCAAAAAAAACCCTGTGCCTTAACAGCTTTGCTCCTTGTGGACGACATGCTGTTGTGTCCTAGGAGAATGATCACTGAGGGTATATGGGCAAAAACAGGGTATACAGCCCGACCGAACAGAAATATATATATAAATACGTATCTATTCCGGCACCCTAGGGGGGACCAGCACCGGGTGACCGGTGTGGCTTACCGACCGCTAACAAGCGGAGTGTGTGCCTCTAGATTCCCAGCCTTAGGTCCCCCGGAGCTGCAGAGCTGTTCCTGAGAATCCTCCACCGGCAGAATGCCCAAAAAATGGCTGCCGGAGATCTCAGGGGAGGAGTGGAGCCGTGGGCGGCGCCAGGAAAGTGCGGGAATCTGGGGTCCCCACAGTGATCAGTGAGAGGGGAGGAAACATGCAGGATGCTCCAGCCCTCACATCCGACGTCAGGTCGGCAGTCCCGCCCTTACCCCTGACAGGCAGGCCCGGGGGCGGGATTTTTGCGACTAGGCCGCGATTAAGCCGGGGACTAAATTTGAGACCGCGCCCGACAAGCAGGCACGGTCGGCGCGGACGTCCGCCGGTCTTCTCAACTCAGCAGCTGCTGCAGCGTCCGGGAAGAAGGTGCGCTCCTGCACAGTCCCCAATGGGGACACAGAGTACCTTAGAGTTGCAGGGCCCGGTCCCTGAGGTTGAATAGACTCCGGTCCGGCAGATTCCCCCACAGGGGCTGCGGAGGGAGCACGGTCCCAGCAAATGGATGACCGTTCAGGATCCCACTTCTCCCAGAGCCGCTAAGGGATGGTGAAGGAGACGGCATGAGGCTCCGGCCTTTGTACCCGCAATGGGTACCTCAACCTTAACAACACCGCCGACGCAGTGGGGTGAGAAGGGAACATGCCGGGGGCCCTGTGGGGGCCCTCTTTTCTACCAACCGACATAACTAATATGAGAATGCATGAGTGGATGTGTGCCTCCTTCCACACAAAGCATAAAAACTGAGGAGCCCGTGATCCACGGGAGGGTGTATAGGCAGAGGGGAGGGGTTACACTTTTTAAAGTGTAATACTTTGTGTGGCCTCCGGAGGCAGAAGCTATACACCCAATTGTCTGGGTCTCCCAATGGAGCGACAAAGAAAAAAAAAAATTCTCCTCACCTTTCCTCCGTTCCCTGTGTGCACACAATCAGTGTTTTCAGCGTTTTGAATGCAGCATGTTTCAGCTGCGTCCAAAACGCTGCGGTGCAGTACAAGCATAGTGGACGGGATTTCTAGAAATCCCATGCCCACTGTGCATGTACGGCCGGCAGTGAAAACTGACCTGCGGTGCAGCTTGCAGAGGCCGCACCATGTGAATTTATGCTGCGGAGCCACATGCATCCTCCCTAGGGAGAACACAGCGAGAAGACCACAGCGCTCTGATCCCTGCTCGCGGGTCGCTGCGGTCTCCTGCGGAGGAGACATGCAGCCCCGCAGGTGAGGACCCGCTGTGAGCACGTACCTTACATGCTTGTTGTGGCCCGTGACGATCACAGTTCTATGCCCGGGGCCGGCAGGACTTCACTAAAATTGAATCATTTGCAGTGCCGCGCTGAGGAGATAGCTGCTGCCCGCCAAATCAGGTGCAAGGAGGTGACGTCTTATAGTGACGTCACTTCCTTGCATCTGATTGGCAGGCAGGAGCCATAGGTATAGCGCAGACATCTCCTCTGCGCGGCACCGCAAATGATTCAATTGTAGTGAAGTCCTGCCGGCGCCGGTCCCATGCATAGAGCTGCGATAGTCACGGGGTCTGCGGGCCGCAACAAGCAGCCCCGAGGGCTGCATGCGGCCCGCGTGTTTGAGACCTCTGGTCTACAGGGTAACGGGGAGGAGACAGTAGATCGGATATACAAATGTATAACACTGACAGACTGGTACAGAGGGGAGAGGACCCTGGCCTCGGAGGGCTTACAGTCTACAGCAGACCTGGGCAAGGGGCGGCCCGCGGGCTACATCCGGCTCGCCTACTCTCTGACCGGCTCGCCTGGTTCAGGGCGTCCTTGCTAGCCGGTCACTGATGAGGGCAATCTGACCTGTTGTCCGGAGCTCCAGGCTCTGGGAGGCCCGTGGTCAAATTGCCCTCATCACACGCTGCGTGCCGGGTAAGAAACAGAAGACAGATCCTGCAGCTCCGCAGTCAGTGCAGGCAGTGGAACGCAGGAATCTCTCCTCTGTTCCCTGTCGGGCACTTTTCGCTGTGACACACAAGCGCCCTGATATCGTCAGTACAGCGCGCGTGTGTCATTTAAAAAGTTCCCGCCCGGCAGGAGAAGAAGCTGCAGCGGCGGGGCCTGTACGGAGAGAAGCAGCGGCTCCTAGGAATACAGCGTCGGCGCAGCCTGGGCATGTGAAAGAGAAGCCGCTCAGCGGGGGGCTCGTATGGAGGTGCCTGAGGAGGGGACAATAAGAAGAGAGGTGAGTGGTTACTAGTAACCTGCGGGGACAATGGGGGGGGGGCGGGAGGAGGGGGTTAACTGTTGACAAATATTTGGGGTGTAGTATATGGGAATGTAGTTTTACAGGTGTGGTATATGGGGGGGTGTAGTGGTGTAGTATATAGTGGTGTAGTATAATACAGGTGTATATAGGGCTGTTGTGGTGTAGTATAATATAGGTGTGTATATAGGGGTGTAGTATAATACAGGTGTATATAGGGGTGTAGTATAATACAGGTGTGTATATAGGGGTGTAGTATAATACAGGTGTATATAGGGGTGTAGTATAATACAGGTGTATATAGGGGTGTAGTATAATACAGGTGTATATAGGGGTGTAGTATAATACAGGTGTAGTATATAGGGGTGTAGTGATGTAGGTTATCACAGGTGTAGTATATAGTGATGTAGTATTTTACAGGTGTATATAGGGGTGTAGTGATGTAGTATATAGTGGTATAGTATATAGAGGTGTAGTTTATTACAGGTGTAGTGTATAGGGATGTATATTACAGGTGTAGTATATGGCCGGTGTAGTGATGTAGTATATGGGGATTGTGTGTGCATGTATACATTGTGTGTGTGTGTAAATAAATATATATATATATATATATATATATATATATATATATATATATATATATATTATATACACACAGTATATATGCGTGTGTGTAAATAAATATATATATATATATATATATATATATATATATATATATATATATATATATATATATATATATATATATATATATATATATATACATACACACACACACACACACACACACACACACACACACACACACACACACACATACATACAGTGCCTACAAGTAGTCTTCAACCCCCTGCAGATTTAGCAGGTTTGATAAGATGCAAATAAGTTAGAGCCTGCAAACTTCAAACAAGAGCAGGATTTATTAACAGATGCATAAATCTTACAAACCAACAAGTTTTGTTGCTCAGTTAAATTTTAATACATTTTCAACATAAAAGTGTGGGTCAATTATTATTCAACCCCTAGGTTTAATATTTTGTGGAATAACCCTTGTTTGCAATTACAGCTAATAATCGTCTTTTATAAGACCTGATCAGGCCGGCACAGGTCTCTGGAGTTATCTTGGCCCACTCCTCCATGCAGATCTTCTCCAAGTTATCTAGGTTCTTTGGGTGTCTCATGTGGACTTTAATCTTGAGCTCCTTCCACAAGTTTTCAATTGGGTTAAGGTCAGGAGACTGACTAGGCCACTGCAACACCTTGATTTTTTTCCCTCTTGAACCAGGCCTTGGTTTTCTTGGCTGTGTGCTTTGGGTCGTTGTCTTGTTGGAAGATGAAATGACGACCCATCTTAAGATCCTTGATGGAGGAGCGGAGGTTCTTGGCCAAAATCTCCAGATAGGCCGTGCTATCAATCTTCCCATGGATGCGGACCAGATGGCCAGGCCCCTTGGCTGAGAAACAGCCCCACAGCATGATGCTGCCACCACCAAGCTTGACTGTAGGGATGGTATTCTTGGGGTCGTATGCAGTGCCATCCAGTCTCCAAACGTCACGTGTGTGGTTGGCACCAAAGATCTCGATCTTGGTCTCATCAGACCAGAGAACCTTGAACCAGTCTGTCTCAGAGTCCTCCAAGTGATCATGAGCAAACTGTAGTCGAACCTTGACATAAGAAAGTAAAAGGTACCTTACGGGCTCGTCTGGAACAGAGACCATTGCAGTGGAGTACGTTACTTATGGTATTGACTGAAACCAATGTCCCAACTGCCATGAGATCTTCCTGGAGCTCCTTCCTTGTTGTCCTTGGGTTAGCCTTGACTCTTCGGACAAGCCTGGCCTCGGCACGGGTGGAAACTTTCAAAGGCTGTCCAGGCCGTGGAAGGCTAACAGTAGTTCCATAAGCCTTCCACTTCCGGATGATGCTCCCAACAGTGGAGATAGGTAGGCCCAACTCCTTGGAAAGGGTTTTGCACCCCTTGCCAGCCTTGTGACCCTCCACAATCTTGTCTCTGATGGCCTTGGAATGCTCCTTTGTCTTTCCCATGTTGGCCAAGTATGAGTGCTGTTCACAAGTTTGGGGAGGGTCTTAATTAGTCAGAAAAGGCTGGAAAAAGAGATAATTAATCCAAACATGTGAAGCTCATTGTTCTTTGTGCCTGAAATACTTCTTAATACTTTAGGGGAACCAAACAGAATTCTGGTGGTTTGAGGGGTTGAATAATAAATGACCCTCTGAATAAACTTTTCACAATGTAAAAAAAAAAAAAAAAAGAAATAACATTCTTTTTTGCTGCATTTCACACTTCCAGGCTGATCTACAGTCCAAATGTCACAATGCCAAGTTACTTCCGAATGTGTCAACCTGCTAAATATGCAGGGGGTTGAATACTACTTGTAGGCACTGTATAATTATATATATATATATATATATATATATATATATATAATTGCCTTATTCTGTCTGTCTGTCTGTCTGTCTGTCATGCTCCAAAATTGTGTCCTTACGGTGACACAAAGCTGATTGACCGCTGGGCTCGCCATGGCCCCGCCCCCCCACACGGATTGGCCTCTCGCTCCGCCTCTCTGCAGGCCCCGCCCCCTCACGCAATGCACGCTCGCTCTGGCCCAACTGACACGGAGCTCCGACTCCCAGGTGAGTACACACACACACACATCAGATCACACTCACTCTCACACACACCTCACACATCACATCCACACACTCACAACATCCTGGGATATCGCTTGCTTCTACACCGGCTCCGTCACGATCCCAGCAGCGCCAGACATAACCTTGCGATGCTGGGATCTTGACGGAGCCCGTGAACGCTGGTAACCATTATACACATCGGGTAACTAAGGTCCCTTAGTTACCCGATGTGTATCATAGTTACCAGTGTACACCGGCTCCTGGTACACAAGTGCAGGGAGCCGGCATTATACTCCTCTCCCCCCAGGACTACTCCTCCTATTACAGTCCTCCTATTATACTCCTCTCTGAGTATAATAGGAGAACTATTATAGCATGGGGGATGGAGCACGATGGGGGGTGCGCAGCATGGGGGATGTAGCACGATGGGGGGTGCGCAGCATGGGGGATGGAGCACGATGGGGAGTGTGCAGCATGGGGGATGGAGCACGATGGGGAGTGCGCAGCATGGGGGATGGAGCACGATGGGGAGTGCGCAGCATGGGGGATGGAGCACGATGGGGAGTGCGCAGCATGGGGGATGGAGCACGATGGGGAGTGCGCAGCATGGGGGATGGAGCACGATGGGGAGTGCGCAGCATGGGGGATGGAGCACGATGGGGAGTGCGCAGCATGGGGGGTGGAGCACGATGGGGAGTGCGCAGCATGGGGGATGGAGCACGATGGGGAGTGCGCAGCATGGGGGATGGAGCACGATGGGGAGTGCGCAGCATGGGGGATGGAGCACGATGGGGAGTGCGCAGCATGGGGGACGGAGCACGATGGGGAGTGCGCAGCATGGGGGACGGAGCACGATGGGGAGTGCGCAGCATGGGGGACGGAGCACGATGGGGAGTGCGCAGCATGGGGGATGGAGCACGATGGGAGGTGCACACCTCCCCCCAACACACCCACACCCACCCACCCACACACACACACACACACACACACACACACACACACACACACTGCCATACACAGACACCCACACACACACAGACAACGCTGCACACACACAACACCCAACACACAAACACCGCGGCATACATAAATATACGCACATACCGCACAACACACACATTGCACAAAACATACCTCCCCACAAAACACACCACACCCACACAAACCGCGCAACACACACACAACGCGACAGACACACAGCGCTCCACAAACAACGCAACACACATACAACACCGCTCTCACCCCCCGCCACACTCAGACAACACCCAGAACATGTACAGCGCCCTACACAAACACTTGGTAACTACACACAACAACATTATTATTATATATATATATATATATATATATATATATATATATATATATATATATATATATGTATATATAGTAAAACTGAGTTAATTATATTAGTCCGGCCCTCTAAAACCATCCCAACTTCTCATGCGGCCCCATGGGAAAATTAATTGCCCACCCCTGCTCTACAGGGGAATGGGGAGGAGAAACAAGGTCAGAGATAGAAATATACAGGGCCGTATTTACCATTAGGCACCCGTGGTCCGGTGCCTAGGGCGGCAGATTGTGAGGGGCGGCACCTTCTGGCAGCAAAAAAAAAAAAAAAAAAATTTTTTTTTTTTTTTTTTTTTTTTTTACATTTTTTTTTTTTGTGGCTGCCGAGCACAGGGAGCTGATTGACCCCGGAACTGCCGGCGCCTGCACTTCCGGGGTCACAGGCGCGCGTCAATCAGCTCCTTCCTCTGTGCTGCGTCCACTGCTGTGTGGACGTCACATGCAGAGCTCACAGCAGGACGCCGCGGATGATGCCGTGATGGAAGCTGGTGTCAGAAGAGGATACTCACGTGAGCCAGGAAGATGGCGGCGGGCACTGGAGCAGATAAGTGGATTCATAAGGAGTGTGGGAGTGTCTCTAATGCAGACCGGAGATCTGCGCATGCGGGGGGGGAAGGCGGCAAAGGCTGATACTGGAGGGAGGCAGAGGCTGAGACTGGGGGGAGGCTGGAGGGAGGCAGAGGCTGAGACTGGGGAGAGGCTGGAGGGAGGCAGAGGCTGAGACTGGAGGGAGGCTGGAGGGAGGCAGAGGCTGAGACTGGGGGGAGGCTGGAGTGAGGCAGAGGCTGAGACTCGGGGGAGGCTGGAGGGAGGCAGAGGCTGAGACTGGAGGGAGGCAGAGGCTGAGACTGGAGGGAGGCTGGAGGGAGGCAGAGGCTGAGACTGGAGGGAGGCAGAGGCTGAGACTGGGGGGAGGCTGGAGGGAGGCAGAGGCTGAGACGGGGGAGGCTGGAGGGAGGCAGAGGCTGAGACTGGAGGGAGGCAGAGGCTGAGACTGGGGGGAGGCTGGAGGGAGGCAGAGGCTGAGACTGGAGAGAGGCAGAGGCTGAGACTGGGGGGAGGCTGGAGGGAGGCAGAGGCAGAGACTGGGGAGAGGCTGGAGGGAGGCAGAGGCTGAGACTGGAGGGAGGCAGAGGCTGAGACTGGGGGGAGGCTGGAGGGAGGCAGAGGCTGAGACGGGGGAGGCTGGAGGGAGGCAGAGGCTGAGACTGGAGGGAGGCAGAGGCTGAGACTGGGGGGAGGCTGGAGGGAGGCAGAGGCTGAGACTGGAGAGAGGCAGAGGCTGAGACTGGGGGGAGGCTGGAGGGAGGCAGAGGCAGAGACTGGGGAGAGGCTGGAGGGAGGCAGAGGCAGAGACTGGCGGGAGGCTGGAGGGAGGCAGAGACTGGGGGGAGGCTGGAGGGAGGCAGAAGCAGAGACTGGGGGAGGCTGGAGGGAGGCAGAGGCAGAGACTGGGGGGAGGCTGGAGGGAGGCAGAGGCAGAGACTGGGGGAGTCTGGAGGGAGGCAGAGGCTGAGACTTGGGGGAGGCTGGAGGGAGGCAGAGGCTGGGACTGAGGGGAGGCTGGAGGGAGGCTGAGACTGGGGTGAGGCTGGAGGGAGACTGAGACTGGGGTGAGGCTGGAGGGAGGCTGAGACTGGAGGGAGGCTGGAGGGAGGCTGAGACTGGGGGAAGGCTGGAGGGAGGCTGAGACTGGGGGGAGGCTGGAGGGAGGCAGAAGCTGAGACTGGAGGGAGGCTGAGACTGGGGGGAGGCTGGATGGAGACTGAGGCCGAGACTGGGGGGAGGCTGTAGGGAGGCTGAGGCTGAGACTGGAGGGAGGCTGAGGCTGAGACTTGAGGGAGGCTGAGGCTGAGACTGGAGGGAGGCTGGAGGGAGGTTGAGGCTGGGGGGAGGCAAAGGCTGAGACTGGGGGAGAGAGGCTGATGCTGAGGGAAGATAGAGGCTGATGCTGGGGGAGAGAGGCTGATGCTGGGGGAGTGGGAGAGAGGGGCTAATGCTAGAGACAGAGGACAAGGGATGAGGGATAGTGTAGGGGAGTCAATATCAAGAGTGGGGTAGTGTGTGTGTGGGGGGTCTCAGCATAAGCGTTAGTGTGGTGGTCTTAGCATGAGTGGGGCAACATGAAGGTCTCATTATGGAAAAGAGGAAGGCAGCATTAGGAGCTCATGGAGAGGGACAGCATGCATGGGACATTGTGAGAAGGGGGCAGCATGCATGGGACACTGAGGAGGGGGCAGCATGCATGGGACATTGTGAGAAGGGGGCAGCATGCATGGGACACTGAGGAGGGGGCAGCATGCATGGGACATTGTGAGAAGGGAGCAGCATGCATGGGACACTGAGGAGGGGACAGCAAGCATGGGACACTGTGAGGAGGGGGCAGCATGCATGGGACACTGTGAGGAGGGGGCAGCATGCATGGGACACTGTGAGGAGGGGGCAGCATGCATGGGACATTGTGAGGAGGGAGCAGCATGCATGAGACATTGTGAGGAGGGAGCAGCATGCATGGGACATTGTGAGGCGGGAACAGCATGCATGAGACATTGTGAGGAGGGAGCGGCATGCATGAGACATTGTGAGGAGGGAGCGGCATGCATGAGACATTGTGAGGAGGGAGCAGCATGCATGAGACATTGTGAGGAGGGAGCATCAAGCATGAGACATTGTGAGGAGGGAGCAGCATGCATGGGACATTGTGAGGAGGGAGCATCAAGCATGAGACATTGTGAGGAGGGAGCAGCATGCATGGGACATTGTGAGGAGGGAGCAGCATGCATGGGACATTGTGAGGAGGGGGCAGCATGCATGGGACATTGTGAGGAGGGAGCAGCATGCATGGGACATTGTGAGGAGGGAGCAGCATGCATGGGACATTGTGAGGCGGGAGCAGCATACATGAGACATTGTGAGGAGGGAGCAGCATGCATGAGACATTGTGAGGAGGGAGCAGCATGCATGGGACATTGTGAGGAGGGAGCAGCATGCATGGGACATTGTGAGGAGGGGGCAGCATGCATGGGACATTGTGAGGAGGGAGCAGCATGCATGGGACATTGTGAGGAGGGGGCAGCATGCATGGGACATTGTGAAGAGGGGGCAGCATGCATGGGACATTGTGAGGAGAGAGCAGCATGCATGGGACATTGTGAGGAGGGGGCAGCATGCATGGGACATTGTGAGGAGGGGGCAGCATGCATGGGACATTGTGAGGAGGGAGCAGCATGCATGGGACATTGTGAAGAGGGGGCAGCATGCATGGGACATTGTGAGGAGAGAGCAGCATGCATGGGACATTGTGAGGAGGGGGCAGCATGCAAGGGACATTGTGAGGAGGGGGCAGCATGCATGGGACATTGTGAGGCGGGAGCAGCATGCATGAGACATTGTGAGGAGGGAGCAGCATGCATGGGACATTGTGACGAGGGAGCAGCATGCATGGGACATTGTGAGGAGGGGGCAGCATGCATGGGACATTGTGAGGAGGGAGCAGCATGCATGGGACATTGTGAAGAGGGGGCAGCATGCATGGAACATTGTGAGGAGGGAGCAGCATGCATGGGACATTGTGAGGAGGGGGAAGCATGCATGGGACACTGTGAGGAGGGGGCAGCATGCATGGGACATTGTGAGGAGGGGGCAGCATGCATGGGACATTGTGAGGAGGGGGCAGCATGCATGGGACATTGTGAGGAGGGGGCAGCATGCATGGGACATTGTGAGGAGGGGGCAGCATGCATGGGACATTGTGAGGAGGGGGCAGCATGCATGGGACATTGTGAGGAGGGGGCAGCATGCATGGGACATTGTCCTCACATCATGCTGCTCCCTCCTCACAATGTACAGATCATATTTCATAATCGAGGAAGGTGTGGTGGATATACAGTAGTTTATAAGGGAGGGCAGAGTGGTGTTTTAGTTTATTAGGGGCAGTGTGACAGTCACAGTATATAACTGGGGATGGTGGGATTATTTTATACTCATGCTATGTTTTGATGTGCCTGTGGTAATTCCCATTGGGGGGGGGTTAGTTTCTTATTGATACTTTTTAAAGTGTGCTACAGAGTAGATCTGCCTTAAACAGATGTCGTGTGCGAAAACTCAGTTTTACGTTGTCACTAAGGGGCGCGACCACTTAAAGTGCCTAGGGCAGCACGAAGGCAAAATACAGCCCTGGAAATATATAACAACTTTACAAATCAATACATACAATTAAGCCATGTTGGACATTGGGACAATGAAAAAAAATCTTTTGTATCCAAGTCCCCCGCGTTTTAGCTGTAAAAAGTGTATCAATTTTGTTTCTGCATTTACCATAAAATCCTCTTGTGAATACATTGGAGGACACAGGGGGTCTGATGTGGTTTACACCGCACTGTTCTCTCCTTCTCTAAGGTGGGACAACAGGGGGAGAAATTGCACCCAGTGCCGATAGTCACAAGCTGTATGCAAAAAACAAAGGGAGAAGATTAACAACACACAACAGATATCCCTGTGTGAGACCCCCCCAATATGCAACATGGCCCACTGCCCAGCGGGAGCTCTCCCCAACGTGCAACACTGCCCGGCCCCTTGACCAGCTCGAACCCCCCCATCCAATGTGCAACACTGCCCTCTGACCAGCCCGAGCCCCCCCCAACATGCAACACAGTACCTTGACAATTGCGAGCTCCCCCCTAACGTGCAGCACGGCCCCCTGACCAACGTGAGCTCCCCCAACATGCAATAAGGCCCCCTGCGCAGCTCAAACCCCCCCAACATGCAGCACGGCCCCCTGCCCAGTGTGCGCCCCCCAAACGAGCTGCATTGCCCCCTATAGAGTGTGAGCCCCGCCAAACGTGCGTCGCCCCCTGCCCAGTGTAACCCTCCATTCCTTTAAGGGAACCTGTCACCAGAATTTTCGCTATTAAACTAAAAGACTCCCCTTCTGCAGCTCCTGGGCTGCATTCTATAAAGGTTCGTCTTGCTACTGGCCCCCCTTTCAGACCTAAATAACAACTTTAAAAAATATTACCTTTTGCTATGGTAATGAGGTTTGCTGGCCCGGTGGGCGGGCTGTATTTCGTCCGTTATCTTCCCTCCTGCCGCTGTTCGCCGTCCCCCCGTGTTCATTTACATAGATGAGGCCGCCGA
Organism: Anomaloglossus baeobatrachus; assembly: GCF_048569485.1. Classification (NCBI taxonomy): domain Eukaryota; kingdom Metazoa; phylum Chordata; class Amphibia; order Anura; family Aromobatidae; genus Anomaloglossus; species Anomaloglossus baeobatrachus. The sequence continues at coordinate 947,986,637 of NC_134353.1, read as the reverse complement.
CCTCATGTTCCACAGTGCTCCTCAAGTCTTGCTCATGCGCAGTGGCACTATCGCGGGACTGAGCACTGTTTTCAAATCGCGAGCGACGGTGATGTTATTGCGCAGGCGCGAGATTATGGGCGGGTACTTGGATGACCATCACCAGCGTCATCCAAATCCTCCAAGAAAACTCTTTGAATGAGGTGTGTCCAAACATTTTGTCTGTACTGTATATATACACACAGTCATGGCGAAAAGTGTTAACACCCTTGAAGTTCCAGAAAATTAAGCATTTCCCTTAGAAAATGAAAAATACACCCATACACCGCCCCTCTCCATATCTCTCCCACACTGCCCCTATGTATAATATTCCCCCACACACACTGCCCCTCTGTATAATAACACACACACTGCCCCATGTATAATATCCCCCCCACATACACACTGCCCCTTAGTAGAATATACCCACACAATGCCCCTGTGTATAATATTCACACACACTGTTCCTCTGTATAATATTCCCCCCCACACACTTCTCCTCTGTATAATATTTCCCCATACTGTTCCTCTGTATAATATCCCCCACACACACACTGCACCTCAGAATATTGTGTCCCCACACACACTGCTCTTCAGTATATCCTCCCACACACACTGCTTCTCAGTATATCCCACCCACACACTGCTCCTCTGTATAATATCCCCCTCACACATACTGCTCCCCTGTATAATATGCCTCACACACACTGCTCCTTTGTATAACATCCTCCCCACACTGCTCCTCTGTATAATATCCTCCCCAAACACACTACTCCTCTGTATAATATCCCCCCACACACACTGCTCCTTTGTATAATATACCACATGTACACTGCTCCTCTGTAAATACCCACACCCACTCTGCCCCTCTGTATAATATCCTCACGCACTGAAATTCTATATAATATCCACACACACAATGACATACATACCAGGAAGGGCTCAGTATGCAGACATATATACCAGGATTTGGACCAGGAGAATATTATACAGAGAGGTAGTGTGTGTGTGTGTGTGTGTGTGTGTGTGTGTGTGTGTGTGTGTGTGTGTGTGTGTGTGTGTGTGTGTGTGTGTGTGTGTGTGTGTGTGGATAGTATACCTGGGCACCTCCTGGTACGTATATCCCACTCCTGGGCACATTCTGGTATATATGTCCCCTTCCTGGTATATATGTTCTCATCCTGGTTTATTTGTCCCCTTCCTAGCATATATATCCCATCCTCGGCCCCTCCTGGTGTATATATATCCCACTCCTGGGCCCATTCTGGTATATATGGGTGGCACGGTGGCTCAGTGGTTAGCACTGCAGTCTTGCAGCGCTGGGGTCCTGGGTTCAAATCCCACCAAGGACAACATCTGCAAGGAGTTTGTATGTTCTCCCCGTGTTTGCGTGGGTTTCCTCCGGGTACTCCAGTTTCCTCCCACACTCAAAAGACATACAGATAGTGACTCTAGATTGTGAGCTCCAATGGGGACAGTGTTGCCAATGTATGTAAAGCACTGTGGAATTAATAGTGCTATATAAATTAATAAAATTATTATTATCAATTATTATATGTCCCCCATCCTGTTTTTTTCCTCTTCCCAGCATATATATCCCCATCCTGGGCCCCTACTGATGTGTATATATATACAGTTAGGTCCAGAAATATTTGGACAGTGACACAAGTTTTGTTATTTTAGCTGTTTACAAAAACATGTTCAGAAATACAATTATATATATAATATGGACTGAAAGTGCACACTCCCAGCTGCAATATGAGAGTTTTCACATCCAAATCGGAGAAAGGGTTTAGGAATCATAGCTCTGTAATGCATAGCCTCCTCTTTTTCAAGGGACCAAAAGTAATTGGACAAGGGACTCTAAAGGCTGCAATTAACTCTGAAGGCGTCTCCCTCATTAACCTATAATCAATGAAGTAGTTAAAAGGTCTGGGGTTGATTACAGGTGTGTGGTTTTGCATTTGGAAGCTGTTGCTGTGACCAGACAACATGCGGTCTAAGGAACTCTCAATTGAGGTGAAGCAGAACATCCTGAGGCTGAAAAAAAAGAAAAAATCCATCAGAGAGATAGCAGACATGCTTGGAGTAGCAAAATCAACAGTCGGGTACATTCTGAGAAAAAAGGAATTGACTGGTGAGCTTGGGAACTCAAAAAGGCCTGGGCGTCCACGGATGACAACAGTGGTGTATGATCGCCGCATACTTTCTTTGGTGAAGAAGAACCCGTTCACAACATCAACTGAAGTCCAGAACACTCTCAGTGAAGTAGGTGTATCTGTCTCTAAGTCACCAGTAAAGAGAAGACTCCATGAAAGTAAATACAAAGGGTTCACATCTAGATGCAAACCATTCATCAATTCCAAAAATAGACAGGCCAGAGTTACATTTGCTGAAAAACACCTCATGAAGCCAGCTCAGTTCTGGAAAAGTATTCTATGGACAGATAAGACAAAGATCAACCTGTACCAGAATGATGGGAAGAAAAAAGTTTGGAGAAGAAAGGGAACGGCACATGATCCAAGGCACACCACATCCTCTGTAAAACATGGTGGAGGCAACGTGATGGCATGGGCATGCATGGCTTTCAATGGCACTGGGTCACTTGTGTTTATTGATGACATAACAGCAGACAAGAGTAGCCGGATGAATTCTGAAGTGTACCGGGATATACTTTCAGCCCAGATTCAGCCAAATGCCACAAAGTTGATCGGACGGCGCTTCATAGTACAGATGGACAATGACCCCAAGCATACAGCCAAAGCTACCCAGGAGTTCATGAGTGCAAAAAAGTGGAACATTCTGCAATGGCCAAGTCAATCACCAGATCTTAACCCAACTGAGCATGCATTTCACTTGCTCAAATCCAGACTTAAGACGGAAAGACCCACAAACAAGCAAGACCTGAAGGCTGCGGCTGTAAAGGCCTGGCAAAGCATTAAGAAGGAGGAAACCCAGCGTTTGGTGATGTCCATGGGTTCCAGACTTAAGGCAGTGATTGCCTCCAAAGGATTCGCAACAAAATATTGAAAATAAAAAAAATTTGTTTGGGTTTGGTTTATTTGTCCAATTACTTTTGACCTCCTAAAATGTGGAGTGTTTGTAAAGAAATGTGACAATTCCTACAATTTCTATCAGATATTTTTGTTCAAACCTTCAAATTAAACGTTACAATCTGCACTTGAATTCTGTTGTAGAGGTTTCATTTCAAATCCAATGTGGTGGCATGCAGAGCCCAACTCGCGAAAACTGTGTCACTGTCCAAATATTTCTGGACCTAACTATATATCCCACTCCTGGGAACATTCTGATATATATGTCCGCATCGTGGTTTTTGTCTCCTTCCTGGTATATATCTCCTCCTTCTTGTATATATTTCTCCTTCTTGGGCCTCTCCTTGTATATTTGTCAGCGGACGTCCCCACCACCCGGGGCTGCACTCTGCGGGCGTCCCCACCACCCGGGGCTGCACTCTGCGGGCGTCCCCACCACCCCCGGCGATCTTCAGCTCATGGAGCGCCTACCTCTCCTCGCTGGATGCCGCGTCCTCGCTAGCTCCACGTCGCCTGCAGCACTGATGACGTGCAGAGTGATGACCTCATCACATTGGGCTGCAGGATGACGCGCTGCCTTCCTGCTCTGCTCCACTCACAGTGCCTCCCCCACCACATGGCTAATTTGCATGCAATGCCCAGAAGGGCTTTGCATGCATCTTAGTCATGTGGTGCAGGAATGGCTGAAGGGACACCGCCGGACCCACTGCTGCGGCTGTGACTGGGGGCTCGGTAAAGATGCTGGGCCCGGCTGGCCACAGGCTACATAAAGCTAAGTAATTAACCTGTGCCCGGCCCGGCCCCCCTCTCTTCACCGGGCCCAGTACTCCAGGCACAGAAGTAATGCCCTGATGGCGAACCTGGGTTCTGAGGTTATCATCACATTACATCATTATCTATGCGTCGCCCCCTGCGAGCACTCCCCCCAGACATGCAGCATCGCCCCCTGCGAGCCCCCCCAGACATGCAGCATCGCCCCCTGCGAGCCCCCCCAGACGTGCAGTGTCTCCCCCTGCGAGCCCCCCCCCCAGACGTGCAGCGTTGCCCCCTGCCCAGTGCGAGGCCCCCAAATGTGCAGCGTTACCCTCTGCGAGTCCCCCAAACACACCAGCATCGGCCCCTGCCAAGTGCGAGCCCCCCCAAATGTGCAGCGTCGCCCCCTGCCCAGTGCAAGCCTCCCAAGCGTTCAGCGTAACCCCGTGAGCCCCTAAACCTGCAGCATCGCCCCCTGCAATCCCCCAAACATTGCAAAAAGAGGAGAACCTGAGCATTTGCTGAAAAATAGTTTAAAGTTTTTATTGTACAAAGATATCAAAAATACAAGTGTAGTACAATTGGTCATATTAATAGTCATACAAAAAATGGAGGATAGATGGAAAGCAATTAGTAACAAGCAAAAACAGTGGCCTAGTACGGACACCAGGAAAAAAGTGTACCAAAGGTGAACTTATAAAACCCTGAATCACTGGCTTGCAAGCATAGCGGATATATCTCACCCAAATCACTGGCATGTAAGCACTGTGGAGCTGTTATGGGGGAATATATCCAGATACGTAGCCTTAAATCACTGGCGTGTAAGCACAATGGGGCTAGTAAAAAGGGGGAGAAAGGGGTAATGTGAACGATGGTAAAAGCATCAAGCTTGGGAAAAAAAACTGGGCAATATTAACCCCGAGAGGGAGCAGACCTAACCCCAGTCCACATTGGCCAGATGTAGACTATGGGTCGCACTAAGTATAGCAGGCACCAATAGGGGTTAAGCCTTCTGGCTAGTGATTTTGGATGTGCATCCCTGTTTGGGAATTTTTTACTCATTTTGATATTACTGCATACTTACTGGGACGTGCATCCCTGTTTGGAATTCTTCACCTTTCTGACATCAGTGCATTTTTATCCCTGAGTGGGACTCTCACTTTCCCCATAGTCTACATCTGGCCAATGTGGACTGGGGTTAGGTCTGCTCCCTCTCGGGGTTAATATTGCCCAGTTTTTTTTCCCAAGCTTGATGCTTTTACCATCGTTCACATTACCTCTTTCTCCCCCTTTTTACTAGCCCCATTGTGCTTACACGCCAGTGATTTAAGGCTACGTATCTGGATATATTCCCCCATAACAGCTCCACAGTGCTTACATGCCAGTGATTTGGGTGAGATATATCCGCTATGCTTGCAAGCCAGTGATTCAGGGTTTTATAAGTTCACCTTTGGTACACTTTTTTCCTGGTGTCCGTACTAGGCCACTGTTTTTGCTTGTTACTAATTGCTTTCCATCTATCCTCCATTTTTTGTATGACTATTAATATGACCAATTGTACTACACTTGTATTTTTGATATCTTTGTACAATAAAAACTTTAAACTATTTTTCAGCAAATGCTCAGGTTCTCCTCTTTTTGCAATGTATTTTGAGTTGCTGTGAGCCTTTGGTGGTTTTCCACCAGGCTCCCATTTTGTTCTGGTTTTGTTTTCCATGGATCTTTCTAGGTTACTAATCCCCCAAACATGTAACGTCGCCTGCTGCCGAGTGCGAGTCCCCCAAACATACAGCGTCGCCCCCCTGCGAGCCCCCCCCAAACGTGCGTCACCCCCTGCGGGCCCCCCAAACATGCAGCGTTGCCCCCTGCCCAGTGCGAGCCCCCCAAACGTGCGTCGCCCCCTGCAAGCCCCCCAAATGTGCAGTATAGCCCCCTGCCTAGTGCAAGCCCCCCCAAACGTGCGTCACCCCCCGCGAGCCCCCCAAACCTGCGTCACCCCCTGCAATCCCCCCCAAAACTGCAGCGTTGCCCCCTGCGATCCCTTCCCTAAACCTGCAGCGTCGCCCCCTGCCCAGTGCAAGCTCCCCCAAACGTGCGGAGTCTCTTCCTGGCCAGTGCAAGCCTCCCCAAAACGTTCCACATTGCCTCCTGCAAGCCCTCCAAACATGCAGCGTCGCCTCCTGCCTAGTGTAACCCCCACATTCCTTATGAAAGCCTCCACAGCATCACCCCCTGCTCCGTGTAACCCCCCCAGCCCCCCTTTCTTACTGATGTGTGGGACCCCGAGGCTCGGTGTCGGTGCAGCGGCGCATTACCTTCAGGGACTCCACGCGGCTGGATCTTGTCACAGGTAGGAAATCCTCTATTTTGATTGTCGTGACGCCACTCTCAGAATTGCGGTCAGTGGAGACCGCCACTGCAGGTTAGGGGCGCCTGGGGCTGATAGTAGGTGCAGTCAGTTGTAATAGCCTCCTGAGAGTGAGGCATGCCCCAGGGTCCCGTGTAGGTGTGTGGAACTACAAGTCGCAGAATGACTCACACGCACAAGCAGGATGTCTTTCAGGGGTTTTTACTCACTGATGGTGGCAGGGTGAGTAACCCGGGCGTAGCTGGGATGAACCAGGTGTCCTTCAGGCTGACTGGTGAGGGTGGCTACCAACTCGCCTTCCTTAGCCCGTTGTGTTTTGGGGTAACCCCTGCTTGAAGCCCTGCTGGGGTCGCCCAGGGAAGTTGCTGGTGCCTCTCTCCCCTTCTTTTGGCCCGTTTGCTTGTAGCCTGGACCAGGTCACTCCGGCTGCTTGCCTCCTGTGAGCTATGGGCCCTCACTTTGGCTACGTGGCTGCGGACTCTGTGGTGTTGTCTTGGGGGTGTAAAGTGCCCCCTCATGCAGGTTTGGCAAAGGACAGGTGGATCTATCCCTGCACCGGGACCTGTTACCCGTTTGGGCCTGGTATCTCCCTGACAGTCTCCTTACTCTCCACTCCGTTGCTCTCTCTTTAGTCGTGAGTGGATTTCGGGCAGCACTACCAGGTGACCGATCTCCCCCGTCGGTAGTCACTGCGCGTACGTTGTCAGAATTGTGTAGAGCTACAGGGTCTGCTTCTGCCCTCCCTGAACTTCACCACTCAACTGTCTTCGGCTCACTCTTCCCTCCTCTCCCGTTCTTGCCTACGTCACCTAGCAACCAGGCTCTCTACCACACCCCTCGAGTGGAGATGGAGGCTTCGCCCCCTCCTGGGATCCCCAGGGGTCCTCTCAAAGGTACATGTGTGAGACCTGATCACTATGCGCCTGTGTAGTCACACCTCGGTCAGCCTTCTGGATTACCTGTTTTGTACTGTCCCCAGCATGGGTGCAGTACTCAGTGGTGCCTGACCAGGTCAGGGGCGCCACACTGAAGCCTCCACAGCCCCGTGCTGCAGCCTCAGTCCATTCCCTGTGACATATACACGAGCTGCAGCCCCCAGCACTGACAGGAGACGCTGCTCTGTGCCCCCAACATACAGTGTGAGACCCCAGAGCTATAACATGAGGAAACGCTGACTCTTCTCCACCTCAGGGTCAGGATCCGTCCGCTCTGCTCTGAGGAGCCGGAGCACTGCTGCTTCCCGCCCACAGCTCTGCCCCGCCCCTTCCGGTGACGTCATCCCCTCAGGAAATCAGCTCCACTCTAGACGCTTGCTGCTCCTGTGGCTCCTGTGAGCCGTGTGTGGCGCCGGGTGATGCGGATTTGTCTTGATGTGAGCAGGCGTGTAACCCAGCACCCGGCACGTTATGTCCACGGTCCCCCGAGGAAGCGGTAACACGTGTAGCGGCTTTCCTGCCCCTCACCTGCCCTGGTCTTGGTAATCACTTGGTAAGCGCTGGATATGGTTGTATTGCTCTTATAATGTGATGTACTATTTATGACATTTCATTTTTTTCTCCCCCAGTTTGGTCTCTACTTGACTATTAGTAGCATCCCTGGTGGAGGCGCTGTGGGGTCACCATCTGGGCGAATGGCGATAACATACTTGAGCTCTATATGGCTGCACTATCTGGGGAGATGTGTGGAGCTTTCACCCTCATCTGTGGTTTGTAATGTTTATTTATTACTAGCTGTAGTACCCGGCGTTGCCCTGGATAGTAACTGTCTGTCTCTGACGTCTGTCTCTGACGTCTGTCTCTGACGTCTGTCTCTGACGTCCGTCTCTTTGGCCCCTTTCACACGTCAGTGATTCTGGGACGTTTGTGCTTTTTTTTAAACGTACCAGAATCACTGACATACGCAGATGCATTATAATGTATGGGTCTGCTCACACGTCAGTGATTTTTCACAGCACGTGTCTCCGTGCGGCGTACCCGCGTGTGCGTGATTGCCGCACGGAGACATGTCCATTTTTTTCTGGTGTCACTGATGTTCCACGGACCACGCAGTGGTGTGGTCCGTGAAACACGTGCCAGAAAAAAACGTGCATTTAAAATAAAAATCAATTTTACTCACCCGGCGTCCAGCGATGTCCTCTGCAGCCCGTTCTCCCTGCTGCTTCTGAGCCGGCTCATTACTGTCGCGCATATTCATGATGCACGACACAGCCGACCCGGAAGCAGCTGCTGCAGGGGTCAGCGCCGGCCGGATGCTGCACCGCGGGAGCGATCAGCACCATGGAGAGCGGGAGCGGGCACAGGTGAGTTAATCTCTAAGTGCAATCACAGACCACGGAGAACGGAGCCCGGATTGCACTTAGACAACCCACGTGTGCCGAGATTCACGGCACACGCAGGGACATGTACTTGTTTTACACGCCAGTGAAAAACGTCACTGTTTTTCACTGACGTGTGAAACGGGCCTAAGTGTGTGTCTCTCTCTGGCTTCCCACCGACATCTTATTACCTCACACATAAGCGGGGCATACTAAAAAGAATGATGAAAAGGAATAAATAAAAAGAATGAGAATAATTACTTATTAGGTGTATATTATGTAGATGTATAAAAGGTTTCTTGGGCAAGTTAGACCTGGAATAAACATTATATATGAGCATTATAGGTGGAATGATCAGGAAATATCTGTAGAGAATAGGAAAATGAACGCATATGGCATATAACCAGGTGTATATTATGTTACCTGAGCATTATAGGTGTGGAATGATCATGAAATATCTGTAGATAATGGGAAAATGAACATATTTCTTAGAATCAATCTTATAACCTTAAAGGGAACCTGTCACCTAGAATATGCGTTCTGACCTATCAGGAGACGCATGTGTGCCCTAATTACACCTCTCTACCCATCCCTGTGTTATAAAATTGTATAATATGAAAGTAATAAAAAACGTTTTATTACCTTCATATTTCATATGTAAATGGCAGGGAATGTGGTCAAAAGGGCGGCGCCTTGCCCTATGGACGTCTGCATATTTCCGTGGTATCACGCCCCTGTGGGCGTGATACCATGAAGCGACGTCCCCGTCGCTCATTCTATCCTGCGCGCATTGCAGCAGGCTTCTTTTCCGGGTGTTCAATCGCCGGCTTAAGACGCGCAGTGCGCATCTGAAATTGACAAGGAGAACCCGGCAGAGAAGCCTGCCGCAATGCGTGCAGGATAGAATGAGTGACTGTGACGTCGCTCCATGGTATCGCGCCCACAGCGGCACGATACCATGGAAATATGCAGACGTCCATAAAGCAAGGCGCCGCCCTTGTGACCATATTCCCTGCTATTTACATACGAAATATGAAGGTAATAAAACGTTTTTTATTACTTTCATATTATACAATTTTATAACACAGGGATGGGTAGAGAGTAGTGCTGAGCGGAACCGGACTGTAAACGTCCGGATCCGCGCGGTTTCAGCGCTATCTCCGGACTCGAGCGCGGGATTCCGGGTGCACGATCCGGAATCGGCAATTATTAATAAAAATGAAAAAAAAAAAAAAAAAAACAATAAATAAATAGCGTTTCATACTTAGAGACTGTGTCATGGCGGCACACTGCTTCCAGGGCGCGCTTTCACTTCCTGTGCTGTGCACGCAATCACACAGCTTCTGTTTTTTCCCCGCCCACCAGCAGTCCTCTCAGCTGTGATTGGTTGCAGGCTGACACGCCCCCCCCCCAGCCTGTGAGAGCTCTGCGCGGTCATCGCTTATCGTGGCTCAGTAATGGGCTGCACTCAGAGCGGGCAGTCTTCTCTATGGCTGCACGCTTTGACATGTAGCAGAGCCGGATGTGTCGCCGCGGGACTTCTCCTGTGGATTACGTCGGAGCTGCAGGGTGTTTGGGGTTAATAAAGTGGTGAAGCAGAGTGTGTTTTGTAATTTATTCCAAATAAAGGATTTTTCTCTGTGTTTATTTACTGTCACAGGTTTGTGTGATGCAGGTATCTCATAGATGCATGTGCCATCACACAAAGCTAGGGTTTAGTAGCAGCTGTGTGCCGCAATTAACCCCTGCTATTACCCCGACTGGCACCGCATCACGCCTCTGGGAAGAGCCGGTAGCGCACACCGGTATGGTCACATCTAATAGATGCGGCAATACCAGGCGGCTGCGGGCTGAGGATATACCAGCCCCCAGCCGCCGTTATCATGGCTGGGGATGAAAATTGGGGGGACTGCATGTCGTTTTTTTTTTTTTTCTAATTTAAATTATTTAACAAAAGAAAGATTTCACACATCCGGATTGCCGGTTCCGGCGCACGCCAGTACAGTGTATACAGTAGAATGGCAGCGTGACAAGCACCGGTCACATGCTGTCATGTGACGGGAGCATGTGACCCGGAAGTTGCTGCACTGCCATTCTACTGTATACAGTGTACTGGCGTGCGCCGGAACCGGCGAAAAGCCGGATGTGTGAAATCGGACTTACCCAGCCAGCACCATTGAAGTCAATATTCCATCCGGCACCATTAAACCAAATGGTTGAGTTCAGTGGTGCTGGATTACTGGATTATTCAATTCAATGGTGTGCTGGGTTATCAGATTACCCGAAACGATTGAACTCTATTTTCTGGCACAGGATATGTGCACGTTGAGTATTTGGTTGCATATACTGCGACACCAAATCTGCATCTTCTGCCACAAAACCGCGTTTGTTTTTGATCTATTTTTTTGGCCAGAAGATGCAGATGTAACCCAGGAATTTGGTGTATAAATTTTATCCCACATCTGCATCTCCTGGCAAAAAACAGCCGAAAACCATTTCATTACCGTTTTCTGCCAGGAGATGCAAATTTGTTGGTGAAGTAATACACCAAACTCCTGCACCAAATTTGCACCTCCTGGCACAAGACCGCACAAAAACAGCGTCTAAATGTTTGTTTCTTTTTCATTTTTGGACCAAGGGATGTAAAATGGGTGATTACATTTTTACACCATATTACGGCACCCAATCTACACCTCCTGGAAAAAATAACCGCGGCAAAAATTGCATCAAAACACCACAGTTTTTTGCCAGGAGGTGTAGATTGGATGCAGGAATATGGTGTAAAAATCTCAGCATCAAATTTGCATCCCTTGGCCCCTCAAAAAAAAAAATAAATTCTGTCAGCAGGTGGAAATTTGGTGCTGAAATCTGGTGCAGACGATTTCAGCACCAAATGTGCATCTCCTGGCAAAAATCGCGGAAAAATAGCCGCGGCAAAAAAATGCGTCAAAACACCGCGATTGTTCTGCTAGGAGATGCAGGTCTGTGAATCCCGCTTCAGGGTCCAAGGGAGCCATGTTTGGCAACCCTTCCTTCCGTCAGAAGTACCCCAAACAATGAGATTTTTCCCGTTTGAGGCAGACTCCGTTTTTTCAGGGACGTATGGCAGTCCATTACTTCCAGCTCCTTTTATTCTGGATCTCCTTTTGGAGGGTCTCCGGCTGGAATTCACATCCCTCCCTCCTCAGTTTTTTTGTGTTTCCTTCACTAGGAGATCAGCAGAACAACATCATGCATTGGTGTCGGAAGTTCTCACTCTTTTGGAAAAGCATGTCCTGACACCGGTCCCGTTGCAGCAGAGAGGCCAGGAGTTCTACTCCCCCCTTTTCTTGGTCCCAAAACCGAATGGGTCATTCAGAACCATTATTAATCTGAAGAAACTTAACCTCTTCCTGAAATACCGGCCGTTTAAAATGGAGTCCCTCCTGTCCACTATGAAACTGCTCTTCCCCGATTGTTACATGGCGGTCCTCGATCTCAAAGATGCGTATTATCACATCCCTGTCCAGCGGCATTATCAGCAATACCTCCGGGTGGTACCTCGTGATTCACCACTCCATTCACCACTTTCAATTCACGGCCATGCCCTTCGGCGTTTCCCTTGCCCCGCGGATTTTCACCAAGGTCATGGCTGAGGTCACTGCTCACCTACGCGAACACCAGACCTTCATCCCATATTTAGATGACCTCCTGGTTGTGGGGAGCACGGCTGCACAATGTTTATCCCGCCTCAGTCATGCTATGTCGACCCTGGGGCGTCTCGGGTGGCTATTGAAACTGCAGAAGTCTAGACTCACGCCTTCCACCTTTCAGTCTTTCCTAGGCATGCAACTGGATTCACGACTACAACTTTGTTTCCTACCACCAGAAAAAGTCTCAAAGATCCAAAGGGTCATACGGCACGCTTAAAGTCACAGGTCACTTCCTCTCCGGACCTCCATGTCTCTGCTAGGGTCACTGACTTCCTGTATTCCCGCTGTCCGGTGGGCCCAGCTTCATGCCAGACAACTGCAGTGTGAAGCCCTGGCAGCTGCAAGATCGACTCCGGGGTCACTCGATTGTCCTCTGACCTTGACACCCGCCACCCGTGCTTCCCTCAACTGGTGGCTGTCAGATGCGAACCTGACCGGTGGGAAGGAATGGCATATTCACCCCACCAATCTCATCACAACCGACGCCAGCCCCTGGAGGTGGGGGGCTCACCTAGGGGACACTACGGCCCAAGGTCTCTGGTCCAGTCAGGAGATTAATGCATCCTCCAACCTGAAGGAACTTATGGCGGTCGATCGAGCCCTGGTGTCCTTCCTTCCCCTCCTCAGGGGCACCCATGTACGGCTCTGTACGGACAATCACACTGTGGTCGCCTATAGCAACCACCAAGGGGGGACACAATCCTGTTCCCTCATGAAGACGGCGGTTCAGATCTTGGCACTCGCCGAATCCCATCTTTTGTCCCTCTGCTGTGCACATCCGGGGGGTGGACAACTGAAGGCGGATTTCCTCAGCCGTCACACTCTCCGTCAGGGGGAATGGGTTTTACATCAGGAGGTTTTCACTCAGATCGTCCATTACTGGGGCTTACCGGTTATAGACTTGTTTGCTACCAAAGACAAAAGGCAGTTGAAGCAATTTGGGTCCCTGAACAGGGCGGATCGGCCGACTGTCCTAGATGCCCTTCAGGTTCCTTGGCGGTATGCACTGGCCTATGCCTTTCCACCGCTGATTCTCCTGCCCACGGTCCTCCGGAAGGTCAGGGATGAACAAGCCCGAATAATCCTGATAGCTCCCTTCTGGCCCAGACATCCCTGGTTCTACCTCCTGAAACATATGTCAGTCACGGACCCCTGGGTTCTCCCGTCCCAGTCGGATCTCCTCTCACAGGGTCCTTTCCTTCATCCACACGTCAAGGGACTCCACTTGACGGCGTGGAATTTGAATGGGCGTTACAAACCACTCACGGTTTTTCCAACCATCTTATAGATACCCTGCTGCAGAGTAGGAAAACGGTCACTACCCGACAGTATTGTCGGATATGGAAACTCTTCCTTACCTCCTTTCCTAATTCCTCTCTTGCTGTGGTTCCGATCTCCTCTATTCTGGAGTTTCTCCAGTCTGGACAGGATATGGGTCTCTCGGTCAGTACCTTCAAGGTTCATGTTTCTGCCCTGGGCGCCCTCTTCAGTTCCAATATCGCGGGAAATAAGTGGGTCATGCGTTTTATTAAAGCATGTGACCGCAGCCAGCCGATCCGGGTAGCCAGCCCGCCTCCCTGGGATCTCACTCTAGTCCTGGATGCCCTGACCCTTGCACCCTTCGAGCCCCTCGCCTCCTCATCCGATAAGTTACTGTCCCTCAAAACCTACCTCTTAGCCGTCCTTACTTCTGCCCGTCGCATTAGCGACATTCAGGCCCTGTCCATAGATCCTCCCTTCCTTAGAATATTTGCGGATCGGATCGTTCTCAAAACGGGCCTGGCTTATTTGCCAAAGGTGGCTTCCCAGTTTCACTGTAGTCAGGAGATCATCCTCCCTTCCTTCTTTCCGATCCCTACCACACCGGAAGATCGGTTTCACACCATAGACGTCAGGGACACCGTTCTCTCCTATCTCGCTAGAACAGCCCCTTGGAGACAGGATAGGGCTTTGTTGCCTTTCAGGGTTCCAGACGCGGTCGCCAGGTGACGAAGCATACCTTAGTCCGATGGATGCGGGATACCATTTCCATGGCATACACGATTAAGCAAGAACCTCTGCCTTCCCCTGTGCAGGCTCATTCTACTAGGGCAATGGCCTCCTCCTGGGCTGCCATGGCTGATGTCTTCATTGACAGTATTTGTAAGGCTGCCCACCTGGTCCTCTCCTTCTACCTTTTTACAAACACTACCGGCTGGACTCAGACCTTGCATTCGGGAGATTGGTCCTTCAGATGGTTGTCCCTCCCTGAGTGTATATTCTCTCCAAGTCTCTCATGGGTGCTGTCGTGGCAAGTGGAAAAGACTAAATTACTTACCGGTAATGGGATTTTCCGGAGTCCACGACAGCACCCTGTACACCCCTACCCTTCTTTTTTCCTTTCACTCTTCGTTGTCATTGGTGTTTTCTTTAATTGTTTACTAATCCATGGCGGTTCCTCACATTCTCTAAAACCAACTGATGGAGGAGGGGGACCGCCGCTTTTTATCTGTAGGTTTCCTGTCCTGAAGGGGGCGGATCCCTCTCTCGTGGGTGCTGTCATGGACTCCAGAAAATCCCATTACCGGTAAGTAATTTAGTCTTTCATCCGTGCTTGTCATCCCCAACATGGGTTTCGCCTTTGCTTCATCAGGAGTGTTATATGGGATAAGGAAAGTAAGGACCAATATGCTTCCTTTTATTCTTATTTTATGCTTCACTATGAATTTCTCTTGTCATTTCTTTTTCTTTTCATTCAGGCTCCAACATTCAATGTAAGATAATTTTCCTGATTCCCCTATGAAGCATGAATAAGAACAGAGACAAGATGTCGAAGATATTAAATCTCACAGTGGAGATAATCTTCCGTCTTACTGGAGAGGTGAGAGGTTCTGATGTCATCACGTTACATCATTATCTATGGGAATAACAGAGGATATGACCGGGGAGGTGAGAGGTTCTGATGTCATCACATTACATCATTATCTATGGGAATAACAGAGGATATGACCGGGGAGGTGAGAGGCTCTGATGTCATCACATTACATCATTATCTATGGGAATAACAGAGGATATGACCGGGGAGGTGAGAGGCTCTGATATCATCACATTACATCATTATCTATGGGAATAACAGAGGATATGACCGGGGAGGTGATGGACTCTGGAAATGTCTGTAGTGATATTATTAATGTCTCCACACTCAGGATTACACAGTAGTGAAGACCTCTAGTGATCGCTGTCAGACCCCTGTGTCTGAAGGACGGGGAGGAACCCTGAGCCCAATCCCAGGGCCTGCTCCTCACCCCCGGATACATGAGGACATCAATGACCAGAAAAAAACCAAGGAGAAAATTGTAGAAAAAATACCCTGACTATAAATAAATAAATTGCAAGTGCTTAATAAACAGGGTACTTAGTATATACATTTTTGCAAAAAGGTAAGAAGCTGTCTCACCTCGTCACGGTGTACCCATCTGAGACAGTCCCTAACCTACTAAAGTTAAAAACATATTCTGTACCTGACTAGTGTCATGTCAAAACTTCAATATGGATGGTAAAGTGGTTAGCTGGGTCCCAGATTAAATACACAGCAAAAAGTGAGAAGCAATGACCAGAAGATCCTAGAACTAACCAACAAGATGCTGGAGCTGCTGACTGGAGAGGTGACACTGCTGGGAATGCTGGGACATTATACAGGACGGCACTGGAGGATTCTGGGTGATGACGGTATCATTGTGTTGTCAGGTTCCTATAAGGTGTCAGGACGTCACCGTCTATTTCTCCATGGAGGAGTGGGAGTATCTAGAAGGACACAAGGAGCGGTACAAGGAGGTGATGATGGAGGAGCCCCAGCCCCGCACATCACCAGGTAATAGACAGGACTGAATACACCCGGCCTATAATTATCTGTATGTAATAATGATGTCCGTCCTGTCTGCGTCTCCTGCAGGTCTCTCCAGTACGAGGACGACCCCAGAGAGATGTCCCGCTCCTCCTCCTCCTCCACAGGATCCTCAGGTAGATGGAGATCTCCCCTATGAGGTGTAGACGGCTGTGACCTCCTTGTGTTCAGTCTTGTTTTCTCCTCCAGTATTAGATGTTTATACTTGTGTAATGAGAGCGGTGGAGACGGCAGGATCACAGCTGACCACAGACCTCACATGTCCGGATCTTATCTCCATTATTCCCGGGGACTTTTACAATATTTTGTTTTGCAGCTTTTGGATCCGGATAAAGATCTGCACAATATTAATTCTCCAGAGAGAAATGTGAGGGGCGATCAGCGGAGTAACGAGGAGATTCCTACAGATCACCGCCCCGGTGAGGCTCTTAGATGAAAATGTGAATATACAGCAGAATATTGATTGATAATAATGTGATACTGTTACATGTGATGTCACAGGTTGTGGATATATAATATGGATGATAATACACAGCTGGGGGTGAATTATACTCATGTGACCACGTCCGATTTCTTCATCATCCGCGGTCAGTCCTGATGAAGAAAAAGTATTTGTCTAATTTGGGACTAAGAAACCATCGTCTCCTATACACTCATGTTAGTATTTGGTAACAGAATACAGAACATTAAGACATAAACCCAAATAACAGTGCCTGACAGCCGGGCTCCTGCCATAATGATTGGGATTGGAGATAACTGAACTGATCCCTGACTTTACCCCCTAAGATGCTGCGTTTAATAGCAACCAAGGACATTAGGTGGTTAGATGATGGAGGGGACTTTCTCTCCCACCCATGACACCTAAGACAAATAAATAACGTTTTTTTGAAAAAAAATGAATATGCACAGGAATAAAAAACCTTTTTATTATTACAAAAATAGAAAATAGCCACCTATAGAGTGTAACCCATATAATACCATTAATACATTATTTTGACAAAAGTTTTTTTTTAAGTTAAACGGAAGAGAAGGCGTCATGTAAGACTCTTGAAGGGTCCTCACCCCCCTCTCTGCCATCAGCCACAGATCGTCTTGACGATTATCTGATCGGCCTGAAAGTTTAGGTATTTATAACTCTGGGTGATGGTAGAACTGCAGCCAAAGGATGCATAGAAAAGACATCCCTTTGTTCTGTTGGAGGGAAAATTTCCAAAACCGTTTTTAAGCACTACGTTAATGCTAGAAAAATTAAAAGCATATTGCCAGAATCCCTGTAGCACGCTGAACCCAGCGCACTGTTTAGCTTCACGGGAAGATCGCTGGTAGCGCAACAACTGAGTATTGGCCAGTAAACTCATGCTAGATGCGTGGTGTTTGGTATCTATGTAAATATAAAATCGAGATAATATGACGTTAATATCTTTCACCTGTGTGGCCCAGGGGCAAAGATATGTGAAAAGCTAGAATTAAAGAACTTTGTGACAATCTCAGCACAGCCCACAAGAGACTGTAAAATGAGGTCACAGAGAGGGGGGGTTACCTAAGGGCATAAAATCTACTAGCTCCTTGATGGGGGCAGTCAGTACTTTAGGGCATCATAAGTGGTGATGCTGGCCGATTCTACCATCTTCTTCTCTTGGAGTCCCTCCCTCCCTCCCTAAATTCAGACGTCACATCTATGGCACGAGTTTAGTAAGTTTCATGTTTATACCTTTTATTTTTATGTAACTGTCTATACTGTATTTGTATTGTTC
Organism: Anomaloglossus baeobatrachus; assembly: GCF_048569485.1. Lineage (NCBI taxonomy): Eukaryota > Metazoa > Chordata > Amphibia > Anura > Aromobatidae > Anomaloglossus > Anomaloglossus baeobatrachus. Next base: position 947,968,802 of record NC_134353.1, on the reverse strand, counting down.
CCTCTTGTAAATTCTTGTATATTTTTTAAACACTGCCTATTTTTGGATTAAATATATAAAATGTAATAGTTTCTTTCCTCATGCTTTATATACGAATCCATAACCCCGAAGGGCCTTATGCTATTTGAAATGGGTTCCCAGCAATCCCGAAAAGCTGGGTGGTGGCAGCGTAATTATTATTGCATAGAACTATTGGAGTGCCATCATTAAGGGTACCGAGGTGTGTGTGTGTGTGTGTGTGTGTGTGTATGTATGTGTGTGTGTATATATATATATATATATATATATATATATATATGTATGTATGTATGTATGTATGTATGTATGTATGTATGTATGTATGTGTGTGTGTGTGTATGTATGTGTATATATATATATATATATATATATATATATATATATATATATAATTAGTTCCATTAGCGGGAATCAGTGATATATACATTTACCCTTGCTGTGAGACCTCCAATATTTGTCATTATTGGCTCAGCAGCCTCATTCTGTTCATTCTGTGCAGTACCAAAAGTTGTCTGCCGACAAGAGGGGCGCTAGATAGTAGTCGTGTTTGTGACAAAACAGCGAACCGCTGCGGGATATCTGAGTGACTCCACCGGCTGTTCATGACAGAAGGTATTTACCCTCTGGAAACCCAAAGGCAGTGAAGGTCGGGGCTTTTATCCATAATCCCAATCTTCAGAGTAAAGGCCATAGAGAGCAGAAGCCAGACAGTCATCCTCTGATAAAAATTGGATTCTATAACCAGGAATCCTTAGATCCTGAATACAATCTTTTGGGTTTTTTTGTTTTTCTTTTTTTTAAATTTGTTTATTAAGTAACAGAAATCAACCAGGAACAAATAAGGACATGTACAATGTGTCGCACCGCAGTGCTATGGGGTATTCGGTCTCTGGCCTGGTATCACTGAGGAATGTTACGGGTTTAGTGGCCGGTGCCTGGTTCCGTGACCCTGGGAGGTTGCTTTTAAAAGAGGAGTATTTACAGGGATTATTAAAGTTTTTGTCGTGACGCCACTTGCTGCTATATTGATCGAGCCGATGCAGCACAGTCTCTCACTGCTGGGGCTGATGTTAACAGCGGCCTGGATATTGCGGCTCTCCGCAAATAGAGCCAGGCCCCAGGGGATAGGTGGTGGTGGCGGTGGTGGCGCATTGACAATACTGGGGCACGGAAAGAAGGTAGGTCACACACGGGATTGCAGTGTAACTGGTTCTTTACTCAGAGATGTTGCTGGCAACTCGATGGAGGCTGGTCCTCACCACTGGTCTCCTTAGTTCCAGTGCCGGTGTGATGATCGGGTGGTTTACTTCCCCTGCACTTGTCTCTGGTTGGTGGGTCTCTGTGGCTTGGAGCGTCTGGGAGTCCCCTCCTGGTTGTCTTTCAGTCTTAGTCCGTACGGCAGGTAACTTGAACCCTGTTGGGCCAGATCTCGTTTCCAGGTTCTCCCGTCGTTACTGTGCCCCGGATTTCTCAGTCGGTGAGGTCCTGGATGGTCCCCTCACCGTGCATATTTTATGAGGTCTGCCTGGAGCGGTTTCCTGACCTAGGGCTCTGCATCCCGCCGGTGCTATGGTTCCGCGAGTACTCCACCGGCAACCACATGCCTGAGCCTGAAAGATCACTGCTACACTCTCCCATCAGTATCGTTCTGTCAGTCTTCTTTCACCTCCACTTATTGGCTGTCTGACCCCGCCTCTCTGGCTGTCATCTAGTGGAGTGGATCAGTTCCACCCCTAAGTGGCCATCCATTGGGTCTAACCCTAGCTGTCACCAGTTGTGGGGGAGAGTAAAACAGGGGTTGTATGAGTGTTTTGGTGTTGCTGGGCATGGAGGAGAATCAGAGAGCTGGATCTATATGGGGGAGAGAGCTGGATCTATATGGGGGAGAGAGCTGGACTTATATGGGGGAGAGAGCTGGACTTATATGGGGGAGAGAGCTGGACTTATATGGGGGAGAGAGCTGGACTTATATGGGGGAGAGAGCTGGACTTATATGGGGGAGAGAGCTGGACTTATATGGGGGAGAGAGCTGGACTTATATGGGGGGGAGAGCTGGACTTATATGGGGGAGAGAGCTGGACTTATATGGGGGAGAGAGCTGGACTTATATGGGGGGGAGAGCTGGACTTATATGGGGACAGAGTGCTGGACTTATATGGGGAGAGAGAGCGGTCTTCTGGGTCCTTGGGGGTAGGCCCTGCATCTCTAACAGGATGCAGTTCCCTGTAGCTCCTGATGGCTCAGGGGCGCTACAAATGCATACTTGCAAAAGCGTAAGAGAGTTCCGTACAAAGAAAACACATATATTCCAGGTACCTGGGGAGTAGATACACCTTAACAAGACACAGAACTAAAGAAGAAAACATAAAAGTATCACAGTGACTGTTTCTGCTATATACGCCAACCAAGGAGCATTTAACATTAGTACCAGACCGTAATATGTTTACTACAAAATAAGTGAACAGAGAATTCAGACAATTATCACTTTTAAACGGGCAACGTCAAAGGAGAGGAATGCCACATCTCCCAGACCTTATTATATTTTCTCAGGGCAACCCCTATTTTGATATACAGTCCGTTCATAGGGGAGCATTGCATTTACTAGTTTCACTCATTCATGCACTGCCGGGGGAAAACTGCCCATTCATCACAGGGCAGTGAGTTTCCTGGCCATAAAAAGGGACTCCCGGAGAAAGATTTTGGGGTGATGAGACCAAGTTCCCTCGTCTAAAGGCCCCGTTACACGCTACGATTTATCTGACGATCTCAGTAGCGATGTGACACGCCCAGATCGTAGTTACGATTTGCCGAGATCGCACATAGGTCGTTTAGTAGCTGTCAAACATACACATCTCACAAACGACGCAACGTCGTTCAGCGATATATTGTTTGACCAAGGCGGTCGTGTGGATGTTGTTCGTCGTTGGCAGGGTGTCAAACGTAGCAATATGTCTGCTGCGTTCCAAACGACGAACAATATTTTGAAACTGAACGACGTGTCAACGATCAACGATTTTCAATTTATTTGCGATCGTTCGGAGTCGCACGTAGGTGTCACACGTAATGACGTCGCTAACGATGACTGAAGTGCGTCACGGAATCCGTGACCCCGACGACCTATCGTCAGATAAATCGTAACGGGGCCTTAAGACTCCAAACAGGAAGAGTAATGGATCAAGAGGTATAGGGAAGGAGGCCAGGGAGGAGAGGAACGATACCACCTCACACCAAAAGGCATTAATTACCGGGCAGCCCCAGACCATATGGATGAAGTCTCCGTCCTCCCCATAGCACCGCGAACACTCTGACGTCACTCGACGTAGCATCTTAAACAATCTCAGTGGGGTAAGGTATACCTGGTGTGTTATATAGATTTGGATCATTTTGTTTAATTGATGGGGAGACCTTAGTAGGCGATTCCAAGACTTCCTCTCAGTCATCCTCCTGCATATTCGGTACCAGTAGCCCACACTTCTCCGTGACTGACAAAGGTTGGGACTCGTTCCCCAAGGACAGTAGGTCTGTATATAAAGAGGAGATCAAGCCTTTCGGGCCTTGAGTCTGAAGTTTCCCTATCAAAGGAAAAGAGGATATGAGAATGGAGAATGGAGTCTGTAGCACCCCTGCAGTAACAGGTGCCACAAAAAAAAGCTACAAGCCCTGTGGAAGCTCGAGTCTCAGACAACTGTGCCAGTAAACACACTAGCACCTTCAGGACACATACACCCAGAACCAGGTTAGGAGACTCCCTAGCAACAGGTGACCTGGCTGGGTACTATTGGTTAATAGGCAGACAACCTATAAGGAGAGACCTAGACAAGGGGGAGGGGCCTATGGCCTGACTGTCAGTTGTCAGTTGAGAGGAGAGTTGACGGCTGAAGTGAAAGAACCTGTGATAATAACAGCAAGCCCCTACAGGAGGGGAGTAGCTGAGGAGTGTGGGACCAGGCTCCAGGAACTGTGGGAACCTGTGGGAGCAGGAATCCAGTGCCCTCAGTACTCTGCAGACGGCGGGGTGCAGATTCCCAGGACAGTTACTCAAAGTTGACTGTCAATTCTGCCAGGCGAGGGGGTCTCGAGGATCCCCCGCCATCAAGAAAACGTCTGAGGCAGCAGCACAGAGAGGACCGGGACCAATAACCCTTAAATAGTTTGCGCTGCCAGCAGTAGGACCCAAACATGCCAGGTGGACCTCCAAGTATTTCAGGCCAGGGTGGACCACACCAGTAAAGGGTGCACTGGTGGGCAAGTGGCCCAGGTCAAGCTGGCACAGGGAGGCGGGACTCAGGCACACATGGAATCCGGCACGTCCCCAGGCCGTGGCACCAGCTGTGAGCAAAAAAGACTGAACTGCAATTTCCCTGTCTGGACTACATCATTACTGCCGTGCCTCACACTATCCTCTACACCGACAACTGGGGCCCCATCCCTACTTGCGGAGGGCCACACAATCAGCGCTGCCCCCACTCCATCAGCCCCAGTAGGACTTGGCAGCGGCGTCCTTCGCAATCACTGGCCGCATACCGCGAGTGGCGTAGTCATACTCTCATTATAATCCCAGTTTTATCTGAATCCTTTTTTCTTTTTTTTTCTTTTTTTTTTTTCTTTTATTTATTTTTATTTATGCGGACCTACCCCCAGGGCCACAGGACCAGGCACCGACCACGACCCCCACCAAGTGCTACTAGCCTGGGACCCGGGTGCCCCATTGCCCTGGGGCATCACAAGTCCCTCTCATGTGGTGCTGGATCGCTGTTCTCAGCTGCAAGTGCCAAAAAACTGGACATTTAGCAACATTAAACTTGGATTAGATCTGGTCAAAGGACAACGATACATTTTGCTCATAGATCTCACCGAGATAAAAAAACACCATGCACACTCCAGAATGTGGAAGACGGGTGATCCGATAGCGTGGCGAAATACACATTTTGCCATAGGGGCATTTCAGCTATAACATCAGAGAAATGCAGGACCTTCTTCGCCTGCCTCCACACCTGCCATGCCAGTCAATGAAGGGGCAGCAACTTCCGCGATCCCTGAATACCATCATTAACGACTAAAAGATGGAGTTTCTCTCCAAGAGTTTTCCAAACCTACAGAAGCCCATGTGGGAAGGCGTCTTCAACCATATGAAATTAATAGCAGGTGACTCTGGTCACTCCTCACGGGTAGATCTGGTGATAGGGCAGACAGATAATTTGGGGTCAGGTACCAAAAGATCACGTCCTGGATTCGGAGAGTAAACCGAGGCATAGCCAAACAACAGTCCGGGGCCAAAATACCAGGAGATCACGTCGGATACAGGGAGCAAACAGAGGAATAGTCAGGCAACATTCCGGGGTCAGATAACAATGATCAGAACAGACAAACACACCACTGTAACAGCATATATGACTGGCGGAGTTCTGGAAGACACTGCACAGCTAAGTAGCTGGGAAATCACTGGGAAGATGGATCATCTGAACAACCCAGAACCAGAATGGACGACTGTGGTGTCATTCAGTCACTGACAGCTCAGCACACCCAGCTATTACAACTGAATCCAAGCAATCTCACACGGATAGACAAACTAGGGAAGCTGTAAAACCAGAAATCCACAGGTCCCAAAACAGGTGGACAACGGAGGTTGAGATCCTAAGATCACGCAATGGTACACAGGGCTAGGAACTTGCAAACACAGTTGTTCGCCAGTTTATGAGCTAGGAACGGCGTTCATGTGACCGAAGTTGTACAATATGCATGTTCCCGGACAGAATCCAACTAGTGGCATGGCCTCACTCAATGAGTGTATGGAGTGGATTGCATCGGCTAGTAGGCATGGCCGCTGCCTTGCTCAATACACATGTATTGAGTGATGCCACGCCTACTAGTCGTTCCCGGCTCAGAAATTGGCAAATCTTTTCAGTGTCCGTGCTGGGAGGATGCATACGTCTGCAGTCACAAAGAGTGACTGACGACTTATCATTTTAAAAAATAAAGAAATAACGTTTGGAACACCATCCAAGTCTGAACTGGGTGCAAAAACCTAAAAAAATGTCACTATATGGAGAGAAGGTATGCACACCAGTGACTATACAAGGGGAATACATGTAATAGCAGTAACTGCTGTGTGAATACTGGCCTGAAAAATACAATAGCTATATGTAAAAATGAAAAAAAAATGACAATGGAATCTGCATTTATGCCATGAAATATGAATAAAAAGAAATTTAGCTATTGAATTGAGCAATGCAGCAGAGCCCCAAAACCTCTTCACGGTATTCTTATTTTTGGGGTCCCTAGCTAATGTGTGTCCTCTCATGCAGTTAACCTGTGTCTCAGGCGGAGACACAAGCCATGTCTGAATACATCAAGGGGATTCATCCAAAAGTCTTTCTCACCTTACAGAACCAGATTATTTTTTGTCAAGAAAAAGGATGGTTCCCTTCGGCCATGATCTTAACGAAATCACTGTCGAGAATAAGTACTGGAATTGTTTATCTCAGTGATTCCAGGATCTTCTCCAAGGTCAACCTCCGTGGTGCGTACAACCTCGTCCAGATACGGTCGGTGACGAATGGAAGATTGCTTTTAATGCTCGATGCTGAAGTGGCCCTGTCCCGATGGCGTAAAGGTGATTTAGCTATTACTTGGTTTTGCCAATAATTACCATCAGTTATTCATCTTCTCGGATTCTGCACATCACTTCCCTGACAAGCAAAGGGGCGAATCCTAAGATGTGGACTCCAGAAGCGGACAGCTCGTTTATCGCCCTCAAGCAGGCCTTCTTTTCAGTCCGGCGATACATTGACCGGACATTAATGAGCAGTTCCTCCTGGAAGTGGATGCTTTGTCCTCCAGAGTCTATGGAGTTCTCACACAGAAGTCTGCTGCTGGTAAGACATTAACCTGTGGTTTATTTTCCAAGGTTTTCTTTGCTTCGGAGCACTGTTGGCGATTAAGATGCCTTTAGAGGAATGGCGATACCTTCTGGGGGGGTGGTGCATCCAATCATCATCTACACAGACCACAAGAACCTGTACTACCTACAGTTGACTCCGTGGCTGAGTCCGTGCTAAACCCGCGTCTTTCTATTCTTTACTTGTTTTGACTTTGTTCTTCAGTTCTGTCCGACCGAGGCGAACGTCTAGGCAGATGTAATGCACTTTCCAAGTCCTTTCTGTCAGTTGATCAAGAGGAAGATCCTCAACATATTAACCCCTCTAAGATGTTCCTGGTAGCTCCAGTAAGCGTGTCTTGAGTCCCACTCAGAAATATATTCGTTGCTGAGGAAGATGGGTGTGTATTGCAATGGGGTCTTTCCTCTAAGCTGGCCAGTCATGCCGAACAAAAGAAGACAACTCTGTTGATCTTGCATTACAGGTGGCCGACGCTGCCTAAAGATGTTGTGGAATTTGCTTGGCCTGTCCCTTGTCTGTTCTTAACCAAACCCCAAAACCTCACGTGAGTGAGTACTCCACTAACTCTCCGTTCCATTCCCTGTCGCGATTACCCCCAGCAACCCTGCAGCCAATGCTCCCATCAAGACTTTCTTTGAAATCTGGGCAGAGACCAAGTCCTCCCTGGAGCAATCATCCATCCGAATGACGAGGCATGCAGATAAGACACACCTAGACCCCACCTTTTGTTCCAGCCCGGAGACAAGGAATGGCTCCCTTTCAGATATGTCCACCTGAAGTTGCTGTCCTACAAGTTAGGTCCCTGCATTATCGCCCTCCTTGCGTATTCCCTACTCGTTCCATGTGTATCTCCTCAAACCTGTCCTGAGCTGCTACTACCGGGATTCTGGAAAGTGTTCAAGGTGAAACACTCCTCTTAGTGGACTGGAAGGGGTTTGGTCCTGAGGAGAGATCATTGGAGGCCAATAAGAGTATTCTGTCACTCTTCTCCTTAAGAGATTCCTGTAAAAGGTGGGGGGGGTTACTGTAACGCTCTTACCTGCATCCCAGCACTCTTGACCCTCCTTCCCGGCTTGGTTGCCAGCACACTCACCATCCCAGCTGCTCCATCCGCAGTCCATACATCAATGCTTAAAGATATTAAACATTTTGTATCCGTTTGTGAAACTTGTGCATATGTTAAACTCCGTCATAGCCGGCTAGCCGGGGAATTGGCTCCATTGCCATTTCCAGAAAGACGATGGACTAATTTGTCTATGAATTTCATTGCTGAATTTGCAATAGACAAAGGCAAATTAGTAATCTACCAATCTCATGAGCAGCTTTCACAAATTTCTTTCCAGACCTTATCCTGACCTTCACTTTTAACTGCCATTTTTTATTTACACATCGAATTGAGGAAAGGGCAACTTGAATACGCTTTGTTTTCTTATAGCCTTCTCCTGCTTTGTGGACCTCCACTATTTTCAGAGTGCTAGGCAGCTGCTTAGAAGAACACATGACTGCTGTTTTTTGGCACAAGGTTAGAGGAGGTTGGGGTGTTTATACAGCTGTATAATTTGCATCATCCGGCCTTTCCTAACAATGATGGTGAACAAGCCATAACCCTAACAGGATAATTAAAGTCTGAAACCTGGGTCAAAGTTATCTATGCACACAAATCTCCACGGAGCACAGACTTCTGCATCGGCCCATTTTTCCTTTTTGTAAAATTTAAAATGTAAAAGATGAAAATAAAATAAATTTTCTTGTTTACGTAAAATACGTATCTTTTAACTTTTATGACATTTTAGAAATTATTTCATCTTCAACTTGCTTATCTGTTCACAATAATAGTAATTTTTACCAGGGGTGCCCACATTTTTTGAGGTCACTGTAAGGGCCGCTTGCAGTCTAATAATGTTTCTCTGACAGAAGCTACATGCTGCTTTGGAGGTGGATGTGACCCCCTTATTTCCTGGGCCCTTGTGCAGCTGCACAGGTTGCACTAGTGATATGTCCACCCCTGGAGGGCATTTTACTATAATGGAAGGCAACGTGGGGCCACTGAACTGTTTACAGGATTGTGATGGGGCCATTACACTGTATGCAAGCAATTATATAGTATGAAGGATTGTGTGGCATCCGTCATACTGTGCGTGTGGAGGGTACTGTGGAGGAATTCACTGTGGTGGTAGGGGGCTCATCTGTTTATTCCTGAAGCCACACGACGTTCTTAAGGTGAAGCAGGACGTGTGAAGAACAAGTGATCCCAGCGCCCTACAGCAAGACACAGATTCTCTGCTGGGCGACACCACAAGTCCCAGCCACACTAATGTTACACAGGACTGCGCCTGTGCCCCTTCACCCCCCCCCCCCCCCCCAGTGCTGTCCACAGTGCAAGTGCGGTGTTACCTAGAGGCAGAAACCTGGATAGAGGAGTAAAATGCTGGTTAGTATGTAAACGTTTCTCCGTATTGTTTATTATGAAGTTTGCGTTGTTTTTATCATCTCATGTTTACATTCAGATTCCTACAGTAAAAGATCCTCTGCTGATGATATCTCTGCAAGAATGAAGGACACAGGCAAGATGGCGGAGAGGATACTAAACCTCACCATAGAGATAATCTTCCATCTTACTGGAGAGGTGAGAGGTTCTGATGTCATCACATTACATCATTATCTATGAGAATAACAGAGGATATGACCGGGGAGGTGAGAGGTTCTGATGTCATCACATTACATCATTATCTATGGGAATAACAGAGGATATGACCGGGGAGGTGAGAGGTTCTGATATCATCAGATTACATCATTATCTATGGGAATAACAGAGGATATGACCGGGGAGGTGAGAGGCTCTGATATCATCACATTACATCATTATCTATGGGGATAACAGAGGATATGACCGGGGAGGTGAGAGGTTCTGATGTCATCACATTACATCATTATCTATGGGAATAACAGAGGTTATGACCGGGGAGGTGAGAGGTTCTGATATCAAAACATTACATCATTATCTATGGGAATAACAGAGGATATGACCGGGGAGGTGAGAGGTTCTGATGTCATCACATTACACCATTATCTATGGGAATAACAGAGGATATGACCGGGGAGGTGAGAGGCTCTGATGTCATCACATTACATCATTATCTATGGGGATAACAGAGGATATGACCGGGGCGGTGAGAGGCTCTGATGTCATCACATTACATCATTATCTATGGGGATAACAGAGGATGTGACCGGGGAGGTGAGAGGTTCTGATGTCATCACATTACATCATTATCTATGGGAATAACAGAGGATATGTCCGGGGAGGTGAGAGGTTCTGATGTCATCACATTACATCATTATCTATGGGAATAACAGAGGATATGACCGGGGAGGTGAGAGGCTCTGATGTAATCACATTACATCATTATCTATGGGAATAACAGAGGATATGACCGGGGAGGTGAGGGGCTCTGATGTCATCACATTACATCATTATCTATGGGGATAACAGAGGATATGACCGGGGAGGTGAGAGGTTCTGATATCATCACATTACATCATTATCTATGGGAATAACAGAGGATATGTCCGGGGAGGTGAGAGGTTCTGATGTCATCACATTACATCATTATCTATGGGAATAACAGAGGATATGACCGGGGAGGTGAGAGGTTCTGATATCATCACATTACATCATTATCTATGGGAATAACAGAGGATATGACCGGGGAGGTGAGAGGTTCTGATGTCATCACATTACATCATTATCTATGGGAATAACAGAGGATATGACCGGGGAGGTGAGAGGTTCTGATGTCATCACATTACATCATTATCTATGGGAATAACAGAGGATATGACCGGGGAGGTGAGAGGCTCTGATATCATCACATTACATCATTATCTATGGGGATAACAGAGGATATGACCGGGGAGGTGAGAGGTTCTGATATCATCACATTACATCATTATCTATGGGAATAACAGAGGATATGACCGGGGAGGTGAGAGGTTCTGATATCATCACATTACATCATTATCTATGGGAATAACAGAGGATATGACCGGGGAGGTGAGAGGCTCTGATATCATCACATTACATCATTATCTATGGGGATAACAGAGGATATGACCGGGGAGGTGAGAGGTTCTGATATCATCACATTACATCATTATCTATGGGAATAACAGAGGATATGATCGGGGAGGTGAGAGGCTCTGATATCATCACATTACATCATTATCTATGGGAATAACAGAGGATATGACCGGGGAGGTGAGAGGCTCTGATGTCATCACATTACATCATTATCTATGGTGATAACAGAGGATATGACCGGGGAGGTGAGAGGTTCTGATGTCATCACATTACATCATTATCTATGGTGATAACAGAGGATATGACCGGGGAGGTGAGAGGTTCTGATATAATCACATTACATCATTATCTATGGGAATAACAGAGGATATGACCGGGGAGGTGAGAGGCTCTGATGTCATCACATTACATCATTATCTATGGGAATAACAGGATATGACCGGGAGGTGAGAGGCTCTGATGTCATCACATTACATCATTATCTATGGGAATAACAGAGGATATGACCGGGGAGGTGAGAGGCTCTGATGTCATCACATTACATCATTATCTATGGGGATAACAGAGGATATGACTGGGGAGGTGAGAGGCTCTGATGTCATCACATTACATCATTATCTATGGGAATAACAGAGGATATGACCGGGGAGGTGAGAGGCTCTGATGTCATCACATTACATCATTATCTATGGGAATAACAGAGGATATGACCGGGGAGGTGAGAGGCTCTGATGTCATCACATTACATCATTATCTATGGGAATAACAGAGGATATGACCGGGGAGGTGAGAGGCTCTGATGTCATCGCATTACATCATTATCTATGGGAATAACAGAGGATATGACCGGGGAGGTGAGAGGCTCTGATGTCATCACATTACATCATTATCTATGGGGATAACAGAGGATATGACCGGGGAGGTGAGAGCTTCTGATGTCATCACATTACATCATTATCTATGGTGATAACAGAGGATATGACCGGGGAGGTGAGAGGCTCTGATGTCATCACATTACATCATTATCTATGGGAATAACAGAGGATATGACCGGGGAGGTGAGAGGTTCTGATGTCATCACATTACATCATTATCTATGGGAATAACAGAGGATATGACCGGGGAGGTGAGAGGCTCTGATGTCATCACATTACATCATTATCTATGGGGATAACAGAGGATATGACCGGGGAGGTGAGAGGCTCTGATGTCATCACATTACATCATTATCTATGGGAATAACAGGATATGACCGGGGAGGTGAGAGGCTCTGATGTCATCACATTACATCATTATCTATGGGAATAACAGGATATGACCGGGGAGGTGAGAGGCTCTGATGTCATCACATTACACCATTATCTATGGGGATAACAGAGGATATGACCGGGGAGGTGAGAGGCTGTGATGTCATCACATTACATCATTATCTATGGGGATAACAGAGGATATGACCGGGGGGGTGAGAGGCTCTGATGTCATCACATTACATCATTATCTATGGGGATAACAGAGGATATGACCGGGGGGGTGAGAGGCTCTGATGTCATCACATTACATCATTATCTATGGGGATAACAGAGGATATGACCGGGGAGGTGATGGACTCTGGAAATGTCTGTAGTGATATTATTAATGTCTCCACACTCAGGATTACACAGTAGTGAAGATCTCTAGTGATCGCTGTCAGGTCCCTGTGTCTGAAGGACGGGGAGGAACCCTGAGCCCAATCCCGGGGCCTCCACCTCACCCCCGGATACATGAGGACATCAATGACCAGAAGATCCTAGAACTCACCAACAAGATGCTGGAGCTGCTGACTGGAGAGGTGACACTGCTGGGAATGCTGGGACATTATACAGGACAGCACTGGAGGATTCTGGGTGATGACGGTATCATTGTGTTGTCAGGTGCCTATAAGGTGTCAGGACGTCACCGTCTATTTCTCCATGGAGGAGTGGGAGTATCTAGAAGGACACAAGGAGCGGTACAAGGAGGTGATGATGGAGGAGCCCCAGCCCCGCACATCACCAGGTAATAGACAGGACTGAATACATCCGGCCTTATTTGTAGTTGTTTCCGTTTCTCACTCTGGGTTTCTGTTTGTTCCTGCACACCTTCCTCTTCTCTTGTAGGCAATGTGTGGCGGCCTCCTTTCTGGTCCTTGAGAAGGCACAAGGCCTTTTAAAGAGCCATGTCTGAAATTGTGCTGTTGTGCAGCTTGGGTCTTTTGGTCTGTACAGGGACCATTTGGGTGCTGGTCAGTCTTCCCTTTTTCCATTAGCTGTTAGTGATATATGTTCAGAACAGTCACGGGTTGTGCATATGTAACATGCATGATAATATACCTCCTGACCCGTTTCCCCCCACAGATTTAAATGGATCCTGTCACCACTTTTTTTCCCTATAAGCTGCGGCCAGCACCAGTGGGATCTTATATACAGCATTCTACCATGCTGTATAGAAGAGCCCAGGCTGCTGTGTAGAACATAAACACTTTATAATACTTGCCTAAACCGGTTGCTGTGGTGGATGTGGCTCAGATAGGCGTCTTCATCCTCCGGTGCCAGCGCCACCTCTTTCAGCCATCTTCGTCCTCCATCTTCTGAAACCGCGGTGCATGACGTGTCCGACATTATACACACTCGCCGGCATTCAGGTCCTGAGCAGGCGCACTTTGATCTGCCCTGAGCAGGGCAAATCAAAGTATCGTAGCGCGTATGCATGGGACTGGCAAGTGTGTGCATGACGCGTCTACGTCATACACAGGCTTCAGAAAGCGGACGAAGATGGCCGAAAGAGGAGGCCCTGATACCAGAGGACGAAGATTCCCATCTGAGCCACATCCACCGCAGAGCGACCGTTAGGTGAGTATTATAAAGTGTTTTTTATGTTCTACATAGCGGCCTGGGTCCTTATATACAGCATGTTAGAATGCTGTATATAAGAGCCCGGTGGTGGTGGCCGCAGCTTATAGTCCAAAAAAGGGGTGACAGGTTCCCTTTAACAAACAGATACAGAGTGAGGGCTGTATTTGGATATGATACACGTGTTCTAGAAGTCCCAGGGTTTGCCTCCAAAAGTCCTCGATATGTCCACATTACCACATGACATGCATTAAATTGGCATTGTCTTGCCCACACCTGACACATTGTGCATTTGGTTTCAGCCTTATCTTAAGCCCGCTTTACACGCTACAATAAATCTTACAACGTGACCCCGCCGACACATCGTAAGTGACGCACATCCGGCATTGTAAGTATGATTGTAGCGTGTAACGGCTACGTGCGATTGCGATTGAACGGTATAATGTTCATCGCACGCACGTCGTTCAATCCTCATGAATTGAACGACAGGTTGTTCATCGTACCCGGGTTAGCACACACCTCAGTGTGTGACACCCTGGGAACAATGAACAGATCTTACCTGCGTCCTGCGGCTCCCGGCCGGCTCTGCGGAAGGAAGGAGGTGGGCGGGATGTTTACGTCCCGCTCATCTCCGCCCCTCGCTTCTATTGGCCGGCTGCCGCGTGACGTCGATGTGACGCCGAACGTCCCTCCCACTCCAGGAAGTGGACGTTCGCCGCCCACAGCGAGGTCGTATGGACGGGTAAGTACGTGTGACGGGGTCAATCGTTTGTGCGGCACGTTCAACAAATTGAACGTGACGCACATACGATGGAGGTGTTGCAAATCGCATACGATATCGTATGCGAAATTGCAACGTGTAAAGCAGGCTTTACACATGAAGCTAGGCGACCTGTACACCCTATGAATAAGGAACAGCTGAGAGAGCCTCTGACACTTCAAACCCACTATTTTAGGAATCTGCTCCAATGTGTTGGACCATTAATCCTCAGTTAATGGGCCTACTGTATGTCCCGCTCCCATTTATTTTTGACCATTATCAGATACTTATTCAAATGAGCAGGCAGCAGTCTCTTATATATTTCAGATATTAGGCCTCTAGGGGACTCTGATATAGCCAAAGTATTCGACATAGTTATGTGTCACATTCACAGGGCCCGACCTCCTCTGCTTCTCAAGTGCATGTCGTAGCTGCAGATATTGATAGAAAAAAGCATGTGAGAGGTGAAACTCAGTCCTCCTTTGTTCAAAACTCTTTAGAACATTATTTTGCAGAATATGGGACACCAGGCAGACCCCTCTATCTTCCCACCCTTTAAATCCTACAAGCTTCTGAATTTTCTGCAGATCTGGGTTCCGCCATTGTGGCCAATACTCCGCAGACCCACTAATCTTCAGAAGAAGTTTGCCCCTATCCCATACCTTGAAAATCATGGCTAGCGTTGGATGCTGATGTCCCACCTTCAGCCAACTCAGTGGGAATTTCCAATCCTAGCCTTTTCTCACCAGTTTACCACTTACATCGAATGCCCCCTCCTTTCCCCAACCTCTAAAGTGCTGCATCTGTGAAGCAATAAAATATAAATACGAGGTCGGTACTGCCAGCCCCCCCTCTTCCTTTCCTCTCTGTACTACCTCCAGTCGAATTCTAACATGCTTTTTCTTCCATATAAGTTACCTAAATAAGGTGTCAGTTTTGGTAAAGAAGTCCATATTAATCCACACTGGAGAATTATGTATAAGGTCGAACAGCTGTGACATCATCACCATTTTCGTTAAATTCAGTTCTGCCAATGTTTGATAGTGGAAGTCGGCAACAAGTATTAACCTTTGATCTAAATTGCACCAGCAGGGTGTCAAGGTTAAGGGCCCGGAATTCATGTGGATTTGGGATAACATTTACCCCCAGATATTTGAACTCTCGATCTATGGGGACTGGTACCTACAAGGCAGAAAAGCCCACCGGAAGAGGGTCCACCGGCATCAGGGCCAATTTAGTCCAGTTAATCTTTAGGCCCGATCTCCGCCCAAATTCCCAAATAATGTCGATCACCAGCAAGATTGAGGAGTGTACCCTATCGAAATATAAAAGAAGGCTATCGACATACAAAGATATATTTGTTGAATGTGCAGGGAGCCGGCTTCTGCGGACGCTGGTAACGAAGGTAAATATCGGGTAACCAAGGAAAGGCTGCTTGGTTACCCGATATTTACCTTCGTTACCAGCGTCCACCGCTCTCAGGCTGCCAGTGCCGGCACCCTGCACACGTAGCCGGAGTACACATCGGGTAAATAAGCAAAGCGGTTTGCTTATTAACCCGATGTGTACTCTGGCTACGAGTGCAGGGAGCCAGCGCTAAGCAGTGTGTGCTGGAAACCAAGGTAAACATCGGGTAACCAGTGAAGCATTTTGCTTGGTTACCCGATTATTTACCTTAGTTACCAAGTGCAGCATCGCTTCCACGCGTCGCTGGGGGCTGGTCACTGGTCGCTGGTGAGATCTACCTGTTTGACAGCTCACCAGCGACCATGTAACGACGCAGCAGCGATCCTGATAAGGTCAGGTCGTCGTCGTGATCGCTGCTGCGTCGCTACGTGTGACCCTAGATTTAGTTTAGGGAAAAAAAAAAAAAACAGTTTGCCCCTCCTCTGACCTCTTCCCACCACCCCCCCCCCGATTATCAGACCGCACCAATATCCTAGCCAAAGTTCTAATAACGCAGAAGAAAAGAATTAGTGCAATTGTCAAGTTACAGAACAAAGCCCAACATTGCTGATTTTTGAGAGAAGTGCTCGGGCTTCCGAATATGAATCCGAATGGGCAAGGCTCGTGCCAAATTTGAAATTGGTGAACCTTTCTCTAACAATTTTCCTCACCTCTACGTAACTGTCTTCAACACAGAAGTGGAAAACTAAAATAGAAAAGCCTAGTATTGTAACAGCGAGTCCTACTGATCCTTGTTGTGAGATTGTGATTTGTTTTGCGGTCAAATATTTTTAATCAGTTAATATTTTTTTTTATTTGTTTTATAAAACTCTTCTTTGTAATGTCAGACAATATCAATATAATTACTGAGGTTATATTATTAAAATATATTATTTGTTTCATTTTTTGCAGATGATTGTACCAGGAGCTCAGAGGGACATCTGCTATCTTCACACTTTAATGTTGACGATTGTAGTATCATTCAGTATGCAGATGAAGAGATTTCCAATATTGAAGATATACTCTCAGTCTCTCATATCCAAAATGTATCATCTTCTCCTTTTAAGCAGATCCTAATTCCTGATTCATCACAGACCGTAAAGCAAAATAGAAATTACAGACTGGGTGTTGAATATCAATTATCAGGGCAGGCGCCATTTTCATGTTTAGAATGTGGGAAATGTTTTACTACGAAACAAAATCTTGCTAGACATATGAGAATTCACACAGGGGAGAAGCCATTTTCATGTTCAGAATGTGGGAAATGTTTTTGCCAGAAACAACATCTTATTCATCATCAGAGAATTCACACAGGGGAGAAGCCATTTTCATGTTCAGAATGTGGGAAATGTTTTACTCTGAAAAGACTGCTTGTTATTCATCAGAGAATTCACACAGGGGAGAAGCCATTTTCATGTTCAGAATGTGGGAAATGTTTTACTCTGAAAAGACAGCTTGTTATTCATCAGAGAATTCACACAGGAGAGAAGCCATTTTCATGTTCACAATGTGGGAAAGGTTTGGAACAGAAACATGATCTTACAAGACATCAAATGATTCACACAGGAGCAAACCATTTTCATGTTCAGAATGTGAAAAATGTTTTAACATGAAACATGTTCTTATTAGACATCAAAGAATTCACACAGGAGAGAAGACCTCTTTAGGCTTGGAATGTGGTAAATGTTTTCATCAGAAACATGTTCATCAAATGATTCACACAGGGTTGAAGCCATTGTTATGTTTTGCTTAATATACTAAACAGAGTATATAGACAAGACAGAATGGAATCACAGCTGATTTCTTACAGTGAAGTAAAACATTTCCCTGCCTGTGTAGAAATGCAGGGAAATGTTTTATTTCAGGGAAATCTGCATCTGCAATCCCATGCTGTCCTGTCTGTATATACTTTTTTTTTCTTTTCCCCTCCCGTACCCTGGAGATCAGACACTGCCATTACACAGTACAAACAGGGGCACATAGACTGGAGATCAAAATTAGAGAACCATGTAGGACCACTTGCTTTTTACAGAAATAATGTAATCTACATTGATCAAGATTTGAAGGGTTGTTTTTTGTTTTTTGTTTTTTTTTTTGCTGTAAGGGATACACCATGGCACTAGAACAGAGTTTTATAACTGATCCAAAGTTTATTAACATTAAACCTTTATTTTGCCCAAAACGTGTTGATCAGAATTAGAGAACAGCAATGACTGTAGCACAGAGAAAGATAACTAAATACTACAGGACATCACTAGTCTCTCACTCTGCTCTGGGGGGATTTTGGTCCACTCTTCTTCCAGTCTTCCACAGTTCTTTGACTGTTGTGGTTTCTTGGCCATAAATTTGTCACCAACGATTTTCTAGAGGTTCTCTATTGGGTTTAGGTGATCAGGATTCTGGGCTGTGGCCTTTTTCATTGTTTTTAGGAACTGCTTTCCCTGTTTTGCTATGTGATGGGGGCATTGTCCTGCATAAAAATTGCTTGCTGATTTGAATTGTGTACTCAAGTAAGGAACCAGGTGTTGTTGAAGAAGGTTCTGATCCACATTTGCAGTCACTTTGCCATCCAGCTGTATGAGAATTTCAACTCCTGCTGCAGAAAACATTCCCAAAACCATTACTCTTCCTCCACCACCTTTCACTGACTTCTTAACACACTTTGGGTTCAGTTTTTCCCCAGTTTGTCATAATGTTTCCCATCAGACCCAAATAAATTAAACTTGCTTTCATCACAAAAATGAACTGTGGACACTTTTTTCCTCTGTCCACACAACATGCTCATCACCAAAGGTGAGTCTAGCCTTGTGATGCTTTCTGCTAATAAGATGTTTGGTCACTGCAGAGTGGACTTTCAGTCCAAATGCTCTTAAACGTCATGACACTGTATGATGAGACATATCCTTACCCTGTTCAGTGCTGAACTGGTGAGCCATTCCAGCTACAGTGTAGAAACGATTACCTATAGAGATTCACCACATTATCCTGTCCTCTTGCATTTGTCTTTCGAGGTTGACCAGCCTTCTTGGGGGACTTAAAAGAGTTTGTGATGTTGTAAAAAAGAAATATTCTCGAAATCACAAACTTGGAACGACCAACTTCAATTGCTATGGCTGATTGGGTCACCCCTTTGGACTTCCTCTGGACAACCTGCCGCCGGAGAGGGTCAGTGACTTTGGAACAGCACATCATTTTTGCAAAGTCAGTGCAAACAGGAAAGTCAGGAGCCAGTTACATAGGGTTTGTCAGATAATTAAGGAAGTTAGCACCAATAGCATGCAGGAATCTGAAAGTGTTCTCTATTTTGATCCGTGTCTTTTTAATTTATCTCATTTACCTTTTTATTATTTGCTTTACAATAAATTCAATTTATGAAATAAGCAGCAAATACTACAAGTTTCCTCATGTTAGGATATAATCATGTAGGACGACCAACGACCGCAACATTTAGGAAATTGTGTGTTCTCTAATTTTGATCTTCTCAGCACAGGAACAATTTTTTGAAAAACATCCAATTGTGGAACTTATTTTTATTCCAAGATCTATTGATTAATGTGCATTTTGTTTGTATGGCAACCCCTTTAAGACTTATCATTCATGATAATTGTGTTATGTAATAAATAATTTCGAACTCCTTGATTATGCAATGGAAATGGATATAGTTTCTACTAGATCTGTAAATGATGAATAAACAATTATTTGTACACAATAACAGTTACATGTAAATTCTTGACTGCCTTCAATGTGAGATCATTTATGGTGATCTTATAATTAATCACTTTTATAATTATCTGCTTGTCTCAATGGGCTATAAGGCACATAAAGGGGATAAGGATCATTGGGCTCAGACAGTGGAGAAGCCATATGCATGCCCACAATGTGGAAAATGTTTTAGAAATAAGATTGTTAAACATCTGAGAATTCACACTGGGGAGAAGCCATATTTATGATCCAAATGTATAAGGTGTAAGATTGTGGCTCGGGTACCTGTAGTCAGGTCCGCCATCAGGGCATTACTACTGTGCCTGGTGTAGGGGGCCCGGTGAAGAGAGGGGGCCCGGACAGGCCCGGGGTAATTACTTAGCTTCGTTAAGCCCTGGGCAGGCCAGGCACCCCTCTTCACCGGGCCCCAGCCGCAGCAGAGGGGCACGGCCGTGTCATTTCAGCCACTGCACGCACGGCTAAATTGCAGGCGAAGCCCTTCTAGGGCATCACATGCAAATTAGCCATGTGGCTGGAAGAAAGGCAAGTGGAGCAGGGAGGCGGCGCGTCATCCCGCAGCCCAATGTGATGAGGTCATCACTCTGCGCCTCATCACAGTGCTGCGGGCAACGCGGAGGTAGGGGGGACGCGGCAGCCAGCGGAAATAGCTGGACAGGTAAGTGCTGTAAGCTGAAGACGATCGGCCGGGAAGGGGGGGGGGCGCAGATCTCTGCCCGCAGGGGGGCGCCGTTGATCTCTGCCCGGGGGGGAGGCACCGCTGATATCATCCCTCTGATCTCTGTCCAGGGGGGGCGCCGCTGATCTCTGCCCGGGGGGAGGGGTGCGCTGATCCCTGGTCTCTGATCTCTGTCTGGGGGGGGGGGGGCGCCACTGATCTCTGCCCAGGGGGAGGGGTGCGCTGATGCTGATCCCTGGTCTCTGATGTCTGCCCGGGGTGGCGCCGTTGATCCCAATGTGCTGATCTCTGCTCGGGTGGGGGACGCGCCGCTGATCCCTGCCCACTGATCTCTGCCAGGTGGGGGCACTGATACCAACCCGCTGATCTCTGCCCGGGGCCGACCGCAGGCCCGCCGACCTCAGCCCCTGTCTTGCTTCAGCTAGATCAGGGGTGGGGAACCTTCGGTCCCTGGTCTCATGCCTTCCTGCTGTGAGCCTCCTGCCTTCCTGCTGTGAGCCTCCTGCCTTTCTGCTGTGAGCCTCCTGCCTTCCTGCTGTGAGCCTCCTGCCTCCCAGTGTTGAGTCTCCTACCTCCCGGCGTTGTGAGCCTCCTGCCTCCCGGTGCTGTAAGCCTCTTGCCTCTCTGCTGTGATCCTCCTGCCTTCCGGTGCTGTGAGACTCCTGCTTCTCTGCTGTGAGCCTCCTACCTCTCAGTGCTTTGAGACACTCTCCTTCGAGTGCTGTGTGCCACACCCCCCAGTGCTCTGTGCTCCCTCAGACCTGTTCATGTCCTCCAGTCCTGTTTGTGCCCCTCTAGTGTTGTCCGTGCTACCGCCAGTGCTGGCCGTGCCCAGCAGTACTGTCCGAGCCGCAGCCCCTCCTGTGATGTGTATATGCCCACAGTCTCTCCTGCTGTGATGTGTGTATATGTCTCCAGCCCCTCCTGTGATGTAGATACATGTCCCCAGCTCCATCTGCTGTGATGTGTGTATATGTCCCCAACCCCTCCTGTGATGTGTGTGTATATATATATGCCCCCAGCCCCTCCTGTGATGTATGTGCCTTCAGCGTCTCCTACATGATGTATATGATTTACCAATCTGTTGACTGCGCTCCAGACCGAGACAAAGCTGGAAAGGAGTTGTGAGAAGCCACATCAATATGTGTGTGTATATATAACTGTCTCTCTTCGAGTTGCTGTCTCTCTGTGTGTCTGTCTCTGTCTGTCTGTCTGTCTCTGTCTGTATCAGTTTCTCTGTATCAGTCTCTCTGTCTTTCCTTCTCTGTGTCTATCAGTCTATTTCCAGGTCTGTCTATTTCCAGGTCTGTCTATTTCCAGGTCTGTCTCTTTCCCAGGTCTGTCTCTTTCCCAGGTCTGTCTCTTTCCCAGGTCTGTCTCTTTCCCAGGTCTGTCTCTTTCCCAGGTCTGTCTCTTTCCCAGGTCTGTCTCTTTCCCAGGTCTGTCTCTTTCTCAGGTCTGTCTCAGAAGGCAAAGAGATAGTACAGCTAGTGTATGTATGTATGTATGTATGTATGTATATATTATATATATATACACACATGTTTTTCCTAGAGTTAGACTGTAGGAGGTTTAAGGGGTGGAGGCGGAGCTGGGGTGGAGCCTGGGGGGCTTGAAAATTTTGCCAGTATGGAGCCCTGAAATTCCTAGTGGCGGCCCTGCCTGTTGTACTACAAAACCTATTATCGCAGGTCTGCCTATCTACATAACTCCACCCATGGGTGTGTTTCATATGTTATAATGGTGTCTGTTTGTTTCACACATGCTCAGTGTGTGGAGATTGTTATACCTGTAAAACTCATACCGATGTCCTCGTGCTGTGCTGCACCCCTACCCCAGCAGGGACATCGGTTCTCTCACCATGTCTTGCGGTGGCTGCCCTTTCCCAGGCCATGTGGCCGTCTCCCAGAGCTTGTGTACACCTCACAGGCTTTCTGGTTCTGTCTGAAGGGGGTGTGTGGCCACGCCCCTTTTCCTAAAAGGCCAGCGTACACTGACTCGGATGTGCCTCACAGGTTAGCTGAGAGGTTGCAGGTATTTAAGCCACCTTCTCTGTAAGGGAGGTGCCTGGGCAATGAGTTATCTCCGTTGCTAGTTCTCTTCTCAGGTCCCTTTGGGCTACTGTCATTGTGCTGAGTGCTGCTGACATTTATCTGTTTCAGTGCTGTGCCAGTTTGCTGATCTTCTGATCCCACTACCATCCATGCAGGCCGGCTACCACGATACCCGCCACTGCAAGTAGCGAGGCCGGTCACTGCTGCCATATCTATCCATCCATGTATTCATCCTGGATGTATCCAGTACTCTGCCTGCTGCTACTACCTAAGACTGTACTGTGTCTGTGCCGCCAGCTGCCAGGGTACTGTAGATTCCTTGGGGCTGCTGGCTAATTACCAACGTGTACTTGCTGCCAACTTCGGTACAGTGGACCCACTAGTACAGTGCTCACCCAGCGAGCCTAACAGAACCTCTTAGAGAAAAACAGGATTACCTTGTCCTGACTGGGTAAGGTATCTGTGGAGACTGCTACACCTCTACTTGGATACTTCTGGGGGAGAAGTTGTATCTGTCACGCTCCCCGGGTCCTCACCTCCGTTCCCCGGCTCACCTGCCACGCTCTCCGCTCCCCAGTCACCGGATTCCGTCCGTCCCAGGGCTCCGGGCCCCCGATCCCGGCGCCCGACAGCTTCCCTCGACCTGGCCGGCTCCCCTGCGTCCTCCTCGCAGCCTCCTTCCCTGGCTTCTGGCACCCGGGCGGCGCGCATGCGCATTAGGGCGCGCGCGCGGTCACTGACCCTTTCTTAAAGGGCCAGCGTCCATTAACAGGAAATGAGGTTGCACAGGTACAGGGTATATAGGGGGTCATTGTCCAAGGGGGCGGGGCCTGATCTTCGTGTTCCCTGAGCTAGGAGTCAGGTCTCTTGGTGTTTATGTGCCTGTACTCACCTATCTGTCTTTGTAGAGCCGTACCTGCCTCGCCATCCAGTCTGCCGTGTCCTGATCCCCGCACGCTGTCCGTCTGCCATCTGACAGTCCGTACCATCCCGGATCCCTGCGGTGACCCGTCATCTTGCTCCAGAGGTTCCGGACCCCGCCTGATATCACCTCGGCCTCCGAACCTGAGCTACGTCACCAAGACCACCTTCTGTGACTCCGTGGTCCCTGGGACTCCTCCGCTGCCTTCTCTTGCACGGACTGTTCTACTGCCCATCAGTGCTTCAGCTGCCGGACTCCCTACCACCATCTCAGAGAGTTCGGTCCAGTGGATCCACCTCCTGGGTCTGCCCGACCGCCCGGCCGTGACAGTAAGATCAGGCCATGGATCCCGCTGCAGCACTAATGGCTCTGCAAGAGGAACTCCAACGCCAGCGTGAAGTCCAGACCCGCATGCTGCAATTCATGACCTCCGTGGACACCCGCCTGTACACATTACAAGCATCAATGACGCCTGCGGCACCCAGGTCCCCCGCCAGGCAAGCCATGGCCCCCGCACCAGTGGCAACCTCGTCAGATGCTTCCCGACTCCGTTTGGCGTCACCTCCTCGTTATGCTGGAGATCCCAAGACCTGCAGGGGCTTCATAAATCAATGTTCCCTTCATTTCACGCAGCTGCCACATCTGTTCGCCTCCGACCAAGCCAAGGTCGCCTTTATAATGTCCCACCTAGAGGGCGAGGCGCTGGCGTGGATGAACCCCTTGTGGGAGAAGGAGGACCCCATGACCAAGGATCTTCAACAGTTCCTGCAGGCATTCCGCAGCACCTTTGACGAGCCGGGACGCGCTTCTGCCTCTGCTTCATCACTCCTCCGCCTACGTCAAGGAACACTGACGGTGGGCCAATACGCCATCCGTTTTCGCACGTTGGCTTCAGAACTCGGGTGGAATAATGAGGCCCTAACAGCCGCCTTCTGGGAGGGACTCTCGAGTCGCATCAAGGATGAGTTGGCGGGTCGGGACGTGCCCTCCACCCTAGATGCCCTGATTGCCCTAGCAACTCGTGTGGACATACGTTTTCAGGAGCGCTCCAAAGAGCTATCTCGTGAGAGACGCCCGTTACGGCATTCATCTCCTCCTCAGAAGCCCTCCGTACCTCAGTCATCAACAGCTGGGAGTCCCGTCCACGAGCCCATGCAGATTGACCGAGTGCGTCAGTCTGCACAACGTAGAGCAGAGCGGCTTGCCCAAGGTCTCTGCTTTTACTGCGGTGAGGGCACACACCTCCTCCGTTCCTGTCCGGAAAGGCCGGGAAACTCCAAAGCCTAGGGTTGGTAGGAGAGGCCACCCTAGGTGCTGGGACTCTCTCTGATCCGGTCACATGGACCGTGCAAGTGACAACGGGAGAGACGCGGTTCACGGCTGAGGCCTATCTTGATTCCGGGGCAGCAGGCAATTTCATCCAGCAAGCCACCGTGGACAAATACCAGGTGCCTGTTATCCCACTCAACAAGCCCCTGGTGATTGCCTCTGTGGATGGGAGACCCCTTTCTGACACCATCTCCTGGACCACCAGGCCGGTTGAACTGCGCATCGGTGCTCTTCACACCGAGAACATCGCCTTCTACGTCCTTCCGCACATGTCCCATCAGATCCTGCTGGGCCTTCCATGGTTACGGACTCACGAACCATCAGTCAGCTGGGGCACTGGCGAAATCACCCGCTGGGGTGCTTCGTGTCATGAGAGATGCCTAAAATCCACACAACCCATCCGACGACCTCCGGTTCCTGAGAACCTACCGGGGCTGCCCTCGGCTTATTGGTCCTTTGCTGATGTCTTTGATAAAAAAGAATCCGAGGTACTGCCGCCACATCGCCCCTACGATTGTGCCATCGACCTGCTCCCTGGAACAACGCCACCACGAGGACGGATATATCCTTTATCTCCAGCCGAAACACGGGCTATGTCGACTTACATCTCAGAGAGCCTGGCTAGGGGATTCATTCGGAGATCCTCCTCTCCTGCTGGAGCAGGTTTCTTCTTTGTCAAGAAAAAAGAGGGCGATTTACGTCCCTGCATCGACTACCGGGGTCTGAATCAGATCACTGTTAAGAACAAGTACCCTCTGCCGCTCATCCCCGAATTGTTTGACCGGCTTAGAGGAGCTCGTCTGTTCACCAAGCTGGATCTTCGGGGTGCTTACAATCTGGTGCGCATCCGCTCTGGTGACGAATGGAAGACCGCGTTTAATATGCGCGATGGACATTATGAGTACTGCGTGATGCCCTTCGGCCTGTGTAACGCCCCTGCCGTCTTCCAAGAACTGGTGAACGACGTGTTCCGAGACCTCCTCTACACCTGTGTGGTAGTATATCTAGATGACATCCTTGTCTTCTCTCCGGACCTCCCAACCCACAGAGAGCACGTACAGCTGGTTCTACGACGACTAAGAGAGAACCGTCTGTACGCAAAGTATGAGAAGTGTGTCTTTGAGCAGTCTTCTCTCCCCTTTCTGGGGTACATCATCTCTGAGACTGGACTGCAGATGGATCCCAAGAAGGTCTCCGCCATTCTCAACTGGCCTCCCCCTTCTGGACTGAAGGCAATCCA
This sequence comes from Anomaloglossus baeobatrachus, assembly GCF_048569485.1. NCBI lineage: Eukaryota > Metazoa > Chordata > Amphibia > Anura > Aromobatidae > Anomaloglossus > Anomaloglossus baeobatrachus. The sequence continues at coordinate 947,942,787 of NC_134353.1, read as the reverse complement.
ACGCTTCCTGGGATTCGCCAACTACTACCGCCAATTCGTCCCTCACTTCTCTGCTCTGACTGCTCCACTTTCCGCTTTGACTAAGAAAGAGGCAAATCCAAAGGACTGGTCGCCTGCGGCCGACGCCGCGTTTGGCTCTTTGAAGCGGGCTTTTGCTTCCTCGCCTGTACTTCACCGTCCGGAGTTGAACCGCCAGTTCACCTTGGAGGTGGATGCCTCCTCCTCAGGAGCCGGAGCAGTGCTCATGCAGAAGTCCTCCTCCGGGAAGATGGTGACTTGCGGATTCTTCTCCAAGGGCTTCTCAGCGCCTGAACGCAACTATACCATCGGGGACCGAGAGCTCTTGGCAGTCAAACTGGCACTGGAGGAATGGCGCTACCTCCTGGAAGGTGCAGTGTATCCCGTGATCATCTACACGGACCACAAGAACCTAGAATACCTGCGGTCCGCTCAGCGACTGAACCCACGGCAAGCCAGGTGGTCCTTATTCTTTGCCAGGTTCGACTTTCAGCTTCACTTCCGACCCGCGGACAAGAATGTACGCGCTGATGCCTTGTCCAGGTCTTTCATGCCCATGGAGCAGGAGGAAGAGACTACCCAACCCATCATCTGTCCTAGCAACATCATTCCGGTGGCCCCTGTTACCCTAGCCCAGATACCGCCCGGGAAGACCTATGTCTCCGATACCGACAGGCAAAAAGTGTTACACTGGGGTCATGCCTCAAAAACAGCCGGGCATGCTGGTCAGAAGAGAACATGGGGTGCGATTGTACGCCATTACTGGTGGCCATCCCTTCGCACGGACGTCGCTGCTTTTGTCTCTGCCTGCTCCTCCTGTGCCAGGAACAAGACGCCCAAACACTTGCCCCATGGCCGTCTTCTGCCTTTACCGATACCCTCAGTCCCGTGGCAACACATAGCAATGGACTTTATTACGGACTTGCCATTATCCTCCGGGCACACAGTCATATGGGTCGTGGTTGATCGATTCTCCAAAATGGCCCACTTCGTTCCTATGGCCGGACTGCCCTCTGCTCAGGAACTCGCGGAAGCCTATATACATCACATCTTCCGCTTGCATGGCTTTCCATCCCACATAGTGTCCGACAGAGGAACTCAGTTCACCTCCCGCTTCTGGAGGGCTCTATGCAAACATCTGGGAGTGACTCTGGACTTTTCTTCTTCTTACCATCCTCAGTCTAACGGCCAAGTGGAGAGGGTCAATCAAATCGTGACCTCATACCTACGTCACTATGTCAACGCCCATCACGACGACTGGTCCTCGCTTCTGCCTTGGGCTGAATTCTCCCATAACCACCACGTCAGTGAGTCATCCTCCGAATCTCCCTTCCATGTTGTTTATGGACTCCAGCCCGCCGTCCCATTGCCTATATCCCCTTCATCGGATGTTCCGGCTGCTGATACTGCAGTTCGTGACTTTGCTACCATTTGGGACTCTGTCAAAGCGTCCCTTGGGCGCGCTTCCCAGCGGATGAAGAAACACGCTGACAAGAGACGTCTGGATCCTCCGTGTTTCTCTCCTGGTGACCTGGTCTGGCTTGCTTCCCAGTACATCCGATTGAAGATACCTTCCTACAAGCTGGGTCCTCGCTACATCGGGCCGTTTAAGGTCCTCAGCAAGATCAATGAGGTATCCTACAAGCTACAGCTCCCGGCCACGATGAGGATACCCAACTCCTTCCACGTCTCTCTGCTCAAGCCGGTTGTCCTTGGTCCCTTCTCCGCTGCTGCCAGTCCGGCCCCTCCTCCTATTGCCGATGATGACATCTATGCGGTAAGGGATATCGTGGCCATGAAGACCGTACGAGGTCGACAGTTCTTCCTGGTGGACTGGGAAGGGTATGGTCCTGAGGATAGGTCTTGGGAGCCCAGGGAGAACGTGGGCACTCCTCTTATCCGTGCCTTCATGTCCCGGTTGCGGGGAGGGGGGCGTGGGGGGGGGGGGTACTGTCACGCTCCCCGGGTCCTCACCTCCGTTCCCCGGCTCACCTGCCACGCTCTCCGCTCCCCAGTCACCGGATTCCGTCCGTCCCAGGGCTCCGGGCCCCCGATCCCGGCGCCCGACAGCTTCCCTGGACCTGGCCGGCTCCCCTGCGTCCTCCTCGCAGCCTCCTTCCCTGGCTTCTGGCACCCGGGCGGCGCGCATGCGCATTAGGGCGCGCGCGCGGTCACTGACCCTTTCTTAAAGGGCCAGCGTCCATTAACAGGAAATGAGGTTGCACAGGTACAGGGTATATAGGGGGTCATTGTCCAAGGGGGCGGGGCCTGATCTTCGTGTTCCCTGAGCTAGGAGTCAGGTCTCTTGGTGTTTATGTGCCTGTACTCACCTATCTGTCTTTGTAGAGCCGTACCTGCCTCGCCATCCAGTCTGCCGTGTCCTGATCCCCGCACGCTGTCCGTCTGCCATCTGACAGTCCGTACCATCCCGGATCCCTGCGGTGACCCGTCATCTTGCTCCAGAGGTTCCGGACCCCGCCTGATATCACCTCGGCCTCCGAACCTGAGCTACGTCACCAAGACCACCTTCTGTGACTCCGTGGTCCCTGGGACTCCTCCGCTGCCTTCTCTTGCACGGACTGTTCTACTGCCCATCAGTGCTTCAGCTGCCGGACTCCCTACCACCATCTCAGAGAGTTCGGTCCAGTGGATCCACCTCCTGGGTCTGCCCGACCGCCCGGCCGTGACAGTATCCGAACCTGTATAAGCGGACCTGCAAGTGAAAAGAACTTTGATACCATGTTTGTTCTTTAAAGCTGGAAGAGGACTTGTGTTATGGCCCTGCAGAGCAGTTTATGTGTTGCCAACTTGCTCTGCTGGACATTTTAAGTAAGTGTTCCTGTCGTTACCTCAAGGAGCAAGCTAAGTGAATAACCTCATCACATTTGGTGCTAGATTGCAGGCAACATTCCAGGAGGCACTTGTAGTGGCTGCAGGTGAGGCTGTGGATCCTGGTGGAGTTATACAGATCTGTGTGAGCGGAGCAGCGCATGCGCATGAGATGGAGGAGCTGTGGAGGCAGCTGGTGCAGCAAAATGGGATCGGCAGAAGGAGGTTCCCGGAGAGCCAGTGACAGCAGCAGGAGTTGCGGCATGGACAGTAGTCGCTGATATAGCATCTTGAAGAGGTGGTACTGGTTTGTGCAATCCATTCTGAGGCCAGAAGGTCTAGAGATTGGGCTGACCATGACAGGGTTTTGATGTGGTGGTCCTTCATCCACACATTAATTGACCTAGCTGTGTGGCATGGTGCATTGTCCTGCTGAAAAAAAACAGTCCTCAGAGTTGGAGAACATTGCCTGAGCAGAAGAAAGCAACTGTTTTTACAGGATAACCTTGTATGCGGCTTGGTTCCTACGTTCTTCGCAAAGTTTAATCTTCCCAATTCCAGCCTTGATGAAGCATCCCCAGATCATCAGCAATCCTCCACCAAATGTCATAGTAGGTGCAAGACACTGTGGCTTGTACACCTCTCCAGGTCTCCGTCTAACCATTAGATGACAAGATGATGGGCAAAGCTGAAAATTAGACTCATCAGAGAAGATTACCTTACTCTAGGAATTTGGCAGATTAAACTTTGCAAAGGATGTATGACTCAAGCAGCATACAAAGTTATCCTGGAAAAACAGTTGCTTCCTTTTGCTCAGACAATGTTCCCCAACTCTGAGGACTGTTTTTTTCCAACAAGAAAATGCATCATGCCGAACAGCTATGTCAATCAATGTGTGGATGAAGGACCACCACATCAGAACCCTGCCATGACCAGCCCAATCTCCAGACCTGAACCCCATTGAAAACCTTTGGAATGTAATCAAGAGGAAGATGGATAGTCACAAGCCATCAAACATAGAAGAACTGGTTACATTTTTGCACCAGGAGTGGCATAAGGTCACCCAAAAGCAGTTTGAAAGACTGGTGGAAAGCAGCCAGGAAAGCTGGGATTAATAATGATGGTTATTCCACAAAATATTGATTTCTGAATCTTCCTGAGGTAAAACATTATTAGTATTGTTGTATCTAAATGATTATGAACTTGGTTTTTTTGCATTATTTGAGGTGTGAAAGCATTGTTGTTTTATTTTGACTATTTCTCATTTTTAGAAATTTAAATACAAAATGTATTGCTTGGAAATTCGGAGACGTTGTCAGTAATTTATAGAATAAAAGAACAATTTACATTTCACTCAAAAATATAAAGAGAAAAATCAGAAAAACTGAACATTTTGCAGTGATCTCTTAATTTTTGCCAGAGCTGTAGACTTCCCATCTGATGACGGGCCACAAGTGTGTTCCATGAAGTTGAATGGAGAAAAGTCAACCAGACTATAAGACTCGGGGAGCGTGATGACCTTAGTGAGGGCCACGCTCGATGTCCACCTGATTACCAGAAGGAAGAAAGATCAAAGTCAGCTGCAGTCATGGGGATGTTAAATAATATCTGATGTCCAGAAAGGCCATTGAGACTGCCAAGGGTATTGAGTACCATGATGAGGGTGTAGTCCTGGACTTACTATATCCAATTATAATAGGCCGAGACTGTTATATTAAGACTTATGGGAAAAGGGGGCGTGTCCCGTTGCTAAAATAAGAGGCGGAATGGCCTTAAGGAAACCTGACCCCAGTGGTAGACTGAGGCTATGTGCCCACGGGAACTCGCACCTGCGGATATATCCACAGGAACGGTCGCAGGTTTCCCGCAGCAGCTCCCCGGAATCCGCAGCTATACATAGCTGCGGGATTCCAGTAAAATAGCTGCGGAAAACCTGCGGACATTCATGCGACTTACCTGCGGAATTCACGGCCTCTATTTCCATAGTGGAGGGCCGGGATTCCCGCAGGTAAATCCGCAGGAATAATTGACATGCAGTTATGTGCAGCTGCGGGACATGCGCAGCATATTCCGCAGCCGCTCCTTCTGGTGTGTTGGTGGGTAATGAGGAGGGCTAGTGCCTCCTATGGTTGACAGTAATGGGTTAGGGGTGACCACAGAGAATTGTGGGTCTGCCTAATTTCACAATATGACTGGTAAAGAGGTAAACAATAGTATAGCCATTGGGACTGAGGTAGCTCCAGAAAAGGGGGGTTGATGTCTGGTTTAGTGGTAACTAATTGTTCCAGTTGTGACGTATCAACCGGCTGTAACACAAGGCTCTGATATTGAGTCTGAGGTGAGTGCAGCCAGGCCAGGGCTGCAGGGCCAAATCTCTCCAGGAGGAGAGACAGACAGGGGTCTGCAGAGGGCCCTGGGTGCTGGAAGGAACCTTGGCTAGAGTTGTACGCTGGCAGGAGCCAGAGAGTGGGGAAGTTGCTAAAACTTCCATTATGGACTTATTGTTTATGGTTGAGGGCAGTTTATGCTGAGTGTTTTTAAATAAACTGCCGGAATTTCTATAAGAGACTGTGTATGTGAGTTGCTGAAGCTACCTCACACCGCTGCAAGCGAGTGGAACCCCCACGTTGCAGGGCGCAATGTTACATATGGTGGAGAATGCGGGCATGCGGTCTGGTTGCTAGGGGCAACGGCCTAGGAAGTATTGCTGTGGATCGGCGGGTCCACGAAAATTTTGTCTGCGCACTCAAGCAGCTGGCGGTGGATCAGCGGGTCCACGAACAGGGACAGCGTGCTCCAGCTGCTGGCGGTGAATCAGCGGGTCTGCGAGGTTCTGTGCTGCAGTGGCGAGAAACCAGTGACTGGAGGTTCCAGGCCAGCCGGAATTGCGAGGCCCTGCTTGGTGAGCACAGTGATACACCACAGGCTGGAGATCCTGGTTGTATGGGCGGTACAACCCGGAAAGGTTAGTGGTTCTCTAACCCCCCCCCTGTCTTTGACCACCGGGTATTACCCATTGGAGCGCCACTCCTGTTCCTCTTTTCGTTTCAGCATGAAGGGGCTCCTGAGCCAGCAGCACCCACAGCATGTGCCAGGAGGTCCAGTGACAACAGTGGGGGCTGAAAGCCAAAAAGAGAGAATGGTCCCTGCGGACGTTCTTGGAGGAGCTGTACCAGTTCCTGGTGCGGGGACAGCAGGAGCTGTCAGTGTGCAGCGATGTTGCAGCCATGGACCAGTTTGAGAGTTCTCTTCGGGGCCCAGTATGGACACTAGGTGCCCAGGGAGATAAGGGCGAACGGTGTGAACTGGGGGCTAAGGACATTGCATGGAAACCCCAAAAGGGGGTGGAGTCTCAAAAAGGGGTGGTTGCCCAAAAGGGGGCGGAGTCCCAAAAAGGGGTGGTTGCCCAAAAGGGGGCGGAGTCCCAAAAAGGGGTGGTTGTCCAAAAGGGGGCGGAGTCCCAAAAAGGGGTGATTGCCCAAAAGGGGGCGAAGTCCCAAAAAGGGGTGGTTGCCCAAAAGGGGGCGAAGTCCCAAAAAGGGGTGGTTGCCCAAAAGGGGGCGGTTGCCCAAAAGGGGGCGGAAGCCCGGAACGAGGTAGTTACCCAACAGGGGGCGGAGCCTCAAAAGGCGGTGGTGACCCACCAGGGGGTGGAGCATTCACAAGCCGAACAGGTGGACTATAGCAAGGGGTAATGGGATTCGCCTTACCTATGTCATACCTGCGGTATAGGCTATCCATCCGATGTGAGGCCACAAAAGTGCTCCGTGGACTTGAATGGGCTACGTGTGTCTGGTCTGTTAGACCCGGGGACCTGCCTAACCTTAGTGAGACCCATGCCCAATCTCCATTTTATGGAAGGTAGAACAATAGAAGGAAGCTGTGTGCATGGGACCACTAAAGAATATCCTCTGGCCAGAGTGATGATTCAGACGCCCGACCGTATGGGGCGCCCAGACGTGGGTGTGGTTCGGGATTTGATCTATCCCGTTATCATAGGACAGGACTTTTGAGTTGTTTAAGGACTTATGGAAGACAGAGGCCGGGACCGATTACACAGGAATGAGTCGGCCCCCTCCTAAGACAGCCTGTTTACCATATGAGGTTAAAAGGGGTCCTTGTTTTGCAGTTATGTGTGGTAAGGAGGAGATAGCACCTCCCAAAATTGACTGTCCTAAGTTAGGGGTGACCAAAGAAAATGATGGACGGACCCAAGTTAGTGACGGGACGTCTCCAAAGGGAAGTGACAGTCTGACCACTAAAACCCAAGTAATTTCAGGAGAGGAGACTGACACCTGGTTAAGCAGGGACATGTTAGTCCAGGACACCAGGGGGAGGGATGATGACTCCAGTAAAGACACTGACTCTAGAAAGGGGACAAACGAGTACAGTGAGGTACAGATGAGCGAGAAGGGTAAAACATCTTCTCGACGCCGAAGACATAAAAAGCGTCAAGAGGGGGCACAGTGTATGCCGTCTGAGGGTGCAGAGAAAGTGACATGCCTGGGTAATGAAGACATGGTGCCAGGAACAACTGCTATGGTAGAATCAGACGGTGATATCCTACAAAAGAAAGAGGAATCAGAGACGGAACTGACACACTGTAACAACAGAAATCAGCAGGGTGAAAATGCAGAAAATGAGCCAACCAAGGACGTAATGGGGGTGGTCCCTATGATTTCCCCAGATGAAGCCGATAGTCTGTCAAGCGAGAGCGGTATAGGAAATGGAATCCTGGAGAGTGAGGGGGGAGGAATAATCCCCAACAGTCAGGGTGAGCAGACCTGTGAACTACCTGGTGCTGGAGTGGATGACAGCGAGTTCAGCCCCAAATCTCTAAAAGGAACAGAGTGCCATGTTGAAGGGTGTGACACCCAGGCTGAGGGTGACACTGCAGAGACCCCAGAGGAAGTTGAAGGTAATGCAGTGAAGACCCAAGAAACAGCTGGCGCTGAAGTGAAGAGAGCCTCTGAGGAGGTGAAGTCTGGACCAGAGTTCTCATCCAGGACTGAGAGCCTGCCTGACCTGCTTGATAAAACCAAGATGGAGGATATAGAGAAGGTCGTGGGTAAGAAGAGTAAGAAACCCAAAGGTTCTGCAGCTGAGGCGGGTACACTGGCAAGCGACGACGTGCTACCAGAGAAGCCGATACATTGGGACAACAGTGGTCCGTGCGATGAAGCCATGGAGAAGGAGTCGACCCCAGAGTTGAAAGCCGAATTCTCTCCCGCTTCTGAGCGAGCTGACGAGCCACTTATCTGTGAGGCGGCTGAAGAGGAAGCAGCTGAGACCCAAGAGAGGGGTGACTATGACAAAGTTGATCCCCACGAAAAAGCCAGAGGTGTAGAGGTGGAAGAAGTCTCGGAAAGAGGGTGTCATAGACCAGAGAGGTCCGCAAGTGAAGAGTCATTCAAGAGGATGAGCAAAGACCATCTGTAACAAGAGATACTTCTTAGGCAGGCTACTGAGAGTCGAGTAAGGGAGCTGGAGAAAGAAGTGGCTGAGCTCCGAAGTCACTTGGCAGAGTACCAGTCCAGGTCCCAGGTAGCCTTGGAACAGATGGAGCAGCGAGTGTCGATTCTGACCAAACTTGTTGAAGCAGGGGAGGCCCAAAGAGTGATGACTCTGGAAGCGAAACTGGACAAGCCTGTGGAAGCGGCAGGGATGAATGAGACTTCTGTAGTCAAGTGCATGGTGGATATACCTGAGGACTTAAGAGAAGCGTGTGCCATCGAGTGCATGCATGACGACTTTAAGAGAGCTGTGGAAGCGTGTGAGGTCTATTGTACCCCAGAGGCTGAACAGTTAGTGATATTGTCCACCAGTGAAATTACTGGGCAGCGGGTGGCTATTCTAAAGGACATGCACTTCAGATGTGTTCGTATGAAGTGGCAGGTCCAACTGCAAAATGAGGAAGCCACTAGACAGCTAGAGTATAAAGTCTGGCGGAAGATATCGTCCAAGTACCCTGGGCTCTGGTGGGGAGAGTCATTGGAAGAACCGGACGAGTCATGCAAGACATGGTGAATAAGTCGGGATTGGTGAGATTAAGAATCCCTGCTGCTAATGAGCGCAACATACCCAGGGAAGCTGGTATGGTTCCGTTCGTCTGTGTCGGGACTGTAGAGAGTCTTGGAAACATTCGAAGCCTTCTTGGATATCGGGTACACCATGTACGTGACATGGAGCGGTTGAGGCAAGAAAACCTGAAAATTGAGGAGCAGCTTCGCCAACTGTGTGGGGGACAGCAGCCGTCTTCTCCCCGTTGTTCAGAGGAAAGAAGTGGAAGATGGCGTGTCGGTCCAGTAGTTAAGACACGCGATAAAAGGAATCGCCGACAGAGAAGTACCCTGCGATGTACTGTAGATGTTGGCCGCTATGAGCTTAGAGTTCCCGACAGTAGCCCTGGGGGTACACGAGTAAGCCTAGGTTCGGACAAGACTGTAGGTTTGACTGAGGACGTGTCTCTCTACTACTGTGACCCTGGGTGGGGGTCAGGGAGAGAACGGTCCGGAAAGGGGAAGTCCTTTAACCCTAGGTTGACACGACAGGGTTTGATGACAGTGTCGGGCGATGTCTCAGGGACTTCTGCTCTTGGGCACCTTGGACGGCCCTCTCGATTGGTGGGGCATGGCGGCGGGGATACCCTGTCTCGCGGTCCCAGGTCGTTGGCAAGTGTTCTCCTCTACGGGTTTGAACAGAGGGGGAGGGTATGTGACGTATCAACCGGCTGTATTACAAAGGGCCGGTATGTTTTGCAGAAGCATGGGTGCTCTGCAATGTGAAGTTGGCTGGGACCTGTGGTTCCACAGGATTGCATTACATGCAGAGCCATGGAAGGGTGTGTGATGCTGATTACACACTCCTTACCACCTGTGGGTGTGGCTCCAGGGGTTAAAGCAATCCTGTCTCTGAACCTAGGTGGAGTGTGTCTAGGGCAGTCTAGATAGAGACTAGCTCCAGATGTCCAGTGTGTGTACTGGAAACAAGTGAGAGCAGGGAGCTCTGAGTGTGTCTAGGGCAGTCTAAATAGAGACTAGCTCCAGACGTCCAGTGTGTGTACTGGAAACAAGTGAGAGCAGGGAGCTCTGAGTGTGTGTCTAGGGCAGTCTAGATAGAGACTAGCTCCAGACGTCCAGTGTGTGTACTGGAAACAAGTGAGAGCAGAGCCGGGAGCTCTGGGTGTATCAGCCTGTGTGGAGGCTGAACACAAGGCTCTGATATTGAGTCTGAGGTGAGTGCAGCCTAGCCAGGCCAGGGCTGTAGGGCCAAATCTCTCCAGGAGGAGAGACAGACAGGGGTCTGCAGAGGGCCCTGGGTGCTGGAAGGAACCTTGGCTAGAGTTGTATGCTGGCAGGAGCCAGAGAGTAGGGAAGTTGCTAAAACTTCCATTATGGACTTATTGTTTATGGTTGAGGGCAGTTTATGCTGAGTGTTTTTAAATAAACTGCCGGAATTTCTATGAAGAGACTGTGTACGTGTGTTGCTGAAGCTACCTCACCGCTGCAAGCGAGTGGAACCCCCACGTTGCAGGGCGCAACGTTACACAGTATATTGGAGGAAGTGACGATGACTCCACTTTAGACTGTGACTTTAATGAATTGGAAAGATGCTGCAGTAAAGGGGAGCCAAGCGAAAAGGGCAGATCCTTCTCCCGACGCCGGAGACGCAACAGGTGGAGAGACGTGGAACAAGCTGTACCCTCTGAATGTGCAAAGAGGCTCGATTACCCTGCTGAGGAACATGCCCGGGAGATGCTGGACAGGAGACAAGTGGGGAAGGTGAGTGAGAATCACTCGCAGCATCCCTATATTAAAAATATATCTAATGTGTCTGTGTGTATGCATGTATGATGTGTATATCTCTGTATTTCAGTGTATATGACTTCATATATTTGTCTGTTTATATGTTTTTTTGTGATTTTGTCTTCAAATATGTTTATATACGTATACCTTTATGTGTACGTATCTGTGTATGCTATGTCCGTGTCTGCATGTGCATGAGGCTCACTGAGACGCTTTTGCCCAGGGCCCACAAAAATCTGGAGCCAGCCCTGGGGGAAGGTATGTAAGATGGTGGCCCTGGTACCTGTAATACTACAAGACCTATTAGGGCGGCTTTGCCTATCCACATACTTCCACCCATGGGTGTGTCTCATATGTCATTATGGTGTCTGTTTGACACATGGTCAGTGTGTGGAGGTTGTTATACCTCTACAACAAACCTTTGAGATAGAAAGATTAACTTTGCCTGACTGGGCAAGGTATCTGTGGAGACTGCAACACCTCCACTGAGATACTTCTACGTGTGAAAGTGAAAAGCAGGTGAAACGCACTGTGATACCGTGTTTCTGTGCTTTGAAGTCAGGAGAGGGCTTGTGTTATGTACCTGGAAAGCGGTTTGTGTTGCTGAATGAACTTACTGGATTTTTAAAGTAAAAGTGCTCCTGTCTTTACCTCAAGCAGCAAGCTGAATGAGTAACCCCATCACAGAGGTTATAGCAATTAATTGCTTCTCGTCACTGCACTGTCCTGTCACGTCCTAGTAGATGTGACACTTTCCATTATGACATGAAACGGCAGTGATTATTCACCCAGTTCTCCAAAATGCAGTGATTATTCACGCAAGGTTCCTGATTCGAAAGGGCAGTGATTATTCACCCAGGACTCCTAATCCTTGGGTGGATATTGCTTTGCAGCTTCTAATTCCCTCTTCTAGCAGAGATGTAGCAGAGGAATTGAGCGCTGCCATTGTTTACTAAATTAACTCAATCAAAGTGAATGCCACATATACAGCGAGACAGAAGGAGATTGCTCCCTCTTATCTCTCCATTGGTTATCTGCAGTGCTAACGCTAGTGTGGCGCCCTGGACAAGCCAGGTCGTCACAAGCACTACACCAACACACCCCACACCCCGGTTAGGCACACCAAAGCCAAACACAAATCCTTGTTGCCTTCCTCCAGGGGCTGATGTCCACACCAGGGGGTGGGCCAGGCGGTTGGTCCCGCCCACCGAGGAGTTCACAGTCCTGGAGGCGGGAAAAGGAAGCAGATCAGTTTAGGAGTTGAAGAGTGAAGTGTTAAAGGAGGAGACTGACCGTGTCCGGGTGTGTGGCCCGGACACAAACAGCAAGGTTGGCAGACGGTGGTGACCGTCTGCAGGAGAGGCCGATTGGAGTGAGCCGTAAGGACCGTGGACGGGCGGTGGCCCGGCGGTACCGGACGGGTGAACAAAGAGAAGCCAGCACCATCCGGCAGGGCTTACGGACCCCGACAAGGCTAGGAGTCACCGTTGAAATTGTCAAATCCATTAGCGAAGGGAACCTCCGGGGTTTTCCAGCAGCCAAGTCCCGATAGAAGGCGACAGCTCAAACCGTGAAGGGAAACACAGTCACCGCCAAGGCTAAAGTTCCCAGGGCCAGAGCCTGCGGGCAAAAGGGGCTCCTTCAGCACCCATCCAAGCTGGGGAGCGGGTTACCGGTGGGAACCCATTGGAAGCGTACACACTACACAGGTGCAGGGAAAGGCAGTCACCATCAACCTGCCGGGAGAACAACCGCAGCCGTCTGTGGGACCCGTCCATCCAGCCGTTTGTTTTACCGGAGACTGTGTATTCGTTACTGGCTGAGTGAGTACCACCGTGCCGTGCGGCACAGCGCTGCCCCCGCGACCCTGCACCTCACCAGGCCCCGTAACCCGCCTGCCAACCATCCTTACCCCATCACCGGGCCCCGGGACAACCAACCCCCTACCCACGGAGGGGAGAACCAACATCCAGGCTGCTCCCTGTCACCGCTCCCGGGATCCCCGTCCAGAGCAGAGGTGGTGTCACCAACCTCACCACAACCGTGGGTGGCGTCACGGACAATATCCCTAAACCAAACCACCCCCTTTCACTCACAGGCGAGGAACGCCGCTCGAGTCCCCGGGATCCGGCCCACCGCTCGAGCCACCACCGAGCAGCAGCAGCCGGACCCGAGCAGTGGGAGAGCGCAGCATCCCCTCCTCCGCCCGCGACACTAGGGCTACTGGAAACCCAAGGATGACCTCCAGGTCTGCCATAGATCCAAGCGTTGTAGACTGCACCCAAGCACATCTGTTAGGCAGCCAATCACTGTGTGGGTTCATGCACATGACCGATTTTCTCGGACGAGTACTGGCCATGGTTTCCATGAATAGCACTCGTTCCCATGGTATTCTATGGGGCTGGGCACATGTCTGATCAAAATCATCAATGCAAGTTTATGGTCCATTAAAAAAAAATGAGACCTAGAGCAGTCCGATTTTCATGGACTGATAAAATGGAGAAGGCGGAGAAACTTTTTTCTCCCCACATACAAGAAAAACTGATGTCACTCTGATCACAGTCTGATCAGAATAATCTGACATTTTTTCTCAGATGGGGAGAAAATGTTTCTTGTAGCCTACCCTAACACTGAGATCTTGGGTAATGCTCTGTACTTCGTATATACAGTTGAAGCCAGACGTTTCCATCCACTATCTGTAAAGACACATCTGCAGGTTTTCCCCTCCGTTCTCTATACAGACACATCTGCAGGGTTTTCTCACTATCTGACATGAAATCAGAATAAACATTTTTTCCATTTTAGGTCAATAAGGGACCAAAGCTATTTATATTTGCCAAATGTCAGAATAATGAGAGAGAGAATGTTTTAAAGGGGATCAATCACCAGGATTTTCCTATACATCCTAAAGCCAGTGCTACACTGGCACTATCAGGCTGATTCTATACATACCTTTAGTGGTCAACTCGGATGTTTAGGTTTTGACATCCAAGAAAGTAAAGTTTATAAAATCAGCAGCTACTTGAGTGACAGCAGCTGAGGTTTAGATAATATCTTCTGTGGCGCCCCTGACCTGGTCAGGCACCACTGAGTACTGCACCCATGCTGGGGACAGTACAATACAGGTAATCCAGAAGGCTGACCGAGGTGTGACTACACAGGCGCATAGTGATCAGGTCTCACACATGTACCTTTGAGAGGACCCCTGGGGATCCCAGGAGGGGGCAAAGCCTTCACCTCCACTTGAGGAGTGGAGGGGGCGAAGCCTCCATCTCCACTCAAGGGGTGTGGTAGAGAGCCTGGTTGCTAGGTGGCGTAGGCAGGCACAAAGGGAAAAGAGAAGGAGGAGTAAACAGTCTGAAGCAGAGTGTGGAGGAGTGAGGAGCATGGAAGTGGAGCTCAGACAGGAGCAGCAGAGCAGGTCCCACGAGTGAGCCAGTTTAGTGTGCAGCTCAGGAAGAGCAGAAGCAGACCCTGGAGCTGTTACAGTCTAGCAGCGTCCGCGCAGTGACTACCGACGGGGGAGAACGGTCACCTGGTAGTGCTGCCCGAACACCACACACAGCTGGAGAGAGAGCAGTGTAGTGGAAAGTAAGGAGACTGTCAGGGAGTACCAGGCCCAAACGGGCGGCAGATCCCGATGCGGGGATAGATCCACCTTTCCTTGCTAAACCTGCCGGTGTGGGGCCCTTAAAGCCCACGCCACAACACCACAAAAGCCGCAGCCACGTAGCCACAGTTAGGGCCCACAGTTCACAGGAGGCAAGCAGCTGGAGTGATCTGGTCCAGGCGACAAGCAAACGGCAAACAAACGAGGGGAGCAGTTACTTCCCTGGGTGACCCCCATAGGGACTAAAAGTCGGGGTTACCACAAACCACAGAAGGGCTAAGGAAGGCGAGTCGGTAGCCACCCTCATCAGTCAGCCTGAAGGATACCTGGTTCCAGCCTGGTTCATCCCAGCTACGCCCGGGTTACTCACCCTGCCATCAACAGTGAGTAAAACCCCTGAAAGACATTCTGCTTGTGTGGAGTTATTCTGCGCCTTGTGGTTCTACACACCTACACAGGGCCCTGGGGCTTGCCTCACTCTCAGGAGGCTATTACAACTGGCTGCACCCACCATCAGCCCCAGGCATCCCTTAACCTGCAGTGGCGGTCCCCACTGACCGCAATTCTGAGAGTGGCGTCACGACAATCCTAAAAGAAGATCTCCTACCTGTGACAAGATCCAGCTACGTGGAGTCCCTGAAGGTAATGCACCGACACAACACTGGTGGGGCTTCACATCTGGCGTCACGAACAGGATAAGGACTAGACCTGTTCAGACAGGTGACCATGTGCCTGGGCGGTCCGCTTGAAAAATTGGAAGCGCCGCCATATTGCCACCATGAAAAGCGCGCTGAAAAACAACAGCAGCCCGCGCTGGGAGAAGTTACCGCCCACGAAGAGGTGTGGCTACCCAGAGATCCCCTGCAGAGTCCTGACCTCGCAAGTGAAGAGAGCGGAGGCGTTCGGAGACGTCGGGACAGAAAGGGAGCCAGAAGCCTGCTGCTGGAAGAGGCAGAGCAGAAACTGAAGAGCCTGCAACTGGAGGCAGCGACGAGTCCACTGCTGGGAAATCGTGCAGAAGAAGGCGCAGAGGAAATGGCGTCTGAACGCAGAAACCCAGAACCAGGCTCCGCTGCCTGGTGGTATCGGGAGCTTGCCCAGTTCTGCGACCGACTGGAGACCCGGGTCGTGGAGCAGATCAGAGAGGAACGCATGGAGCTTCTGGAGATGGCTGCCGCGGTGAAGGCCTATGAGGAAAAAGCTGCGCGACGAGTGCCAGACCGAGCGGCGACGACTCAGACCCCGATGGTGCCACCGATGGGTGAGTCCAGTGTTGCCCCTGCCAGCGCGAGTGCCCCGACCCCTGCTGCCACGCCCGCGGTCCCTGAAGAGGCGCCCGGCGCGGCGACGCTGTACCAGGCCGCAGCAGCGATGCCCTGCCCGGCCCGCCAAGCTCAGGCCGCCGCAGCGATGCCTTGCCCGGCCCGCCAAGCTCAGGCCGCCGCAGCGATGCCCTGCCCGGCCCGCCAAGAACCGGCCATAGTAGCGACGCCCGCTAAGACTCCAGCTGCGACCCTGATTGAAACTGCAACGCTGATCCAGGCCGCCGCCATGCAGGGCGCGGCCCGCCAAGACCAGGCCGCCGCCATGTCAGGCGCTGCCCGCCAAGACCAGGCCGCCGCCATGTCAGGCGCGGCCCGCCAAGACCAGGCCGCCGCCATGTCAGGCGCGGCCCGCCAAGACCAGGCCGCCGCCATGTCAGGCGCGGCCCGCCAAGACAAGAATGTACCACTGTTTACCCCGGCCTGCAAGGCCAGAGCAGACACCGCTCCCCAGTCTAAGGAAGTCCCTGCTAGGAAGTCCCTGATAGGAGAGGACCCCGAATACTGGAAGCTGAAGGCTGACCTAGAGGCCCAGTTCCCACAAGAGATGGTGGATCGGTATCTGCTCCCTCCGCACACCCCCAAGGCGACTTCTGCAGCAACCACGCCAAAGAGTCCCCAGCCCGGGCCTGCTGATGACCACCCATCCCCGGCGCTGCCACAACAGGAGTGCTCCGAAGAACTAAGGGGGAGAGGAGGCCAGGAAGCTGAGGAGCTGACCCCGGAGCCATCAGCAGTGGATCCATGCCCAGAGCCAGAGATGCTGCCGTATTCCCGCTGGGATGAAGAGGAAGAGTTGCCTAGAAACCTCACCTGGGGGCCTGCAGGCAGTGAAGTAACAGCCCAGCAGAATCCAGCCCGTAGGACACGGCGCCGTAGCAGAACCAAGCTTTCCCCTGCACCGCAGTCTCCAGAGCAGAAAGACGAAGTCATGGCCAGAGACTTGGAAGAGAAACGGTTCCTGAGAAGGGCCAAATCCCAGGTTAGAGGTCCACTTTGTCGTGGTGTAGTAGAGGATTTCAGTTTGAAGAGTGGATATGGTTTCATAGTAGCTCCTGGTATAAAAGAAGGCATATTTGTGAATAGAAGGGATGTTAGAGCCCATTTGCCCAGAGGACATCCGGGAAGGAACTTACAGATGGGAGATACAGTGGAATTCACCATGCACCAAGGAGAAAGAGGATGGTATGCATTGGATGTTACACCATGTTCCAGCAATCCTTACAGTGAACCTGCTGTCTCAACACAAAAAGAAACAGATACAGAAAAAGAAACAGATACAGAAGAAGAAAGGAAAGATAAAGGACCCACTGATGAGACTACCTCCGATGATGAGAGAAATGAAGAAAACAACAGGTGCCGCAGCCCTACAGGCCCAAGCCCTGGTAAGGAGGAATCTGCGTAAAGTAAAGAAAGAAGTACAGAAGTTACCAGTTTGACAAGTTTTGAAAAGTTTGCAACGTTAATGTTTAAGAAATGCGCCCACATGAACTAATGTGAGAAACCCATGAACCTTAAGGCTATGAACTGGCTATAGCCACAAACTCTCGCAGTGTAAATAGTTACCCCAGAGGTACCACCACCAGAGCCAGCCTGTTTAGGGGCTTGGCTCACCTGCAACCAGGGAGCACGTCCGTTTATGGGGCCTTGGCTCGCCTGCAACCAGGGAGCATGCCTGTTTATGGGGCCTGGCTCTCCACCACAAAGAGGGTACCTGGTCAGCACCAACTGTGGAGGCCGCCTCTACATCCTGCCAGAAGAGGCTGAAGGCGCGGCTCCACCAGGCCAGGTATACCCTGAAACCACCAGCCCATGAAAGCCGCCTCTACATCCTGCCAGAAGTGGCTGAAGGCGCGGCCAACGTGAGAGGGTTTTGGGTGGGTTAACGGACTTGTGGGTGGAGGGTGGTGATGTATGGTACCTGGTGGTTTTAAAAGTTTTACCATGTTTTAATGTTTTATGCATTTTAAAATGTTGTCTTGCAGCCCGAGGACGTGCTGGTGATAACTAAGGGGGAATGTGGCGCCCCTGACCTGGTCAGGCACCACTGAGTACTGCACCCATGCTGGGGACAGTACAATACAGGTAATCCAGAAGGCTGACCGAGGTGTGACTACACAGGCGCATAGTGATCAGGTCTCACACATGTACCTTTGAGAGGACCCCTGGGGATCCCAGGAGGGGGCAAAGCCTTCACCTCCACTTGAGGAGTGGAGGGGGCGAAGCCTCCATCTCCACTCAAGGGGTGTGGTAGAGAGCCTGGTTGCTAGGTGGCGTAGGCAGGCACAAAGGGAAAAGAGAAGGAGGAGTAAACAGTCTGAAGCAGAGTGTGGAGGAGTGAGGAGCATGGAAGTGGAGCTCAGACAGGAGCAGCAGAGCAGGTCCCACGAGTGAGCCAGTTTAGTGTGCAGCTCAGGAAGAGCAGAAGCAGACCCTGGAGCTGTTACAGTCTAGCAGCGTCCGCGCAGTGACTACCGACGGGGGAGAACGGTCACCTGGTAGTGCTGCCCGAACACCACACACAGCTGGAGAGAGAGCAGTGTAGTGGAAAGTAAGGAGACTGTCAGGGAGTACCAGGCCCAAACGGGCGGCAGATCCCGATGCGGGGATAGATCCACCTTTCCTTGCTAAACCTGCCGGTGTGGGGCCCTTAAAGCCCACGCCACAACACCACAAAAGCCGCAGCCACGTAGCCACAGTTAGGGCCCACAGTTCACAGGAGGCAAGCAGCTGGAGTGATCTGGTCCAGGCGACAAGCAAACGGCAAACAAACGAGGGGAGCAGTTACTTCCCTGGGTGACCCCCATAGGGACTAAAAGTCGGGGTTACCACAAACCACAGAAGGGCTAAGGAAGGCGAGTCGGTAGCCACCCTCATCAGTCAGCCTGAAGGATACCTGGTTCCAGCCTGGTTCATCCCAGCTACGCCCGGGTTACTCACCCTGCCATCAACAGTGAGTAAAACCCCTGAAAGACATTCTGCTTGTGTGGAGTTATTCTGCGCCTTGTGGTTCTACACACCTACACAGGGCCCTGGGGCTTGCCTCACTCTCAGGAGGCTATTACAACTGGCTGCACCCACCATCAGCCCCAGGCATCCCTTAACCTGCAGTGGCGGTCCCCACTGACCGCAATTCTGAGAGTGGCGTCACGACAATCCTAAAAGAAGATCTCCTACCTGTGACAAGATCCAGCTACGTGGAGTCCCTGAAGGTAATGCACCGACACAACACCTGTGGGGCTTCACACTTCCATGTGTATATTACTGAGGATATCAGATATACGGGCTCCTTCCAGGTCCTGACTGCAGCCCTTACATTGTAGTTGATTCACTACTGAAGAGACTAGAATGTATGGGCTCCTTCCAGGTGTATATTACTGAGGATTTCAGATATACGGGCTCCTTCCAGGTCCTGACTGCAGCCCTTACATTGTAGTTGATTCACTACTGAAGACACTAGAATGTACAAGCTCTTTCCAGGTGTAAATTACTGAGGATTTCAGATATACGGGCTCCTTCCAGGTCCCGACAGCAGCCCATACATTGTAGCTGATTTACTACTGAAGACATTAGAATGTACGGGGCTTCTTCCAGATGTATGTTACTGAGGATTAGAGATATTCCTTCTCCTTCCAGGTCCTGACTGCAGCCTGTACATTCTAGCTAATTCACTACTGAAGACACTAGAATGTATGGGCTCTTTCCAAGTGTATATTACTGAGGATTTCAGATATACATGCTCCTTCCAGGTCCTGACTGCAGCCCGTACATTCTAGCTGATTCGCTACTGAAGACACTAGAATGTACAGGCTCCTTCCAGGTGTATATTACTGAGGATTTCAGATATACGGGCTCTGTCCAGGTCCTGACTGCAGCCCGTACATTCTAGCTGATTCACTATTGAAGACACTAGAATGTACGGGCTCCTTCCAGGTGTATATTACTGATGATTTCAAAATGTATGGGCTCATTCCAGGTTTATATTAGTAAGGACAGCAGAATCTATGGGCTCTGTCCAGGTATATATTGCTGACATTATATATGGGCCCCTGTCAGATATAAATTAATGAGGACATCAGAATGTATGGGCTCCTCCCAGGTATACTGTATATGTGAGGACATCATAATGTATGGGTTCCTTTATGTATATAATATTGAATCCAGCAGAATGTATGGCCTCCTGTTAGGTATATGTTACTTAGGACTAATGATGAGTGAGCATGTTTGCAACTGCTTGATTCTTGATTGAGCATCGGGAAGCTCGAGACGCTCGTTTGAGTGCCCACCCCGCATTTTTGTGTCTTTTAGACAGCAAAACATGTTGGTCACTGGCATTGCTGTGATTGGTGGGCCGCATCAGTTCATTAAGTCTTATATAAGACCTTGTGACATGATGCTCGGCACACTGTTCACACTGACCGAATAATACCACATACAAGGGAAAAATACTGCAACACTATGACCAGACCACATATTACCACCACACAGTGACCAAATGCAACCAATCACATACAAGGAAGAAATACCGCCACACCATGACCAGACCACAGTGATCAAATAATACCACAAACAACAAAGAAATACCACCATACCATGACCAGGTCATATATTAACACCACATGGTGATCGAATACAACAACATACAAGGGTCAAATACCAACACTCCATGACCAGATAACATAGTAACCGAAAACTACAATAATAATCATGAATAAAAACCACAATACTAATAATACTAATAACAATAATATTATCATCACTGCCATTATACACATGAGCTCTGTGTATAGTGTCAGTGTACAGGTAATACAGTGATCACCAGCGATATTATACACAGGAGCTCTGTATATAGTGTATAGGTAATACAGTGATCACCAGCGACATAATACACAGGAGCTCTATATACAGTGTATAGATAATACAGTGATCACCAGCAACATAATACACAGGAGCGCTGTATATACTGTAGTGTCAGTGTACAGGTAATACAGTGATCACCAGCGATATTATACACAGGAGCTCTGTATACAGTGTATATATAATACAGTGATCACCAGCGACATTATACACAGGAGCTCTGTATACAGTGTATAGGTAATGCAGTGATCATCAGCGACATTACACACAGGAGTTCTGTATACAGTGTATAGCGTATGTGTGTACATGTAATACACTGACTTACCAGTGACGTCTCTAGTTGAAATTATTCATCTTTGATTTTCCTCTTCCTCTGGTGCTGACCGCCATCACTTCTTGCCATGACACAACTCTACAGAAAACAACACACAGTCACCTATAGCCGATCAGTCTCAGAGCACATACCACGCTTTTTCCCCAATTTCTACACTATGTCAGACTTTTCTTCCCCCGTGGAAGACAGTATCCTCAAAATTAAATTATATTTCATCAGTAATAATGTCCCCTAATTTGCCCCTACTGTAATTATCTCTACTATTTGCTAACATAAACCAATAATGTATGTTCCTTGTTCTGGCCTTATATAGTAATTATTTCTCCCATCCTGGCAGCCTTTATTTAATAATGTCTCCTATCCTAGCCTCCTTTATTTAATAATGTCTCTCATCCTAACCCCCTTTACACTGCCACTGGTACAGCCACCCGAGGCCCCGACACTGCCGCTGGCACAACCACCCGGGCCCACTGCCGCTGGAACAGCCGACCGGGGCCCTGACACTGTCACTGGCACAGCCGCCCAAGGCCCCGACACTGCCGCTGGCAAAGCCGCCCGGTGCCCCGACACTGCTGCTGGCACAGCCACCTGGGGCCTTGACTCTGCCGCTGGCACAGCTGCCCGGGGCCACGACACTGCCGCTGGCACAGCCGACCGGGGCCCTGACACTGCCGCTGGCACAGCCGCTCGAGGCCCCGACACTGCCGCTGGCAAAGCCACCTGGGGCCTTGACTCTGCCGCTGGCACAGCCATTTTGGGCCCACTGCCGCTGGCACAGCTGCCCGGGGCCCTGACACTGCCGCTGACACAGCTGCCCGGGGCCCTGAAACTGGTGGAGCCGCCTGGGGGCCCTAGCAGTGCCTGCGGTTACTAGTCTTGGGCCCTATGTGACGCACGGGGTGAGGGGGGCCGCTAAGGACCCGGGCCTACCGGGGGATTCCCCAGCATCCCGTTGGCCGAGTCTGACCCTGATTGTCTCCACTAAAGAACCGCTTTAATTTACAGTTGTAAAACTGCTAACTGTTCTATTTTGCACAGAGCCACTGGTTTAGTAGTGTCTGTTCTTGGCAGTCTAGTGGTGTTTCTGTGATGCCTTGGACTAGCCAGGTAGTCACAGACATAACAACATACACACCACCCACCCTAGACAGTTACAACAGTCAGACAAAAACCCTTGTTGCCTCCCTCCAGGGTCTGATGTCCACACCAGGTGGGGCGGAGCCAGGCAGTTGGCCCCACCCACCGAGGAGTTCACAGGCCTGGAGGCGGGAAAAGCAGTTAGTTCAGTTTAGGAGTGGAGGAGTGGAGGAGTAGATCAGTTTGAGAGGTGAAAGCGAGAGGTCAGAAACTGCAAGTGTCTGGGTTGGAGCCCAGGCACTGACAGCAAGGTTGGCAGACGGTGGTGGCCATCTGCAGGAGTTGACGGATCTCTGCGGAACCGTAGGACCGGGGTTGGGCGGTGGCCCACCGGTACCGAACCGGGGAGCGGAGTGAAGTTAAGCACACAGGCAGGGCCATCGGACCCCGACTAGGCTTGGAGCCGCCGACAATAGTCAAATCCGAGAGTGACCGGAACCCCAGGGGTTTCCTAACACCCAAGTCCCGCTAGAAGACAACAGTCCACACCGTGAGGATATACAGCCAACGCCACAGGCTAGAGATCCAAGGGCCAGCGCCTGCAGGCAAAAGGGCTCCTACGGTACCAATACGCCGGGGAGAGGACTACCGTTGGGAAACCATCAGAGTCAGAACATTCTAACAGGTGCAGGGAAAGACAGCCACCATCAGCCGTCCAGGGAGAGCACAACAACACTGCAGCCGGCTGCGGGACCCGTCCATCCGGCCATTTGGTTCACCAGAGACTTTGTGACTTTCTGTCTGAGTGAGTACCACAGTGCCATCCGGCACCGCGCCGCGCTGCCCCTGCACCCCAGCCATCCAGCCTCCCCATATCATCACCCGGGAACACCAACCCCTACCCACAGAGGGAACAACATCCTAGCTGCTCCCTACCATCTCTCCCGGGATCCCCGTTACTAGCAGCGGTGGTGCCATTGTCGCAGGCGGAGGGGACGCGCTCGCCACGCTCGGGTCCGAGGCTTCTGCTGCTGCTGCTTGGTGGCTCGAGCGGTGGGCCGGACCCGGGGACTCGAGCAGCGCTCCTCACCCGTGAGTGAAAAGGGATGGTTTGTTTGGGGGGGAGAGTTCATGACGCCACCCACGGGACGTGGTGATGATGGCACCACCGCTGCTGGTGACGGGGATCCCGGGAGAGATGGTAGGGAGCAGCTAGGATGTTGTCCCCTCCGTGGGTAGCGGTTGGTGATCCCGGGGCCCGGTGGTGTAACGGTGAGGCTGGATGGCTGGGGTGCAGGGTTGCAGGGGCAGCGCGGCATGGTGCCGGAAGGCACTGGTGTACTCACTCAGACAATCAATGACAGTGTCTCTGGTAAACCAAAACGGCCGGATGGATGGGTCCCGCAGCCGGCTGCAGTGTTGTTGTGCTCTCCCCGGACGGCTGATGGTAGCTGTCTTTCCCTGCACGTGTTAGAATGTTCTGACTCCTGTGGTTGCCCACCGGTAGTCCGCTCCCCGGCGTATAGGTGCCGTAGGAGCCCGTGTTGCCCGCAGGCGCTGGCCCTTGGATCTCTAGCCTGTGGCGGTGTCTGTATATCCTACCGGTGTGGACTGTTGCCTTCTGTCGGGTCTTGGTTGTTGGGAAACCCCTGGGGTTCCTGTCACACTCGGATTTGACTATTGTCGGCGGCTCCAAGCCTGGTCGGAGTCTAATGGCCCTGCCTGTGTGCTTAACTTCACTCCGCTCCCCGATTCGGTACCAGTGGGCCACCGCCCAACCCCGGTCCTACGGTTCCGCAGAGATCCGTTAACTCCTGCAGACGGCCACCACCGTCTGCCAACCTTGCTGTCAGTGCCTGGGCTCCAACCCAGACACTTGCAGTTTCTGACCTCTCACTTTCACCTCTAACACTCATCTGCCTGCTTTTCCCGCCTCCAGGCCTGTGAACTCCTCGGTGGGTGGGGCCAACCACCTGTCTCCGCCCCTTCTGGTGTTGACATCAGGCCCTGGAGGGAGACAACAAGGGTTTTTTGTAACTGTCTAGGGAAGGGGTGTGTATGGTGTTATGTCTGTGACTACCTGGCTAGTCCAGGGAGTCACACCATCATCACCACGTCCCGTGGGTGGCGTCACGAACTATCTCCCTAAACAAACCATCCCTTTTCACTCACGGGTGAGGAGCACTGCTCAAGTCCCCGGGTCCGGCCCACCGCTTGAGCCACCGAGCAGCAGCAGCAGAAGCCCCGGACCTGAGCGTGGCGAGCGCGTGCCCTCCGCACGCGACAACTTGGCGTCAGGAACCATTCTACCTACCGGTAGAAGTGCGCCTTGCAGTCCCCGCCGGCGGCGTCCGACCGAAAAATTGGAAGTGCCACCATCTTTGGCGCGAAGACTTTGAAGCGAAGCCCCGCCCCCAAAGAGAGGAATGCTAGAAAGAACCAAGGGGGGACGGGAAAAAGATGTCTGCGCTCCACGGAGCCGTTGGAGGAGTGGCGGTCGCAGCCGCAGCGGCGCCCGCAGATGGAAACGGGGTAGCCCGTGCTCGAGCCGCAAGAGTGGGGGAGGCCGCGGGTCCAGCGGTCGCCCAGGTAATGCCGTTCTCTCTGCCTTGTGTGCCTGGTGCTACCTGGCTGCCGCAGTACGATGGGAAACTTGATGCTTTGCAGGTGTTCTGGAAAAAGATTAGCCCGGTCCTCGATTTATATCCCTTGACGGACAGGCAACAGGCAGCGGTAGTGCTAGGGCAGCTAACCGGCGCGGCTGAGCAGGAGACGGAGACCTGGACCGACGCGGACCGGTCCTCAGTGACTTTCATTTTTGAGAAACTCCAAACCGCTTTTGAGACCCGCACGGAAGCGGAGTTGCGGATGCAGTTTTATCAGTTCCGACAGCGGCCTGTGGATAATATAAGAGACTATGCCTTGCGCCTACAAACAGCCCTCCATGAGCTGAAGCAAGTGGATACCATTAACGATGTGGACAGCAATAAGATACTAGTGGAACAATTCTTGCAAGGGCTGGGGTCCACGGAAGACCGCAAGCAGCTACGGCTGTGGGCCCTAGAACACCCCAATCTGGACTTTGCAGTATTGAAAGAGCGGGCCATCAAGGACCTGCAAGCCCCAACACCAGACGCTCCTGAGGCGGCCCTATGGCCGGCTGAAACTACTCCCATCACGGTGGCACCCCCTCTCCCGGCTCTACCGGCCCCTGCTGCGCCCGTTGGGATGATGGAGGAGCTAGCTGCCCAGGTCCGCCGCATGGATGGAGACCTAGCCAAGATCCTCGCCGCACTCCAGCTTCCGACGAGAGTCAAGCCCCCAAGGAGGATCCAGCTCGCCGACAGCCCGGAGGACGTCCCATGGATGCAGCGGAGAAGGACCAATGACTCACGGTATGGGCCTCCTATTTGTTACAGGTGCAGCAAGCTTGGCCACTACTCTAGGCGATGCCCGTTAAACGAGCAACCCCTGGGGCCAAGGGCCAATCCTCAGGAGTAGACACCAACGGCCCCCCCGACTGGCGAGACCGGTACATCGGAGCTCGCCCCATCATCCCTCTGGCAGTGGACGGCATCCCGCTTATGGCCCTATTGGACACAGGATCACAGGTAACCACTATACCATATACACTGTACCAGCAGTATTGGGGTACTGATGTACTTGCCCCCTCTGATGATAGCCTGACCCTTGTCACGGTCAATGGACTCCCTCTAACCCAAGTGGGATACAAACAAGTGACCCTGACCGTGGGACGTGCGGAGCTTAAACACTAAGGAATGATTGTGGTAATGAATGAACCCAGTGACCATAACCCAAAAGTAATCCTAGGGACCAATGTGATGGAGCATTGTATGAGTGAGGTGCTGAGTTTGTTGCAACAGTTGGCCGCCACAGCAGGAGGAGGCCGACAGAGGGCTGTGCAGCGTGAGATCCGGGCCCTCCTATATATCGGCAACAAGTGAATTCAACGGGTGGAGAGATTGGTGGCGTAAGGGTGATGGATGTAGCCCCCTTGGTAGTGCCACCCAGAAGCGAGATGATGATCTGGTGCAGGGCAGTAGTAGGCCCCCAGGGGCGCGACTACCCGGCAATGGTGGAACCCACGCCTTTCGAACACTGGCCCACGATGATGGCGGCCAGAGGGGTGGTTGACGTCAAAAAGGGGAGAGTGCCTGTGAGAGTGCTGAATTGTGGGGAGGAAGAAGTTAGGCTTCCCCGTTACGCCACACTTGCCAAGTTGCTTACCCTAGACCCTCACACCGTTCACGAAGCCGCCCCGCCTACCTGAGCAGCCCCTGACAGTAACCACATACCCCACAAACAGCTAGAGGAGTGGTGCCAGGAACTACATATAGGCACCGAAGCCACACCCATGCATCACAAGGAGGGGGTACACAGGGTAGTACAGGAGTATGGACAGGTTTTCAGCAAGCACCCATTAGTTTTCGGGAGGATTAAGGGGGTTCAACACCATATCCCTACAGGCCTACATCCACCCATCAAAGAAAGGTATAGGCCCATCCCGCCAGCACACTATCAATGCGCCAAAGACATGTTGAGGAACATGAAGGAGGCAGGGGTCATTCGGGATAGTAGTAGTCCCTGGGCAGCCCCACTGGTGCTGGTGAAGAAGAAGGACGGCACCATGAGGATGTGTGTGGATTACCGGAAGATCAACCAGATAACACAAAGATGCCTATCCTCTCCCCCGTATCGAAGAGTCGCTAGCTGCACTGAGAACTGCTAACTTCTTCTCTACCCTTGACCTTACCAGCGGAAACTGGCAGGTGGCGGTCGCACTAGAGGACCGTGAGAAGACTGCATTCGCTACTCCCAAGGGACTCTGCGAGTTCAACAGCATGCCGTTTGGGCTGTGCAATGCCCCTGGATCCTTCCAACGGCTCATGGAGTGTTGCCTGGGACATCTCAATTTCGAAACCGTCTTGCTATATCTGGATGACGTGATCGTATACTCCCAGACGTACGAGGCCCACCTGGAGCACCTGGCCGAAGTGTTCGCGTCACTTGCCAAATACGGGATGAAGCTGAAGCCCTCCAAGTGCCATCTACTGAAGCCTAGGGTACAGTACCTCAGACATGTGGTGAGCGCAGAAGGTGTTGCCCCAGATCCCGAGAAGATCACGGCTATCCAGGACTGGCCGAGGCCGACCACAGTGACAGAGGTGAGACAGTTCCTGGGCCTGGTGGGCTATTATCGCCGCTTCATCAAGGGGTATACGAAGATGGCTGCACCCATGCAAGACCTCCTCGTGGGACAGACCAAGAGTGGCAGGGCCCCTGGGCCCCCGTTTGTGTGGGAGGAGAAGCATGAAGAGTCCTTTCACCAGCTGAAGACGGCCCTGACAGGAAAAGAAGTCCTGGCGTACCCCGACTACAGCCTCCCGTTCGTCCTCTACAACGATGCCAGGAATGTGGGCTTGGGGCCAGTCCTGTCCCAGGTCCAGGACGGGAAAGAGAAGGTGATCGCCTACGCCAGCAGAAAACTCCGGCCCACGGAAAGGAACCCCGAAAACTACAGCTCCTTCAAGCTTGAGTTCCTGGCCCTGGTATGGGCAATCACCGAGAGGTTCCGACATTACCTCGCAGCAGCAAAATTCACTGCCTACACGGACAATAATCCGTTGACCCATCTGGACACGGCCAAGCTGGGCGCTCTGGAACAGTGGTGGGTGGCCAGGCTGTCTAATTATGACTTCACTATCAAATACAGAGCTGGCCGCAAGAACACCAATGCGGAGGCGTTATCCCGGATGCCCCACGTGCCGGATGGGGGGCCGAAGACAATGACCTCGAAGAAATCGAGTTGCCCGCGTTCCATCGGCCACCGGTCGAAAAACTATATGTCAAACAACAACAGGTGAACCTGGACCTGCTACCCAGTCAGGGATGGCAAGAAGCCCAAGACCAAGCGCCTGCCGTCCAGCTGGTCAAGACCATGATTGAGCAAGGCTCCTCCGGAATGGATCCGGCAGCTCCCTCTGAGGCCCAGCGGCTGTGGAAAGAACGAGCCTGAATGTACCTGCAGGAAGGGAAGCTGTATCGGGGGCTGATCAACCCGAAGACTCACAAGCAGGTTCGTCAACTGGTGGTCCCTTAGGCCAGCGTGCCCAAAGTCCTACGGGCATATCACGATAGCGCCGGGCATTTCGGCTGGAAAAAGCTGGAGATGTTGCTGAGAGAGCGGTTCTATTGGAGTGGGATGCGAGAATCTGTGGAGGCCTGGTGCCGAGAGTGCGACCCCTGTGCGCTGAGAAGGAAGGATGAAGTCAGCCAAAGAGCCCCTCTACAGCCGATCGTCACCCATCAACCGCTGGAGTTGGTTGCCCTGGACCACGTCAAGCTCACACCCAGCCGGAATGGATATACCTATGCCCTAACCATCGTGGACCACTACTCCAGATTGGCGGTTGTCCCAGTCAAGTATTTGACCGGCCGTACCGCAGCTAGGGCATTCCAGGCCTACTTCTGTTGACCGCACAGATATCCGGAGAGGGTGCTTACGGACCAGAGTTCAGCCTTTGAAGCAGAGGTGTTTCAAGAGTTCTGCCAATTGTACGGTTGTAAGAAGATCAGGACCACGCCATATCATGCCCAGACTAATGGGATGTGTGAAAAGATGAACAATCTGGTCCTGGATCTCCTCAAGGTGATACCGTTGGAAGAGCGGAACCTGTGGCCAAAAAAGCTGCCTGACCTGGTCGACATGTACAACAACATCCCCAGTAGTTTTACTAAATGCACCCCAGCGTATCTGATCAGAGCCCGACCGGGCCGGCTGCCGGTGGACATAGAGATGGGCTTGGAAGCTCCAGAGGCCCTCCCTTCGACTGTTGCCTGGGATACCCGGAGGTAAATCCAGTACCGACAAGTCCAGGAGTATGTGGAGAAGAATCTCGGTCAGAGCCGAGAGAAACAAGCGCAACGCTTCAATAAAGGAGCGTCAGCCGTCCCCTTTGAGCCGGGAGATGTAGTGCTGAAGTGGAAGAGAAGGACCCATAAGCTTGATGACCAGTGAGAAAGGACCCCGTATGTCATACAGCCCACTGAATGGGAGGATGAGAAGGCTTACCTGATCAGTCGCGACCAGGGGAGGACTGCCACTGCAGTTTCCAGGGACTACCTGAAGAAGTGCCCTCACCCCTTGAGAGTGGCAAATGAGGTTCCGGTTCCCACGCCGAGCGGGGAAAAGGAGAAGGAGGTGATCCACACAGTGATGGGTGATTTTCCAGCAGACTGGCCTATGCAGAACGGTGCGATGATTGTCCTGGTGATAATGTTCCCACAACACGTGGAAGAAATGGAGACGGAAACGCCCGCCAGTGAGCCACTCGAACTAGCGCCCAGGGATGCACCTATACCCCCTCCCCTTGGGTCTCCACTTGCCATATCTGACAGACGGGAAGAGGAAACAGTCGTCTCCTCTATCCCCTTGCCCGCTACTAGCGACATTGTTCTCCGTAGATCCACACGCTCCAACCTAGGTAGGCCCCCGCTTAGGTATAGGGAAACTACCATCTAGGGGTGCAGTGTGCTAATTGTGTAAATAGCTGAATGAATGAACATAAATCAAACCGAGTTTCACCTGATCAGCAACCAGTGATTATCCCGGCCGTTGCCGGCAAGTTGTCCCCGGAGGGACTCAATGTGTTTTACCGCCCACATGAGAAACTGCTCATGAACATGGCCGAGAACTGGCAGGCCACCCACGAACTAGTGGGTTTGTAACTAATTGGTGGGCCGTTTTCCGTTCCGTGCCGCCTCCGGAGAGGCAGATTGGAGGAGGGACCCGCAGCGGAGCAGACTGGGGTCCGGCCACCACCTGGACCGGTGGCCATCCTCCGGGGGTCAGGGGTCCCCCTGGACGTGGGGTCCCCTGAAGTGACAGCCGGGTGCGAGATACCGTGCCCGTTCCCGCTCGGGTAACCTGGACCAGGACTGGGGAAGAGGGGTGCTGCCCGTTTCTTAGGGGCAGCACCAAGGTTTAGGTTGCTTGGGTGGGGGAGCGGATGACCATGAACCCATCCGTCAGTAATAAAAATGTTTACCGTTTGCAACGTTAAAGTACCGAGCCTCCCGTGAGGGAAGAAGTGAAAACATGCTTATGTTGAATGTTACATGTTAATTTATCTTTTGCAGAAACAGAAATAAAACCGGTGATGGACGGGCAGCCCGCGGACGGTCTGCATTTCACCAAGGGGGAATGTGACGCCCTGGAATAGCCAGGTAGTCACAGACATAACAACATACACCCCCCCCACCCTAGACAGTTACAACAGTCAGACAAAAACCCTTGTTGCCTCCCTCCAGGGTCTGATGTCCACACCAGGTGGTTCGCCCCACCCACCGAGGAGTTCACAGGCCTGGAGGCGGGAAAAGCAGTTAGTTCAGTTTAGGAGTGGAGGAGTAGATCAGTTTGAGAGGTGAAAGCGAGAGGTCAGAAACTGCAAGTGTCTGGGTTGGAGCCCAGGCACTGACAGCAAGGTTGGCAGACGTGGTGGCCATCTGCAGGAGTTGACGGATCTCTGCGGAACCGTAGGACCGGGGAGCGGAGTGAAGTTAAGCACACAGGCAGGGCCATCGGAGCCCGACTAGGCTTGGAGCCGCCGACAACGGTCAAATACGAGAGTGACCGGAACCCCAGGGGTTTCCTAACACCCAAGTCGCGCTAGAAGACAACAGTCCACACCGTGAGGATATACAGCCACCGCCACAGGCTAGAGATCCAAGGGCCAGCGCCTGCGGGCAAAAGGGCTCCTACGGTACCAATACGCCGGAGAGCGGACTACCATTGGGAAACCATCAGAGTCAGAACATTCTAACAGGTGCAGGGAAAGACAGCCACCATCAGCCGTCCAGGGAGAGGACAACAACACTGCAGCCGGCTGCGGGACCCGTCCATCCGGCCGTTTGGTTCACCAGAGACTTTGTGACTTTCTGTCTGAGTGAGTACACCAGTGCCATCCGGCACCGCGCCGCGCTGCCCCTTTAACCCTGCACCCCAGCCATCCAGCATCCCCGTATCATCACCCGGGCCCTGGGAACACCAACCCCTACCCACGGAGGGGACAACATCCTAGCTGCTCCCTACCATCTCTCCCGGGATCCCCGTTACTACCAGCGGTGGTGCCATCATCACCACGTCCCTTGGGTGGTGTCACGAGCTATCTCCCTAAACAAACCATCCCTTTTCACTCACTGGTGAGGAGCGCTGCTCGAGTCCCCGGGTCCGGCCCACCGCTCGAGCCACCGAGCAGCTGTCGCGGGCGGAGGAGGGGACGCCGCGCTCTCCCTACTGCTCGGGTCCGGCTGGCACTGCGGCCTGCTGCCGCTGCTCGGTGGCTCGAGCGACGGGCCGGATCCCGGGGACTCGAGCGGCGCTCCTCGCCCATGAGTGAAAAGGGGATTGGGGTGTTGGGATAGTTTATTGTCCGTGACGCTACCCACGGTTGTGGTGATTTGTTGACACCACCGCTGCTCTGTATGGGAATCCCGGGAGTGGTGGTATTGAGCAGCCAGATGTTAATCCTCCCCTCCGTGGGTAGGGGGTCGGTTGTCCCGGGGCCCAATGATGAGGTGGGTGATGCAGGGTTAGGTGGGGTGCAGGGACGCGGGGGCAGCTCCGTGCCTTGCGGCACTGTGGTACTCACTCAGCCTGAGACGATGACACAGTTCTCGGTAAAACACACGGCTGGAAAGACGGTTCCCACGGACGGCTGCACTTGCTTTCCCCAGTAGGTGACGGTGACTGTCCCTTTTTCCTGCACCTACAGTGATGATGGTTGCGATGGGTTCCCACCGGTAACCCGCTCCCCGGCTTGGATATGGGCCGGAGGAGCCCTACTTTGCCCGCAGGCGCTGGCCCTGAGAAACTGGTGCCCTGGCGGTGGCGGTGTCTCTCTGTTACGGTTGGACTGTTGCCTTCAATCGGGACTTGGTTGTTAGGAAACAGACGTCCCCTTCACTGACGGATTTGGCAAATTATGGCGACTCCTAGCCTTGCCGGGATCCGAAAGGCCCCTGCCCTGGTGCTGACTGTTCTTCGTATACTGCTCCGGCACCACCCGTCCGCGGTCCTTCCAGCAACCTCCGAGCAGTCCCCCTGCAGACTATCACCGCCGTCTGCTGACCTTGCTGTCACTATCCGGGGCACGCACCCGGACTAACTTCAGGCTTTACTACTCTTTCTTTGCTGTCACTTCTCTTCTTAACTGGACTCCTCTAGCCCTCAGCTAGACTTCAACTTCAACTCCTTCCACTTCCTCCTCCAAACTCTATCTGCCTGGTTCTTCCCGCCTCCAGGGCTGTGAACTCCTCGGTGGGCGGAGCCAACCGCTTGGCCCACCCCCTGGTGTGAACATCAGCCCCTGGAGGAAGGCAACAAGGATTTTGGTAGCCTAGGTGTTCCTAACTGGGGTGTAGGGTGTGGTGGTGTTGTGACCTGTGACCCCTGGCTTTCCCAGGGCGTCACATTCCCCCTTAGCAAAATGCAGACCGTCCGCGGGCTGCCCGTCCAACACCGGTTTTATTTTCTGAAAAATAGATAAAAGAGAATAACACACATACAACTTATGACATCATCCCACATCGGGAGGTTCAGTCCTTAAACGTTGCTAACGGTTTACGGTTACGGTCTCCGCTCTCTCCCACCCAAGCAACCTGGCCCTGATGCTGCTCCTAAAGCCCAGGCAGCACCCCTTTACCCCAGTCCTGCACCAAGTCACCCGAGCGGGATCTGTCCTTCCCCTCCAGAGGGTAGCCACCAGTTCCTGTGGTGGCTGGGCCCCAGCCTGCTCTGCTGAGGGCCCTCCCTCCAACCTGCCTCTCCGGAGGCGGCAAATGCGGAAACGGTAACGGTAAAACAACTTATTTACATGCCACTAACGTTTGTGGTTGCCCTGCAAGTTCACGGGCTTGTCCATGAGCAGTTTCTCATGCAACTTTTTAAACGGTCCCCACGGGGACAACGGTGCCGGCTACAGCCGGTTTCCAATCACGGTTAATCAGATGAACTTCACGGTTTCATTTTACTTATCATCATTTTTCCAATAAACTTTTAAACAAACACTCACAGACTTCCTGATCCCCTCTTTAAAGGACGGTCTCCCTGTACCTAAGTGGGGGTCTACCTAGGTTGGGACGGGTGGACCTCCGGGGTCCGGTGTCAGTGGGACTGGGCAGTGGGGTAGAGGGAACAACCGGTTCCTCCTCCCTGTTATCGTGTAGGGCAGGCGGAGGCATAGGGGAGCTGGGCGCAGGTTCATCCCTGGGCACTGGCGCTGGTTCTGGCTCACGGTTGACCGCTTCCACCACTTCTTCATCCACAGGTTGTGGGAACAGTATCACTGGAAGAATCACCGCGCC
This sequence comes from Anomaloglossus baeobatrachus, assembly GCF_048569485.1. Taxonomy (NCBI): domain Eukaryota; kingdom Metazoa; phylum Chordata; class Amphibia; order Anura; family Aromobatidae; genus Anomaloglossus; species Anomaloglossus baeobatrachus. The sequence goes on along the minus strand of NC_134353.1, from coordinate 947,909,550 downwards.
GTTCTGTGTAGGCCAGTCTGCTGGGAAGTCACCCATCACAGTGTGGATCACCTCTTCTGCCTTCTCTGCTGGTGGAGGGACTGGTACTTCAGCCATCGCCCTCAATGCTGGTGGGCACCTTTTTAGATGGTCCCGGGAAACTGTGGCCAAAGTGCCTCCTTGGTCACGACTAATTTGGTAGGCCTTCCCATCTTCCCATCCGGTGGGCTGTATGACGTACGGGTTCTGTTCCCATTGATCATCCAACTTGTGGGTTCTCCTCTTCCGCTTCAGTACGACATCTCCGGGCTGAAAAGGGCCATCAGACGCCTTTTGATTAAAGCGCTGCTCCTGCAGTTCCCGACTCCGACTTAAGTTCTTCTCGACATATTCTTGAATCTGCCGGTACTGTGCTCTCCGCCGAGTTTCCCATTCAGCTGTCGAAGGGAGTGCTTCTGGGGCCTCCAACCCCATTTCCTGGTCCACCGGCAGGCGGCCGGGGCGAGCCCTCATCAGATATGCTGGGGTGCACTTTGTTGAGCTGGACGGGATATTGTTGTACATATCGACCAAGTCGGGTAGCTTTTCCGGCCACAGGTTCCGCTCTTCCAGCGGTAACGTCTTGAGGAGTCCTAGGACCAAGTGATTCATCTTCTCACACATACCGTTGGTCTGGGCATGGTAAGGGGTGGTCCGGATCTTCTTACAGCCGTACAACTGGCAGAACTCGTGGAACACCTTCGCTTCAAAAGCCGGACCTTGGTCAGTAAGCACCTTTTCTGGGTATCCATGTGGTCGGCGGAAATAAGCCTGGAACGCTCGAGCGGCAGTTCGACCAGTTAGGTCCTTGACGGGGACAACCACCATGAATCTTGAATAGTGGTCTACGATGGTCAACGCGTAGGCATACCCACTTCGGCTGGGGGTGAGCTTGACATGGTCTAGGGCGACCAGTTCCAGCGGCTGATGGGTGGTGATCGGGTGTAGGGGCGCCCTCTGGCTGGTCTCATCCTTTCTCCTCAGCGTGCAAGGACCACACTCTCGGCACCAGGCTTCTACCGACTCCCGCATCCCACTCCAGTAGAACCGCTCCCTCAACAGAATCTCCAGCTTCTTCCACCCGAAGTGTCCGGCACCATCATGGTATGCCCGCAAAACAGTAGCCACATCAGCTTGGGGAATGACCAACTGGCAGATTTTCTTATGAGTCTTCGGGTTGATCAGCTCACGGTACAGCTTCCCTTGATGTAGGTACAGCCGTTTCCGTTCCTTCCACAAGCGCTGGGCTTCAGCTGGGGCGGCAGGGTCCATCTCGACGGCACCTTGTTCCACCAGGGTCTTGACGAGGCGGACAGCCGGCGCCTGGTTTTGAGCCTCCTGCCACTCTTGACTGGGCCGTGGGTCCAAGTCCACCCGTTGGTGGTGTACATGTACCTTCTCAGTTGGTGGCTGGTGGAATGCAGGCAACTCAATCTCCTCGAGGTCGTCATCCTCGCACCCTTCTTCTGACAAATGGGGCATTCGGGAGAGTGCATCAGCATTAATGTTGATACGACCAGCTCGGTACTTGATGGTAAAGTCATAGTTGGCTAGCCGGGCCACCCACCGCTGCTCCAACGCGCCCAACTTGGCCGTGTCCAGGTGAGTCAATGGATTGTTGTCCGTGAAAGCGGTGAATTTTGCTGCCGCCAAATAGTGGCGGAACCGCTCTGTGATAGCCCATACCAATGCCAGGAGCTCGAGCTTGAAGGAGCTGTAGTTCTCAGGGTTCCTTTCAGTTGGCCTAAGCTTCCGGCTAGCATAAGCAATCACTTTCTCCTTCCCATCCTGGACCTGGGACAGGACTGCTCCCAATCCCACATTGCTGGCGTCTGTGTAGAGGATGAACGGGCAGCCATAGTCAGGATACGCTAGCACCTCTTCTCCGGTCAAGGCCGCTTTCAGCTGGCGGAAGGATTCCTCATGCTTTTCTTCCCACACCAGTGGGGCCCCGATGGGTCTACCACCTTTGGTCTGTCCCACAAGGAGATCTTGCATGGGGGCAGCCATCTTCGTGTACCCTTTGATAAAGCGCCGGTAGTACCCCACCAGACCCAGAAACTGCCTCACTTCTCTCACTGTGGTTGGTCTCGGCCAGCCTTGGATGGCAGTGATCTTCTCAGGGTCGGGGGCGACACCTTCTGCACTTACCACGTGCCCTAGGTACTGCACTCTGGGTTTCAGCAGGTGACACTTAGAGGGTTTCAATTTCATCCCGTATTTGGCAAGGGACGCGAACACCTCGGCCAGGTGCTCCAGATGGGCTTCATACGTCTGGGAGTACACAATCACATCATCCAAGTACAATATGACGGTCTCGAAGTTTAGGTGTCCCAGACAGCACTCCATCAGCCGTTGGAAGGTTCCCGGGGCATTGCACAGCCCGAACGGCATATTATTGAATTCACAGAGCCCCATCGGGCTAGTGAAGGCGGTTTTCTCCCGGTCTTCCGGGGCCACGGCCACTTGCCAGTACCCACTGGTGAGGTCAAGGGTAGAGAAGTAATTTGCGGTTCTCAGCGCGGCCAAAGACTCTTCAATTCGGGGCAGTGGGTAGGCATCTTTATGGGTTATCGGATTAATCTTCCGGTAGTCCACACACATCCGCATGGTACCATCCTTCTTCTTGACCAGTACCAACGGGGCGGCCCAGGGACTACAGCTGTCCCGAATAACCCCTACCTCCTTCATATTCCTCAACATATCTTTGGCACACTGGTAATGTGCAGGGGGAATAGGCCTGTACCTTTCTTTGATGGGGGGGGTGTTCACCGGTGGGGATGTGGTGTTGGACCCCTTTGATCTGCCCAAAGTCTAGTGGGTGTTTGCTGAAAACCTGTTCATACTCCCGCACCACCCTGTATACCCCTGCTTTGTGATGTGTAGGGGTATCATCAGTGCCCACGTGTAGCTGTTGGTGCCACTCCTTTACCTCCCCTTGAGGCGGGGAAGTGCTGGTAGTAGGTGGGGAGACTGAGGGAATGGCATCGTGGATGGTGTGGGGATCCAGGGTGAGCAGCTTGGCAATGGTGGCATACCGGGGAAGCCTGACCTCCTCCTCCCCACAGTTCAGCACCCTCACGGGCACTCTCCCCTTCTTTACGTCCACCACCCCTCGGGTGGCCATTACAGTGGGCCAGTGCTCGGAGGGTATGGGCTCCATCATGGCGGGGTAGTCACGCCCCTGAGGCCCTACTGCTGCCCTACACCAAATCATCATCTCACTCCTAGGGGGCACAATCAACGGAGCAACATCCATCACCCTCACTCCACCAATCTCTCCTCCTGTTGAGTTTACATGCTGGCGGTACATCAAGGCTCGGATCTCACGCTGCACAGCTCTCTGTCGGCTCCCCGCCGCCGTGGCGGCCAGCTGTTGCAATAGGGCCAACACATCACCCATACAGTGCTCCATCACATTGGTTCCTAGCACTATCTTCGGGTTATGATCGCTGGGTTCATTCATGATCACAATCATACCCTGGTGTTGCAGTTCAGCTTGCCCCACTGTCATAGCCACCTGTTTGTATCCCACTTGGGTCAATGGGAGTCCATTAGCAGCAATTAGCGTTATACTAGTATCGGGGGGTGCCAGCTCGTCTGTTCCCCAATACCGCTGGTACAATGTGTATGGTATGGTGGTTACCTGTGATCCAGTGTCCAGAAGAGCCATCACCGGTATGCCGTCCACAGCCACGGGGATGATGGGCCGGACCCCGATATACCGGTCCCGCCAGTCTGGGGGGCCACGGGGTTCTACTCCTGAGGATTGGCCCGGGGCCCCAGGGGTTGCTCGTTTAACGGGCACTGTCGGAAGTAATGCCCAGGCTTATGGCACTTGTAGCAGGTTGAAGGTCTGCCCCGCGGGTTGTTAGCACTTCTCCGCTACATCCAGGGGACATCCTCGGGGCTGTCGGCAAGCTGTATCTGTGCTGGAGGCTGAGATCTGGTCAAAGGTTGGAGCGCAGCAAGAATCTTGGCGAGGTCTCCGTCCATGCGACGGACCTGGGCGGCCAGTTCTTCCATCGTGCTGCTTGGGGCTGTAGGTATTGGAGAAGTTGGTAGAGCAGGGGCCACTAAAACGGGGGCCGTCTCAATGGGCCACGGGGCTGGCTCCAAGATTTCTGAAGCTGGAGGCTGCAACGCCTTAATGGCCCGTTCCTTCAACACGGCAAAGTCCACATCAGGGTGTTCTAGGGCCCACAGCCGGAGTTGTTTGCGATCCTCAGGGGATCTCATCCCCTGCACAAATTGCTCTACTAACATCTTGTTGCTGTCCGCCTCATTGATAGGATTCACCCGCTTTAGCGTGCGGAGGGCGGTTTGCAGACGTAAAGCATAGTCCCGAATGCTATCCACAGCCCGTTGCCGGCACTGGTAAAACTGCATCCTCAGCTCAGCTTCAGTCCGGGTCTCAAAGGCAGTCTGTAGCTTCTCGAAGATGGTGGCTACAGAGAGCCGGTCCCCCTCGGCCCAGGTCTCCGCCTCCTGCTCAGCCGCACCGGTTAACTGGCCCAGCACTACCGCCGCACGTTGCTTAACGGTCAGGGGGTATAGTTCCAGCAACGGGTTAAGCTTTTTCCGGAAGACCTGTAAAGCATCAGGTCTCCCGTCATACTGCAGTAGCAAGGTAGCTCCAGGCGCATAGGGCAAGGAGAACGGCATCACCTGAGCGAGCGCGGGGGCCGCGGCACCTCCCGCCAGCGCGGCCGGGACCTGGGCAGGCCCATTCCCATCCACGGGTGCCACTGTGGTTGCGACCACCGCTCCTCCAGCGGCTCCGTCGGGCGCAGACATCTTGTTTCCGTCCCCCTTAGCCTCTTTCCGGCCCCTCCTCTCTCGGGGCGGGGTTTTGGCCTTCGCGCCTCTGCTACTCGAGAAGACGCTCGAGCGGGAACTTTTCGCGCCAAAGATGGCGACTTCCGAAATTTTTCAGCCGGATACCTCCGGCGGTTACAAGGCGCACCTCTACCCAACGGCAGAGCGGTAAGATCCTGTTCGTGACGCCAAGTTGTCGCGGGCGGAGGAGGGGACGCCGCGCTCTCCCTACTGCTCGGGTCCGGCTGGCACTGCGGCCTGCTGCCGCTGCTCGGTGGCTCGAGCGACGGGCCGGATCCCGGGGACTCGAGCGGCGCTCCTCGCCCATGAGTGAAAAGGGGATTGGGGTGTTGGGATAGTTTATTGTCCGAGACGCCACCCACGGTTGTGGTGATTTGTTGACACCACCGCTGCTCTGTATGGGAATCCCGGGAGTGGTGGTATGGAGCAGCCAGATGTTAATCCTCCCCTCCGTGGGTAGGGGGTCGGTTGTGCAGGGTTAGGTGGGGTGCAGGGACGCGGGGGCAGCTCCGTGCCTTGCGGCACTGTGGTACTCACTCAGCCTGAGACGATGACACAGTTCTCGGTAAAACACACGGCTGGAAAGACGGTTCCCACGGACGGCTGCACTTGCTTTCCCCAGTAGGTGACGGTGACGGTCCCTTTTTCCTGCACCTACAGTGATGATGGTTGCGATGGGTTCCCACCGGTAACCCGCTCCCCGGCTTGGATATGGGCCGGAGGAGCCCTACTTTGCCCGCAGGCGCTGGCCCTGAGAAACTGGTGCCCTGGCGGTGGCGGTGTCTCTCTCCTACGGTTGGACTGTTGCCTTCAATCGGGACTTGGTTATTAGGAGACAGACGTCCCCTTCACTGACGGATTTGGCAAATTATGGCGACTCCTAGCCTTGCCGGGATCCGAAAGGCCCCTGCCCTGGTGCTGACTGTTCTTCGTATACTGCTCCGGTACCGCCGGGTCACCACCCGTCCACGGTCCTTCCAGCAGCCTCCGAGCAGTCCCCCTGCAGGCTATCACCGTCGTCTGCTGACCTTGCTGTCACTATCCGGGGCACGCACCCGGACTAACTTCAGGCTTTACTACTCTTTCTTTGCTGTCACTTCTCTTCTTAACTGGACTCCTCTAGCCCTCAGCTAGACTTCAACTTCAACTCCTTCCACTTCCTCCTCCAAACTCTATCTGCCTGGTTCTTCCCGCCTCCAGGGCTGTGAACTCCTCGGTGGTGGAGCCAACCGCCTGGCCCACCCCCTGGTGTGAACATCAGCCCCTGGAGGAAGGCAACAAGGATTTTGGTAGCCTAGGTGTTCCTAACTGGAGTGTAGGGTGTGGTGTTGTGACCTGTGACCCCTGGCTTGCCCAGGGCGTCACACAGCAGCAGCAGAAGCCCCGGACCCGAGCGTGGCGAGCGCGTCCCCTCCGCCCGCGACATTTCATTCACAGATGTCCCATAATTATGATATATGTCTTAAATCATGCATTAAATGTCCCATTTTGACTTTTAGGCCGGAGTCACACTTGCGAGTCTTGCATCGTATCACCCGGCATGGCCGCACACTCTCCGGACAGGAGTGTCTCAGCTGCATAGAAATACATACAGCCGACCCGCTCCTGTCAGGAGAGTGTGTGGCCATGCCAGGTGATGTGATACGAGACTAGCGCGAGTCTTTCGCCAGTGTGACTGCAGCCTTATTGGGATATCGGTGTATACTGTCGTTGTAAATTCGCTGTATTGTGTGAATATTGTGCATCTAACAATTTTGTGTACATTGTGCTTTGTGATTTTCATGCTCCATGTATATTTTATGTATTTTGGGGATGTGCTTTTACATCGCCATTATAACATCTTTGTAGTAAATGAAGTTTATACATTGAGGAGCTTTATCTTCTTGCCCTTACATTTGCCAGCTTCTGATATGGAGTCTGCAGCGCTCACTTCCTGGTTCCCCTTCTGGTGTCTTCTGGGTAGGATGATGTCAGAGGGCGTGTCCTCCCTACACCAGGAAGCACTGGAGTGGCCGCGGCTGCTGCTCCTGTGGCTCCTGTGAGCCGTGTGTGGCGCCGGGTGATGCGGGTTTGGCTTGATGTGAGCAGGCGTGTAACCCGGCACCCGGCACGTTATGTCCACGGTCCCCCGAGGAAGCGGTGACACGTGTAGGGGTTTCCTGCCCTCACCTGCCCTGGGCTTGGTAACCACTTGGTAAGCTCTGGATATGGTTGTATTGCTCTTATAATGGGATGTACTATGATGTTTGGTCTCTACTTGACTATTAGTAGCATCCCTGGTGGGGGCGCTGTGGGGTCACCATCTGGGTGAGTGGCGATAACATACCTGAGCTCTATATGGCTGCACTATCTGGGGAGATGTGTGGCGCTTTCACCCTCCTCTGTCGTTTGTCCTGTTTAGCTGTAGCACCCGGCGTTGCCCTGGATAGTAACTGTCTCTCTCCCAGTCTCTCTGTCTGTACCAGTCTCTGTATCAGTTTCTCTCTCTGTGTGTCTGTGTCTCTTTCCCTGCCTGTGTCTGTCTGTCTCTTTGACTGTCTCTCTCTATCCGTCTCTTTCCTGTCTGTCTCTCTCTATCCGTCTCCCCACCGACATCTTATTACCTCACACATAAGCTTCTTATACTAACAATGTCCTTTGTTCCTATAACAACCAATTACAGTTCCTATTAATAACCTAATAGCTTGCAGCTCCATTGACATTAATGGAGGCAGGATTTTTGGAGAGTAACTGTAAAGGGCAGGGTTAAATTTTCCCGTCAAACCATAGTCTATGATGTTCCCTGAGTCACATGGGGTGTCTGTGCAAAATTTTGTGATTGTAAATGCGATGGTGCAGATTTCTTTAGCGGACATACACCCATAGGTACACGCATACATACATACTCAGCTTTATATATTAGACCAGCTGTAGTACCCGAGCGTTGCCCGGGATAGTAACTGTCTCTCTCCCAGTCTGTCTGTCTCTCTCCCAGTCTGTCTGTCTCTCTCCCGGTCTGTCTGTCTCTCTCCCGGTCTGTCTGTCTCTCTCCCGGTCTGTCTGTCTCTCTCCCGGTCTGTCTGTCTCTCTCCCGGTCTGTCTGTCTCTCTCCCGGTCTGTCTGTCTCTCTCCCGGTCTGTCTGTCTCTCTCCCGGTCTGTCTGTCTCTCTCCCGGTCTGTCTGTCTCTCTCCCGGTCTGTCTGTCTCTCTCCCGGTCTGTCTGTCTCTCTCCCGGTCTGTCTGTCTCTCTCCCGGTCTGTCTGTCTCTCTCCCGGTCTCTTTCCCTGGTCTCAATAAGGAGGTAAGCTGAGCTCAACTGCTTAGTCTGGTGCTCAGGAGGAAAAAGCAATCCAATATATAGAAAACCCTGGCACACAGTTCAAGAAAAAATTAATCAGTCAATGGGTTTGTCGTATGCTCGTGGTTTATTCACAAATTGTAGAGGTGACAAAAAGTGTGTAGCAAATCACATTAAACGGTTCTCTCCAACGCTTCGGCTCATGATAGAGCCTTCATCAGGGACATAATTACACTAAATAAACAGGGTATAACAAGGAGATTTCAATCTCATTATGACATGAAAAATGAACATACAATTGTGAGATAAGTAACAAGTCTCTGTCTGTCTCTCCACTGGCATCATATTACCTCACACATAAGCTTCTTATACTATGACTGTCATTTGTTGCTATATCAACCAATCACAGCTCCTATTAATAGCCTGTAGCTCACAGCTCCATTTACTTTAATAGAGGCAGGTTTTTTGAAGAGTAACTGTAAAGCGCAGGGTTAAATTTTCTTGTCAAAATATAATCTATGCCGTTCCCTGAGTCAAATGGGGTGTCTGTGCAAACTTTTGTGATTTGTAAATGCGACGGTGTGGATTACTTTAGCGAACATATACATACACATACATACATACATACATACATACATACACTCAGCTTTATATATTAGACTAGAAATAATCCCATCGGGAGTGTGGTGACATGAACATCTGTCTATGCTTAGTGGTGCTGACAGGAGCAGTGGACATGTGTCACACCGTTTGCGCTTTTGGGGCTAATTAAATATGTTAAAGGCTGTGTGTATTTTTATTGTGAACTAGCTGTAGTACCTGGGCGTTGCCCGGGATAGTAACTGTCTCTCTGTCTGTCTCACATCTTCGTCTGCCTGTGTCTCTCTTTCTCTCTCCTTCCCCCCCCCCGTCTGTGTCCCTTCCCCCCCCGTCGGTGTCTCCTCCCCCCTCCCGTGTGTGTCTCCTCCCCCCCCCCCGTCTGTGTCTCCTTCCCCCCCCCGTCTGTGTCTCCTTCCCCCCCCCCCGTCTGTGTCTCCTCCCCCCCCCGTCTGTGTCTCCTTCCCCCCCCCGTCTGTGTCTCCTTCCCCCCCCCCCCGTCTGTGTCTCCTTCCCCTCCCCCGTCTGTGTCTCCTTCCCCTCCCCCGTCTGTGTCTCCTTCCCCCCCCCCCCCCGTCTGTGTCTCCTTCCCCCCCCCCCCGTCTGTGTCTCCTTCCCCCCCCCCGTCTGTGTCTCCTTCCCCCCCCCGTCTGTGTCTCCTTCCCCCCCCCCGTCTGTGTCTCCTTCCCCCCCCCCGTCTGTGTCTCCTTCCCCCCCCCCGTCTGTGTCTCCTTCCCCCCCCCCGTCTGTGTCTCCTTCCCCCCCCCGTCTGTGTCTCCTTCCCCCCCCCCCCGTCTGTGTCTCCTTCCCCCCCCCCGTCTGTGTCTCCTTCCCCCCCCCCGTCTGTGTCTCCTTCCCCCCCCCCGTCTGTGTCTCCTTCCCCCCCCCCGTCTGTGTCTCCTTCCCCCCCCCCGTCTGTGTCTCCTTCCCCCCCCCCGTCTGTGTCTCCTTCCCCCCCGTCTGTGTCTCCTTCCCCCCCGTCTGTGTCTCCTTCCCCCCCGTCTGTGTCTCCTTCCCCCCCGTCTGTGTCTCCTTCCCCCCCGTCTGTGTCTCCTTCCCCCCCGTCTGTGTCTCCTTCCCCCCCGTCTGTGTCTCCTTCCCCCCCGTCTGTGTCTCCTTCCCCCCCGTCTGTGTCTCCTTCCCCCCCGTCTGTGTCTCCTTCCCCCCCGTCTGTGTCTCCTTCCCCCCCGTCTGTGTCTCCTTCCCCCCCCGTCTGTGTCTCCTTCCCCCCCGTCTGTGTCTCCTTCCCCCCCGTCTGTGTCTCCTTCCCCCCCGTCTGTGTCTCCTTCCCCCCCGTCTGTGTCTCCTTCCCCCCGTCTGTGTCTCCTTCCCCCCCGTCTGTGTCTCCTTCCCCCCCGTCTGTGTCTCCTTCCCCCCCGTCTGTGTCTCCTTCCCCCCCGTCTGTGTCTCCTTCCCCCCCGTCTGTGTCTCCTTCCCCCCCGTCTGTGTCTCCTTCCCCCCCGTCTGTGTCTCCTTCCCCCCCGTCTGTGTCTCCTTCCCCCCCGTCTGTGTCTCCTTCCCCCCCGTCTGTGTCTCCTTCCCCCCCGTCTGTGTCTCCTTCCCCCCCGTCTGTGTCTCCTTCCCCCCCGTCTGTGTCTCCTTCCCCCCCGTCTGTGTCTCCTTCCCCCCCGTCTGTGTCTCCTTCCCCCCCGTCTGTGTCTCCTTCCCCCCCGTCTGTGTCTCCTTCCCCCCCGTCTGTGTCTCCTTCCCCCCCGTCTGTGTCTCCTTCCCCCCCGTCTGTGTCTCCTTCCCCCCCGTCTGTGTCTCCTTCCCCCCGTCTGTGTCTCCTTCCCCCCCGTCTGTGTCTCCTTCCCCCCGTCTGTGTCTCCTTCCCCCCCGTCTGTGTCTCCTTCCCCCCCGTCTGTGTCTCCTTCCCCCCCCGTCTGTGTCTCCTTCCCTCCCCGTTTGTGTCTCCTTCCCTCCCCGTCTGTGTCTCCTTCCCCCCCCGTCTGTGTCTCCTTCCCCCCCGTCTGTGTCTCCTTCCCCCCCGTCTGTGTCTCCTTCCCCCCCGTCTGTGTCTCCTTCCCCCCCGTCTGTGTCTCCTTCCCCCCCGTCTGTGTCTCCTTCCCCCCCGTCTGTGTCTCCTTCCCCCCCGTCTGTGTCTCCTTCCCCCCCGTCTGTGTCTCCTTCCCCCCCGTCTGTGTCTCCTTCCCCCCCGTCTGTGTCTCCTTCCCCCCCGTCTGTGTCTCCTTCCCCCCCCGTCTGTGTCTCCTTCCCCCCCCGTCTGTGTCTCCTTCCCCCCCCGTCTGTGTCTCCTTCCCCCCCCCGTCTGTGTCTCCTTCCCCCCCCCCCGTCTGTGTCTCCTTCCCCCCCCCCGTCTGTGTCTCCTTCCCCCCCCCCGTCTGTGTCTCCTTCCCCCCCCCCCCGTCTGTGTCTCCTTCCCCCCCCCCCCCGTCTGTGTCTCCTTCCCCCCCCCCCCCCCGTCTGTGTCTCCTTCCCCCCCCCCCCCCGTCTGTGTCTCCTTCCCCCCCCCCCCCCCCCGTCTGTGTCTCCTTCCCCCCCCCCCCCCCCCGTCTGTGTCTCCTTCCCCCCCCCCCCCCGTCTGTGTCTCCTTCCCCCCCCCCCCCCCGTCTGTGTCTCCTTCCCCCCCCCCCGTCTGTGTCTCCTTCCCCCCCCCGTCTGTGTCTCCTCCCCCTCCCGTCTGTGTCTCCTCCCCCTCCCGTCTGTGTCTCCTCCCCCTCCCGTCTGTGTCTCCTCCCCCTCCCGTCTGTGTCTCCTCCCCCTCCCGTCTGTGTCTCCTCCCCCTCCCGTCTGTGTCTCCTCCCCCTCCCGTCTGTGTCTCCTCCCCCTCCCGTCTGTGTCTCCTCCCCCTCCCGTCTGTGTCTCCTCCCCCTCCCGTCTGTGTCTCCTCCCCCTCCCGTCTGTGTCTCCTCCCCCTCCCGTCTGTGTCTCCTCCCCCTCCCGTCTGTGTCTCCTCCCCCTCCCGTCTGTGTCTCCTCCCCCTCCCGTCTGTGTCTCCTCCCCCTCCCGTCTGTGTCTCCTTCCCCCCCCGTCTGTGTCTCCTTCCCCCCCCCCCCCGTCTGTGTCTCCTTCCCCCCCCCCCCCCGTCTGTGTCTCCCCCCCCCCGTCTGTGTCTCCCCCCCCCCCGTCTGTGTCTCCCCCCCCCCCCGTCTGTGTCTCCCCCCCCCCGTCTGTGTCTCCTTCCCCCCCGTCTGTGTCTCCTTCCCCCCCGTCTGTGTCTCCTTCCCCCCCGTCTGTGTCTCCTTCCCCCCCGTCTGTGTCTCCTTCCCCCCCGTCTGTGTCTCCTTCCCCCCCGTCTGTGTCTCCTTCCCCCCCGTCTGTGTCTCCTCCCCCCCCCCCCCCGTCTGTGTCTCCTTCCCCCCCCCCCGTCTGTGTCTCCTTCCCCCCCCCCGTCTGTGTCTCCTTCCCCCCCCCCCCGTCTGTGTCTCCTTCCCCCCCCCCCGTCTGTGTCTCCTTCCCCCCCCCCCCCCCGTCTGTGTCTCCTTCCCCCCCCCCACCCCCGTCTGTGTCTCCTTCCCCCCCCCCCCCCCCGTCTGTGTCTCCTTCCCCCCCCCCCCCGTCTGTGTCTCCTTCCCCCCCCCCCCCCCCCCCGTCTGTGTCTCCTTCCCCCCCCCCCCCCCCGTCTGTGTCTCCTTCCCCCCCCCCCCCACCGTCTGTGTCTCTCCTTGTCTCTTTCTGTCTCTCTATCGGTCTCCCCACTGACATCTTATTACTTTACACATAAGTTTCTGACAGTTGCTATTAATAGCCTGTAGCTCCCACCTCCATTAATTTTAATGGAGGCAGGATTTTTGTAGAGTAACTGTAAAGCGCGGGGTTAAATTTTCCCATCCAAACATTGTCTATGACGTTCCCTGTGTCACATGGAGTGTCTGTGCAAAATTTCGTGATTGTAAATGCGACCGTGCAGATTCCTTTAGCGGACATACATACATACATACACTCAGCTTTATATGTTAGACTAGCTGTACTACCCGGGCGTTGCCCGGGATAGTAACTGTCTGTCTCTGATGTCTGTCTCTGATGTCTGTCTCTGATGTCTGTCTCTGACGTCTGTCTCTGACGTCTGTCTCTGACGTCTGTCTCTGACGTCTGTCTCTGACGTCTGTCTCTGACGTCTGTCTCTGACGTCTGTCTCTGACGTCTGTCTCTGACGTCTGTCTCTGACGTCTGTCTCTGACGTCTGTCTGTCTGTCTCTCTCTGTCTCGTTCCCCAACATCTTATTACCTCACATAAGCTTTTTATACTAACAATTTATTTTGTTTCTTTAGCAACCACTCACAGCTGCTATTAGTAACCTAATAGCTCGCAGCTCCATTGACTTTAATGGAGGCAGGTTTTTTGGAGAGTAAGTGTAAAGCACGGGGTTACATTTTCCTGTCAAAACATAGTCCACGACGCTCCCTGGGTCACGTGAGGCGTCTGTGCAACACTTCGTGATTGTAAATGCGACGGTGCGGATTCCTTTAGCGGACATACACACGCGCACACACAAACACTCACTCAGCTTTATATATTTATAAACATAAAGTGTACATATATTTTTTTTAAAAAAAAATTTTTTCTCTCATCAGTGCCGCTATGTCTCATCCGCAACTGGCAAATATGTATGTATATGTGTGTGTATATGGCTGTACGCTGTGTGTATGTGGCATCTGTGTATAATATGTGTGTGTATATGGATGTACGCAGTGTACGTGTCTGTGTGTGCGTATGTACATCGTGTGCAGAATTATTGGGCAAGTTGTATTTTAGAGGATGTTTTTTTATTATTGATCAACAGCAATGCTTTTTTTAGATTTGGCTATCTTAGGATGATATCTGTTTGTGCAGGTAACTATTAAGGCCGCTTTACACGCAGCGACATTGCTAGCGATGTCGCTGGTGAAAGCACCCTCCCCCGTCTGTTGTGCGTCACAGGCAAATCGCTGCCAATGGCGAACAACATCGCTAGTACCCATCACACGGACTTACCTGCCTAGCGATGTCGCTGTGGCCAGCAAACCGCCTCCTGTCTAAGGGGGCGGTTCCTGCGGCGTCACAGCAGCGTCACACGGCAGCCGTCCAATAGAAGCGGAGGGGCGGAGAGCAGCCGAAAGAAAGTGACGCCCACCTCATTGCCAGAGCAGGTACGGTGTTGATCCTCGTTTCTGGGGTGTCACACGTAGCGTTGTGTGCTGCCTCAGGAACGACAAACAACCTGCGTCCTGCAACAGCAACGATATTTTGGATTAGAACGATGTGTCAACGATCAACGATTAGGTGAGTATTTTTGATCGTTAGCGGTCGTTCGTACGTTTCTGTAGAGCCCCGCATTATCTTCAGGTCACCTCAGGGTCTTCAGGGACTCCACGTGATGGGAATCTTCTGGCCGCAGGTAGGTCAGGTTAACTTCTATGGGAATCGTGACGCCACTCTCGGTATTTGCGGTCATGGGGTGACCGCCACTGCAGTTTGGGGAGCGCCTGGGGCTGATGGTAGATGCAGTCAGTTGTTGTGGCCTCCTGAGAGTGAGGCTGGCCCCAGGGCTCAGTGTTAGTGTGTAGTACCACAGGTCGCAGAAGAACTCACACACAGGCAGCAATGTCTTTCAAGGTTTTTACTCACTTTCAGATGGTAGCTGTGAGTCAACCCGGGCAATGCTATGATAAACCAGGTGGAACCAGGTATCCCTTCGGCTGATGTAGGGGTGACTGCTGACTCTCCTTCCTAGCCCTTCTTGTTTTGAGGGGACCCCGACTTGGAGTCCTTCGGGATCACCCAGGGAAGTTGCAACTGCCGTTCTCCCCTTTCTGACCCGTTTGCTGACAGCGTGGACCAAGGATAAGATGGCTCCAGGCTCGATCCTCTTTATGGGCCCCCTTGTTGCTGTTGATGCTGCGGGTTCTGTGTAGGTTGGTGAGGCACATACAGTACCCTCACCAGCAGGTTCAGCAGGCCAAGTAAATGGGTTCCTGCTCTGGGGACCTGTTTCCCCGTGCGGGCTTGGTTTACCGGCAGTCCCCTTATTCAGCCACCTCTTGCTACTGCCCTAGGTGGTTTTCAGGCGGCACCGCTGGGTAGCTTCTCTTCCCCCGCCAGCAGCCACTACAGGTGCAGGGTCTGACAGGGTCCTGCTCCTCCGCTCTACCCTGCAGACGCGGCTCCTCCACTCCTTCTCCTTTGGCTGCCACTGCACATCTCCCTGTCTCCAGTCCCACTACCCACCACTAGCTGAGATGCGAGGGCCACGCCCCCTCCCTGAGTCTGCCCAGGGGTCCCCTCTAAGCTGTGGGTGTGTTCCTGGTTACTTCGTGTCTGCGTGTTCACACCCTAGTCAGCCTTTGTGTTGTACTCACTCAGCCTGAGTGCAGTACTCAGTGGTGCCACATTTCACACGCAACGACGTCGCTAACGAGGCCGGATGTGTGTCACGAATTCCGTGACCCCCAAAGACAACTAGTTAGCGATGACGTTGCGTGTAAAGCCCCCTTTACTGTGCAGAATTATTAGGCAACTTAATTTCTGACATGCAAAACGCAAAAAAATTAGTGACCAATATAGCCACCTTTCTTTAAGATGACACTCAACAGCCGACCAGCCATAGATTCTGTCAGTTGCTTGATCTGTTTACGGTCAACATTGTGTGCAGCAGCCACTACAGCCTCACTGTAGATCTCACATTTTATGAGGGCCCACAGGTTCTCTATGGGTTTCAGATCAGGTGAACAAGGGGGCCGTGTCATTAATTTTTTTTCATCTTTAAGGCTTTGTGCGCACTAGAAATGTGAAGTTTCTCAAGTTTCTTGAGAAACTTCTGGGAGTGGAAGATTTCCGGACCTCCGGAAAAAATCCGCACCAAATCCGCGAATTTGCCGCAATTTTCCCGCAGGTTGTTCCCTACGGATTTTGCAGACTGTACTGCAGAAATCTGCAGGTACCTGCGGAAAAGAATTGACATGCCCATTTTCTCAAGAAATTTTCTCAAGAAAATCTTCTCAAGGAAATTTCTTGAGAAAATCCGCAGCGTGCGTGGATTTTTTTTCTCATAGGATTTGTAGGATTTGCTGGGAAATGTCTGCACAAAGATTGCAGACATTTCTCAAGACATTTCCGCAGCAAATCCGTGGGTAAAACTGCCTAGTGCGCACATAGCCTTAGACCTTTACTGGCCAGCCACGCTGTGGAGTAGTTGGATGCATGTGATGGAGCATTGTCCTGCATGAAAATCATGTTTTTCTTGAACGATAGCGACTTCTTCCTGTACCACTGCTTGAAGAAGTTGTCTTCCAGAAACTGGCAGTAGGTCTGGGAGTTGAGCTTCACTCCATCCTCAACCCGAAAAGGTCCCACAAGTTCATCTTTGATACCAGCCTTGCTGGTGTCAGAGTGGAGCTCTCTGCCCTTTACTGATCCAGCCTCTGGCCCATCCATCTGCCCATCAAGAGTCACTCTCATTTCATCAGTCCATAAAACCTTTGAAAAATCAGTCTTAGGCTATGTTCACACATTGCGTTTTTTACCTGCGGTTTTGGTCCGTTTTTGCTGCATAAATTTCTTGAGAAATTCTTGTAACCTTTCTGCAGACATTCCCAGCAAAACCTATGGGAAAAAAATTAGCTGTGCGCACACTGCGTTTTTTTTCTTAAGAAAATTCTTTCAGTAGATTTTCTTAAGAAAAAGAATGAGCATGTCCCTTTTTTTCTGCAGCCAACTGCGTTAGTTACCATAGATAATGGCACAATAATCGAGGGAGGAACCAGCGGTAAAAACGCACCAAATCGCGGTAAAAACGCAGGTGCGTTTTTGATGCGTTTTTTAACGCAGGTGCGCTATTCCTTCACTCAAGAAATTTTCTTAAGAAGAATCCTTTTTCTCTGACGCCTCATTGGGGGACACAGGACCATGGGTGTTATGCTGCTTATCCATAGGAGGACACTAAGTAGATGCAAAGATGTTAGCTCCTCCCCTGCAGTATACACCCCCTGGCCGGGCCAGGCTACTTCAGTTTTAGGCTATGTGCACACGTTGCTTTTTTTTTCAGCGCGGAAAAAAATGCACCCTCTGGCAGAGGGGAGAATTGTAAACAATGCTTTTTGAAAAAAAACGCACCGAAAACGCATGCGTTTTTCATGCGTTTTTTTTAGGTGCGTTTTTTAAGACTTGTCAGTGTTAATAAAGTTGGTTGAACACAGACCTTTGGAATGGAAGGAGCACCATTTGAATTTTAGAAAAGTTGAAATAAACTTCGCGCACCATGTCACATTAGCAGGGCCTCTTGGGTACCTATACATCAGGAAACCCCCCACAAGTGACCCCATTTTGGAATCTGCACCCCTCAAGGAGTTTATTCCGGAGTATATTAAGCATTTTGAATCCACAGCTACTTCACCCAAAATGTTGCTGTAGCAACAATATTCTCACTGTTGGGCTATGTGGCTGCTGTGGACTTTAGCTCTATTCTACCTGCAGAGAGCACTCTCGTCTCCACAGCATAAATTGACATGCAGAGGCTCGGGAAGCCACGCCACTGGTCAGTTTATGCTGCGGAGAAAAGAAGCACAGTGGGCATGGGATTTCCAAAAATCTTTCCACTGTGCTTCTACTGCACAACGCAGCGTTATGGACGCAGGGAAAACACTCAGCGCCCAAACCACTGCAAAACCCGATTGTGGGCACACAGCCAAAAAAGCGTCAATGGATGAATGGATGTCAAATATATATATAACGTCCCACCCCACTGCATATTCTAAGCTGGCACCTTTGGTACCTTTCATGTGGCACTAAAGGGTGCCTAGCCTAGTATTTATCCCCCCCAAAAAAAAACAATGAAAAAAATGGCGTGGGGTCCCCCCTATTTTTGATAGGCAGCTAGGGTAAAGCAGACAGCTGTAGCCTGCAAACCACAGCTGGCAGCTTCATCTTGTCTGGTGATCAATTTGGAGGGCTCCCCAGGCTTTTTTTTTTTTATAAATGAAGAATTTAAAAAAAAATAACGTGGGGTCCCCCCAAATTAGATCATCAGCCAAGGTGAAGCTGACAGCTGGGGTCTGGTATTCTCAGGGTGGGAAGAGCCATTGTTATTGGACTCTTCCAAACCTAAAAATAGCAGGCCGCAGCCGCCCCAGAAGTGGCACATCCATTAGATGCGCCAATCCTGGCGCTTCGCCCCAACTCATCCCGTTGCCCTGGTGCGGTGGCAAACGGGGTAATAAATGGGGTTGATACCAGATGTGTAATGTCACCTGGCATCAAGCCCAGCAATTAGTTATGTCACGGGGTCTATTTGATACCAGACATAACTAATTGACAGTAAACAAAAGCAAAAAAAAAATGACGACAAAAAAATCTTTATTAGAAAAGACACTCCCCAAATCATTCCCTTGTTCTCCAATTTAACCAAAAAAGTTGAAAAAAAATGGGTCCGCAGAAATCCATTTGGACGTCCCACGTCGGCTCTTGACCGTCTAGAATATGGGGGCACGTTCAGGGAACGTATCCCCCATTTTCTAGGATGGCAGACCCTCCATTTGAGGAGAGTGGGTGCCAAAAACCTGCATCCACTCTCCCCAAGACACAGCTGCAGACTGCCGAGCAGCCAGCACAGCTCTCTGAACACAGTGCTGGCTGTCAGCTGATCTGCACATGTGACCGCACTGACCGGCGTCTGCTGTGAAGGAGGAGGGGGCCGCAGGGGATCAGCGCTGCGACCGGACAGGTAAGGGGGAAAACCGGGGGGGAATAGGGGGTGACCTGGCAGGGCCTGGGGGCATTTTCCAGGTAAATGCCTGCGTTCTGGCATGCCGACAGCCCGCTGGGAAAGCTGAACGCATGCAATTTGCCACTGAAACGCTACGGTTCTAACCGCAGCGTTTCCGCGGTAAAAAACGCAACGTGTGCACACAGCCTTACCTTAGTGTCTATAGGAGGCACATCTCTGCAGACTACTGCAGCAAGAATTTTTTGTTTTTAGAGGGCGACTGTTCCTTTGGGGACCGATTTCCCAAAACCATCAACAGGCGGGAACTCGGAGAGTCGCCTCCCCGTACCCCTCCTGCGACGCTGGATCCTGGGCTGTTACTCACTGGACGACAGGTCTCATGGCACTGATTTTCCAGAGCAGATGAAAACTTCCTCAGCCCCTCTTGCAGGCTCTGAGTTGATACACGTTCTGCACCAAGTGTGACCAGGCATCAGACTGCCATCTCCACAGGAGTTGAGGTGAGATCCTTCCGATTTTCTCCAGTGCCCCAGAGCAGATGAAAGACTTCCTCAGTCCCTCTGGCAGGCTCTGAGTTGATACACGTTCTGTGATCGGGCACAGCAGGCGTCAGACTCTCCACACTGGCTCCCTGACAGGAAATTGGAGCAAAGGTCACACTGACTGGATGCACCTGAGCTGTGATTGCAGACTCCTGCATAGCATTCCACCTGTGGTGGGGGGAGGGGACTCAGTGCAGCCGCAGCTGTGGTACACTTATAGAGGTTTTTCTGTCCACCATTGTTGTGCAGGGCCGGAGGAGGGAAGGGGAGTCCCTTTCCACCATTTTTTGTTTATTATATTTTCTCATGCCTTCTTGTCAGAGCTAAGCCCCGTCCCCCTCCGACACTCGATAAGCCACGCCCTCCTTACACAGGATCTGCAGAGCATTGCTCCCTCTTGTTGTGATCAGAGCCTGTGGGCATCTCAGAGCTGGCTTCCTCCTTCCCAGAACTGGGACGCAGGAGGAGGGGGGGAGGGGTCATCAGGGTTCTGGGTGAGTTATAGCCTCACTTGCATATTAGCTCTGCAGAGCATTGCTCCCTCATTACAATCAGAGTTTGTGGCTCATCAGCCAGGGGCTGCAGTCACATGTTTTTATGCCCTGCACAACTACAGCAACAACTATAAGACGCTGAGCTACTAGGGGATGTTAGAACCTCTTCCTTCTGTGAGTCCGGTGCCCCTGTAGCTTACCACCACCACCACCACCGCAGCAACCGCTCCCAGCCCAGAGCCTACGGCTCCCAGTCCCCCCCGGAATGGGCACAGTTCCCAGAACCTGGTGCTGCTGTGACGCCCTGGGCAAGCCAGGGGTCACAGGTCAACACACCACCACACCCTACACCCCAGTTAGGAACATCAAAGCTAACCCAAAATCCTTGTTGCCTTCCTCCAGGGGCTGATGTTCACACCAGGGGGTGGGCCAGGCGGTTGGCTCCGCCCACCGAGGAGTTCACAGCCCTGGAGGCGGGAGAAACCAAGCAGATAGCGTTTGGAGGAGGAAGTGGAAGGAGTAAACATGAGTTGAGTTAAGGAAGTGAAGTGGGAGAGGAGCAAAGGAGAAAACTGGAGAAAAGGAGTAAAAGTGAGAGTAGAAAAGCCTGAAGTTGGTCCAGCTGTGTGCAGGACAGAGTCAGCAAGGTCAGCAACGGCGGTGATTGTCCGGAGGGGTGACCGTTTGGAAGTTCCTGGAAGGACCGCGGACAGGTGGTGGCCCGGCGGTCTGGAGCAGTGTACAAAGGACAGTCAGCACCAGGGCAGGGGCCTCTTGGACCCCGGCAAGGCTAGGAGTCGCCATAATTTGCCAAATCCGTCAGTGAAGGGGACGTCGATCTCCCAACAACCAAGTCCCGATTGAAGGCAACAGCCCAACCATTACAGTAGAGACACCGCCACCTCCAGGGCACCAGTTTCTAAGGGCCAGCGCCTGCGGGCAAAGAGTAGAGCTCCTCCGGTCCAGCTTGAAGCCGGGGAGCGGGTTACCGGTGGGAACCCATCGAGAACATCAACAACATTAGGTGCAGGAAAAGGGACATCACCGTCACCTACTGGGGAAAGCAAGTGCAGCCGTCCGTGGGAACCGTCTTTCCAGCCGTGTGTTTTACCGAGAACTGTGTCATCGTCTCAGGCTGAGTGAGTACCACAGTGCCGCAAGGCACAGCGCTGCCCCCGCGTCCCTGCGCCCACCAAGCCCTGCATCTCCCACCTCATCACTGGGCCCCGGGATCACCAACCCCTACCCACGGAGGGGCAACACAACAACTTGCTGCTTCACACCATCACTCCCGGGATCCCCACACCGAGCAGCGGTGGTGCTAACAAATCACCACAACCGTGGGTGGCGTCACGGACAATAGACAATATCCCAACAACCCAATCCCCTTTCACTCACGGGCGAGGAGTGCCGCTCGAGAACCCCCGGGATCCGGCCCACCGCTCGAGCCACCACTGAGCAGCAGCAGCCGGACCCGAGCAGAGGGGGTGAGCGCAGTGCTGACACCCTCCTCCCCGCCCGCGACACTGCCTATGCAACATCGTCCTCACACCCCTCGGGGCCCCTGGACAGAACGCAGCCTGATGACACCTCTATAGAGGGTCCTTCTGATAAGAATCAGCCCTCTGCTTCACCGGTTGCAGATCAGAAAATGGGCATGACCCCCCCATGGTTCTCCCTCTGGGGTACACAGATGGGGTTCTCCCACATGTTCCGCGGTCTCTGAGGAGCCGGAGGAAGGGGAATGATGTTTGTACCGGGATGATTCCTTGGTTTCAACCTCCTCGAGCGATCAAGCTGCGATGGACTTATTGCCGCAATCAACCAAAACTCTGCATGTGGAAGATCTCCCATCCACTATTACTGACCCTGCAGTCTCCTTTAAAAGGGTGAAGAAACCTCAAAAAAAAAAAAGATTTTAACGCCGCTTCGGTATCCGTAAACTCATGGAGTCCCGGTACCCCTTTGGCTTAGCTGTCTCTAAGGGCTGGGCTGATCCGGCCTCGGTGGACCCTCACACGGCTTCCGCCTGCCTGAAGGACCACTCTTGTCTTTTACTTGATGGATCCTCCTTCAAGGACCCGACAGACAGACAAGTGGAGCAGCTCGATCACTCTGCCTTCGAGGCCACGGGTCCCTCTCCCCTTCCGTGTGGGTCGCACAGGCACCAGGACTACCAGTTTCCCTCAGACCCTCACAGATGTAACAGTTCACATTGCTGCGGCAGCAGAGTACCTCATGCAGGCCTCCCTCGGCGCTGCTACCTGCGCAGTTATTGCCGCCTCAAATACCATAGCCATCCGTAAGGCCCTCTGGTTCCGATAATGGAGAGCGGAGTCGGTCTCTAAGAAGCTTCACACAGTACTCCTTTCCAGACCGATGGTTTGCCGATCATCTGGACAGGCTCTTTATTTTTTGTCTGACGCCACGGGAGGAAAAGAGTACCTCCCTCCCCCAACTCTAGCCCAGGATGTTTTTTACTAGACACGCAGGGCCCGACCTTCTCAGCCCTCCCCGAGTCCACCTCGTCCTGGCAGTCTAGACAAAGACCGAGGAGTCTCGTCCTCCTCCATCTGGGCCGCCGCCTCAGACCACAAATGGGTGTGATACCTTGTGTCTTCCGGTTACCACATTGAATTCTGGACCCGATCCCCTGGTCAGTCTTTTCTCTCAACCCCCCCCCCTCAAAGGCTCCAAAACACCACGAGGCCTTCTCCTCAGCAATCCACTCCCTCCAAACGGCGGGGGTGATGGTACCTGTTCCGGACGTGGAGAGGTTCAAGGCCTTCTATTCCAACCTCTCGTGGTCCTCAAAAAAGGACGGGTCAGTTCGTCCCATCCTGGACCTCTAACACCTGAGCAAACATGTGCACGTAAGGAGATTCAGAATGGACTTCCTAGGGTCCATTATTACCTTTATGGTCGAAGGAGAATTCCTTGCCTCCCTAGCTATCAGGGACACGTACCTGCACATACCCATCGCTCCAGCTCACCAAAAGTTCCTCCGCTTCGCGGTTCAGGACTTTTTTTTTTTTTTTCTTTTGTGGCCCTACCCTCGGCTCTGCCACAGCACCAAGGGTCTTAACTAAGGTCATGTTGGCCGCCATGAGGGCCCTTCACGCCAGGAGAGTGGCTGTTCTGCCTTGCTTGGATGACCTCCTCAACAAGGGCTCAACCAGCATGCAGATCTCTGTGGCCACCCTATCCCGCTTAGGGCGGCTTCTGACTCCAGTCAAATCATCCCCGGTCCCGTCAAAATCCGTCACCTCCCTGGGCATGTCCCTGGACACTCTTCGAGGCTTGATATTTTCCCCTCAAGACAAGGCGACTGCTCTACAACAAGCGGTACACTGCCCTCTACGTACTCCTCTCGCTCCATACGATGCAGTATGAGAGTGCTAGGTAGGATAGCGGCGGCTATAGAGGCAGTGCTGCTCACTTAGCCACACCACCGCCCACTGCAGCTTGCACTTTTAGATGCCTGGGTCAAGAGTCCCTTTTCCTTGGACGAACTTTTCACCTGACACCTTCAGTCAGGTATGCGCTTTGCTGGTGGCTTCAGTCCTCTTCCATATCGAGAAGGAGTTTTTCTCCCCCAAGTGGACTGGCTACTCCTGACCACGGACGTCCGCCTCTTAGTCTGGGGAGCAGCGTACTGGCTCCACATTGCTTCGGGACATTGGACACCCCAGGAGTCTTCCCTTCCCAGAAATCATCCTGAAAATCAGCGCAATCTTCTCACGCTCAGGTCATTCCCCCCTTCTGCTAGCAGGTCGTTTTTGATTCGGGTCCAATTGGACAATGCAACAGCTGTGGCCTATGTCAATCGGCAGGAAGGTACCAGCAGAAAGACAGCTTATCTCGAGGTCCTCAGGATCCTCACCTGGGCCGAATCGACGGGGGACTGTGTTTTCGGCATTACACATACCGGGAGTAGAGAACTGGGCGGCGGACCTTCTAAGTCGCCAAGGCCTGGCCGCCGGAGAGTGGTTTCTCCACCCAGAAGTGTTCCCACACATTTGCACTCACTGGAGTACACCAGACGTGGATCTAATGGCCTCAAGGTTGAACGCAAAGGTACCCGCGTTCTTAGCCAGGTCACGTGATCCACAGTCCATTGGCGCGGATGCTCTAGTCTCCTGAAGTCGTTTCAGTCTGCCTTACATGTTTTTCGCCTCTGCCCCTGCTGCCGCGAGTAATCAGGAAGATCAAGGCAGAAGGAGTCCCGGTGATACTAATAGCACCGGACTAGCCCAGGTGCGCCTGGTATGCTGAATTAGTAGAATTGCTCATGGCGCCTCGTAAGCATCCCAGACCTGCTGACCCAAGGGCCCATTTCCCATCAGAACTCCAGAGCCCTGAAGCTGACGGCCTGGCCATTGAGACCTGGACTTTAACAAGAGCGAGATTCTCTCCTGCGGTCATCTCCACCATGTACAGTGCCCGAAAGCCGGCCTTCATCCCGTTTTTACCACCATACGTGAAAAACTTTCCTTTCCCAGTGCAGGGAATCTAATGTCCAACCTATGCCTCTGGCGATCCCCAGAATTCTTGATTTTTTTTTTTTTGCAGTCAGGTTGCAAAAGGGGTTGGCCCTCAGCTCCCTTAAGGGGCAGGTTTCATCTCTCTCAGTATTCTATCAATACCGCCTAGCTTGCAATCCGCAAGTCAAGACTGCCCTCAAGGGTGTTTCCCATCTAGTTTCCCTGTATAAACGGTCGCTGGACCCATGGGACCTCAATCTCGTTTTGGACGGTATCCAGAGGTCCCCTTTTAAACCTCTTAAGGAATCTTCTCTTGCTCTTCTCTCCTGGAAGGTAACATTCTTAGTGGCGATTACGTCCATCAGACAAGTTTCAGAACTGGCAGCACTCTCTTGCCGCAAACCCTTCTGATCTTTCATCGGGACAAGGTGGTTCTACGCCCCCTTCCGGATTTTCTTCCGAAGGTTACTTCCCCGTTTCATATGAACGAGGACATTGTTCTGCCTTCCTTTTGTCCACACCCAGTCCATAGGGTGGAAAGGGTTCTATATTCGCTAGACCTTGTGAGGGCTCTCAGATATTATGTACCCAGGACAGCCCCTTTAGGAAGATAGACTACTTGTTCGTCATTCTTGAAAGGCTTAAGAAAGGAGAGGCAGCTTCATAGGCAACGCTGGCTCGCTGGATTCGCTCTGTGATCCAGGAGGTCTACCGCTTGCAACTCAAGCCCATTCCTAGCGGGCTGCGGACTCATTCCACGCAAGCAGTTGGCGCCTCTTGGGCCATTAGGCATCAGTGGAACAGAGGTGTAAGGCTGCGACCTGGTCTTGCCTACATACTGTTTCAAAGCATTACTGAGTCCATACCCAGGCTTCGGCTGAGGCGAACCTAGGTAGGAAAATTCTGTAAACGATAGCCAGGAGCGCCTACTGAGATAGGTACTCTCCTATCTGGGACTGGTTTTTAGTCCTTGGGTTGCGTTTGTTTACCCACCCATGGACTGCTTTAGGACGTCCCATGGTCCTGTGTCCCCCAATGAGGCGTCAGAGAAAAACGGATTTTTGTGTACTCACTGTAAAATTGTTTTCTCTTAGCCATCATTGGGGGACACAGCACCCTTCCTTTTGCCCTGTTGAGCCTTAGCTTTTTTCTGTCTCAGTACTTTTTTGTTATCAGTATTCACTCACTATTTTTGTTACTTGTTCTTCTACTGCTTGTGTACTAAAAGTGAAGTAGCCTGGCTGGGCCAGAGGGTGTATACTGCAGGGGAGGAGCTAACATCTTTGCATCTACTTAGTGTCCTCCTATGGATAAGCAGCATAACACCCATGGTCCTGTGTCCCCCAATGATGGCTAAGAGAAAACGATTTTACAGTGAGTACACAAAAATCCGTTTTTCTAGTGTGCACATAGCCTTAAGATATTTCTTGCCCCAGTCTTGAGGTTTTATCTCATGTTTCTTGGTCAGAGGTGGTGGTTTTTCAGCCTTCCTTACCTTCGCCATGTCCCTGAGTATGGCACACCTTGTGCTTTTTGATACTCCAGTAACGTTGCAGCTCTGAAATATGGCCAAACTGGGGGCAAATGGCATCTTGGCAGCTTCACGCTTGATTTTCCTCAGTTCATGGGCAGTTATTTTGCGCCTTTTATTGCCCAACACACTTCTTGCGACCCTGTTGGCTATTTGCCATGAAACACTTGATTGTTCGGTGATCATGCTTCAAAAGTTTGGCAATTTCAAGACTGCTGCATTCCTCTGCAAGACATCTCACAATTTTAGACTTTTCAGAGCCCATCAAATCTCTCTTCTGACTCATTTTGCAAAAGGAAAGGAAGTTGCCTAATAATTAAGCACACCTTATATAGGGTGTTAGTCATTACACCGCACCCCTCCTCATTACAGAGATGAAAATCACCTGATTTACTTAATTGGTAGTTGGCTCTCAGCCTATACAGCTTGGAGTAGGACAACATGTATAAAAAGTATCATGTGATCAAAATACTCATAATAATTCTGCACACCGTGTGTGTGTGTGTGTGTGTGTGTGTGTGTGTGTGTGTATGTATATGGCTGTACTCTGTGTGTAGGTGGCGTCTGTGTATATGGCTGTACGCTGTGTGCGTGTATATATATGGCTGTACACTGTGTAGGTGGCGTGTGTGTGTATATGTATGTGCTCAGTGTATCCTGCCTGGAAGCTGCAGCAACGTGTATGTCACTGCGCCTGCGCAACTAAAAACCGCTTTACACGCTACGACATTGCTCAAGCGATCCCGTTGCGGTCATGGAATTTGTGATGCACATCCGGCCGCTTTAGCAATATCGTTGCGTGTGACACTTATGAGCGATTTTGAATCGTCGCAAAAACGTTCAAAATCGCTAATCGGTGACATGCCCCCTATTCCCAATTATCATTGCTGCTGCGTGTATGATGTAGTTCGTCGTTCCTGCGGTAGCACACATCGCTATGTGTGACACCGCAGGAACGAGGAACCTCACCTTACCAGCGGCCACCGGCAATGAGGAAGGAAGTAGGTGGGCGGGATGTTACGTCCCGCTCATCTCCGCCCCTCCGCTTCTATTGGGCGCCTGCTTAGTGACGTCGCTGTGACGCTGAATGAACCGCCCCCTTAGAAAGGAGGCGGTCCGCCGGTCACAGCAACGTCGCTAGGCAGATAAGTAGTGTGACGAGTCTGAGCGATGTTGTGCGCCACGGGCAGCGATTTGCCCGTGTCGCACAACCGATTGGGGTGGGTACGGACGCTAGAGATATCGGTAACGATATCGCAGCATGTAAAGCGGCCTTTACAGTGCTGCAGTGCATGCCGGAATAGGTAGACAGAAAAACTGGTGATTATGTATGTAGATATGTATTACATGTATTTTCCATCTCCTTGCTCCTTTTTTGATATTTAATAAAAACATATTCTTTCCATACCTTGATACCTGTGCTTTTTTCCAATCAATTCTGATTTGGAGATGTGATGTTATGTGGGCAAATATAAAGCCTTGTTTGTTTTTCTGTTTGCATGCTTAGTGTAGTTGTTGTCCTGAACCAATGCAATGAGGTCCATTGATGCCTTTAATTTGTTTATAATGTATGGAGGAGCGATCTGAAGAAGAGCTGTATGGAGGAGCGATCTGAGGAAGAGCTTGTATGGAGGAGCTATCTGAGGAAGAGCTTGTATGGAGGAGCGATCTGAGGAAGAGCTTGTATGGAGGAGCGATCTGAGGAAGAGCTTGTATGGAGGAGCGATCTGAGGAAGAGCTTGTATGGAGGAGCGATCTAAGGAAGAGCTTGTATGGAGGAGCGATCTAAGGAAGAGCTTGTATGGAGGAGCGATCTGAGGAAGAGCTTGTATGGAGGAGCGATCTGAGGAAGAGCTTGTATGGAGGAGCGATCTGAGGAAGAGCTTGTATGGAGGAGCGATCTGAGGAAGAGCTTGTATGGAGGAGCGATCTGAGGAAGAGCTTGTATGGAGGAGCGATCTGAGGAAGAGCTTGTATGGAGGAGCGATCTGAGGAAGAGCTTGTATGGAGGAGCGATCTGAGGAAGAGCTTGTATGGAGGAGCGATCTGAGGAAGAGCTTGTATGGAAGAGCGATCTGAGGAAGAGCTTGTATGGAGGAGCGATCTGAGGAAGAGCTTGTATGGAGGAGCGATCTGAGGAAGAGCTTGTATGGAGGAGCGATCTGAGGAAGAGCTTGTATGGAGGAGCGATCTGAGGAAGAGCTTGTATGGAGGAGCGATCTGAGGAAGAGCTTGTATGGAGGAGCGATCTGAGGAAGAGCTTGTATGGAGGAGCGATCTGAGGAAGAGCTTGTATGAAGGAGCGATCTGAGGAAGAGCTTGTATGGAGGAGCGATCTGAGGAAGAGCTTGTATGGAGGAGCGATCTGAGGAAGAGCTTGTATGGAGGAGCGATCTGAGGAAGAGCTTGTATGGAGGAGCGATCTGAGGAAGAGCTTGTATGGAGGAGCGATCTGAGGAAGAGCTTGTATGGAGGAGCGATCTGAGGAAGAGCTTGTATGGAGGAGCGATCTGAGGAAGAGCTTGTATGGAGGAGCGATCTGAGGAAGAGCTTGTATGGAGGAGCGATCTGAGGAAGAGCTTGTATGGAGGAGCGATCTGAGGAAGAGCTTGTATGGAGGAGCGATCTGAGGAAGAGCTTGTATGGAGGAGCGATCTGAGGAAGAGCTTGTATGGAGGAGCGATCTGAGGAAGAGCTTGTATGGAGGAGCGATCTGAGGAAGAGCTTGTATGGAGGAGCGATCTGAGGAAGAGCTTGTATGGAGGAGCGATCTGAGGAAGAGCTTGTATGGAGGAGCGATCTGAGGAAGAGCTTGTATGGAGGAGCGATCTGAGGAAGAGCTTGTATGGAGGAGCGATCTGAGGAAGAGCTTGTATGGAGGAGCGATCTGAGGAAGAGCTTGTATGGAGGAGCGATCTGAGGAAGAGCTGTATGGAGGAGCGATCTGAGGAAGAGCTGTATGGAGGAGCGATCTGAGGAAGAGCTTGTATGGAGGAGCGATCTGAGGAAGAGCTTGTATGGAGGAGCGATCTGAGGAAGAGCTTGTATGGAGGAGCGATCTGAGGAAGAGCTGTATGGAGGAGCGATCTGAGGAAGAGCTGTATGGAGGATATTGTATCAATACTGGAGGATACTAATATCAATATCAATTTTATGTTTTTCTATTGTATCAATTACTTATTTCATGCAATAAAATGCAAATTAAAGATAATTTGTCAGCAGGTTTTTGGTCCCCCATCTGAGACCAGCATAATGTAGCGACAGACCCTCCTTCTAAGATGTCAGAGTATGATACCAACCACAATCTGTCCATAGATATATAGTGTAATAGTGGCTTCACCATTTTAAAGCTCAACCTAAAATGAAGCCAGAAGCTTCGAGTAATCAGTAAAATAAACTTTTGTTAAGCAGCTTTATGGATAAAACACATCCAACAGAGAAAACCGGTTGAGCGGCCGCTAGACCACTAAGTACCAATATATAGAGAAACGGCACTGGAAATCGGTGATTGAAATGGCGGCTAGACCGTAAAAGTAAACAAGACAATAATATGACAGAACTGGGTCTCTTCCGTAAAGAAAAGTATCGCAAAATCCAACTAAGCCCACACTACATTATATTCATCAAAGTATCTCCTCTGGTGATGTCTTCATCCGTGCTTGTCATCCCCAACATGGGTTTCTCCTGTGCTTCATCAGGAGATATATTTGGGATAAGGAAAGGAAGGACCAATATTCTGCCCTTATTTTATCCTTATTTTATGCTTCACTATGAATTTCTCTTGTTTCTTTATCTTTTCGTTCAGGTTTCAACATTCAATATAAGAGACTTTTCCGGATTCCCCCATGAAGGATGAATAAAAACAGAGACAAGATGTCGGAGAAAATATTAAATCTCACGTTGGAGATCATCTTCCATCTTACTGGACAGGTGAGAGGCTCTGATGTCATCACATTACATCATTATCTATGGGAATAACAGAGGATATGGCCGGGGAGGTGAGAGGTTCTGATGTCATCACATTACATCATTATCTATGGGGATAACAGAGGATATGACCGGGGAGGTGAGAGGCTCTGATGTCATCACATTACATCATTATCTATGGGAATAACAGAGGATATGACCGGGGAGGTGAGAGGTTCTGATGTCATCACATTACATCATTATCTATGGGAATAACAGAGGATATGACCGGGGAGGTGAGAGGCTCTGATGTCATCACATTACACCATTATCTATGGGAATAACAGAGGATATGACCGGGGGGGTGATGGACTCTGGAAATGTCTGTAGTGATATTATTAATGTCTCCACACTCAGGATTACACAGTAGTGAAGACCTCTAGTGATCGCTGTCAGGTCCCTGTGTCTGAAGAACGGGGAGGAACCCTGAGCCCAATCCCGGGGCCTCCACCTCACCCCCGGATACATGAGGACATCAATGACCAGAAGATCCTAGAACTCACCAACAAGATGCTGGAGCTGCTGACTGGAGAGGTGGCACTGCTGGGAATGCTGGGACATTATACAGGACGGCCCTGGAGGATTCTGGGTGATGACGGTATCATTGTGTTGTCAGGTTCCTATAAGGTGTCAGGACGTCACCGTCTATTTCTCCATGGAGGAGTGGGAGTATCTAGAAGGACACAAGGAGCGGTACAAGGAGGTGATGATGGAGGAGCCCCAGCCCCGCACATCACCAGGTAATAGACAGGACTGAATACACCCGGCCTATAATTATCTGTATGTAATAATGATGTCCGTCCTGTCTGTGTCTCCTGCAGGTCTCTCCAGTACGAGGACGACCCCAGAGAGATGTCCCGCTCCTCCTCCTCCTCCACAGGATCCTCAGGTAGATGGAGATCTCCCCTATGAGGTGTAGACGGCTGTGACCTCCTCGTATTCAGTCTTGTTTTCTCCTCCAGTATTAGATGTTTTATACTTGTGTAATGAGAGCGGTGGAGACGGCAGGATCACAGCTGACCACAGACCTCACATGTCCGGATCTTATCTCCATTATTCCCGGTAACTTCTACAATATTTTGTTTTGCAGCTTTTGGATCCGTATAAAGATCTGCACATTATTATTGTTCCAGAGAGAAATGTGAGGGGCGATCAGCGGAGTAACGAGGAGATTCCTACAGATCACCGCCCCGGTGAGGCTCTTAGATGTATAATCACTTTTTCAGCAGAATATTGATTGATAATGATGTGATACTGTTATATGTGATGTCACAGATTGTGGATATATAATATAATATTTTCACAGGTGAGATGTGTGCCTGCTGGGCACGAGTAGAATCGTTATCTGCTCGTGCCGTTTAACCCCTTGAGCCCCCAGCCTGTTTTCACCTTAAAGACCCGGCCATTTTTTTTGCAATTTTGACCATTGTCACTTTGACAGGTTATAACTCTGGAATGCTTCAACGGATCCTGGCGATTCTGACATTGTTTTTTCGTGACATATTGTACTTCATGTCAGTGGTAAATTTAGGATGATATGTTTTGCATTTATTTGTGAAAATTTCGGAAATTTGGCGAAATGTTTGAAAATTTTCTAAAAGAACTGAGAGTCCTCAGTGGTTGATACCTTTTAATGGCTAACTGAAAAGATGGTAATAATTGCAAGCTTTCGAGACTACTCAGGTCTCTTCATCAGGCATGGTAGAAAATTTTCTAAAATTTGAAATTTTATGCTCATAAATCTGAGAGATATGTCACACAACATAGTTACTAAATAACATTTCCCACATGTCCGCTTTACACCAGCACGATTTTCGAAACAATTTTTTTTTTTCGTTTAGAAGTTAGAAGGGTTCAAAGTTCATCAGCAAGTTTTAATTTTTCCAACAAAATTTACAAAAAAAAATTTTTAGTCACCACATCACATTTGGAGTGATTTGAGAAATCTAGGTGACAGAAAATACCCAAAAGTGACCCCATTTTAAAATCTACACCCCTGATTCTGCTCAAAACCACACCCAATTAGTTTATTAACCCTTTAGGAGCTTCACAGCAACCAAAGCGGTGTAGAAGGAAAAAATGAAAAATTCCCTTTTTTTTTTTTTTTACACAAAAATGTTACTTTAGCCATAAAATTTAGCATTTTCACAAGGGTATCAGGAAAAAAATGCATCATAAATACAATTTCTCCTGAGTTCACCGATATCTCATATGTGGTGGAAATAAGTTGTTTTGGAGCACGGGAAGGCTTGGAAGGGAAGGAGCATCATTTGATTTTTTTTTTAAAGCAAAATTGTCTGGAATCATTAGCGCATGCGATGTTGCGTTTGGAGACTCCCTGAGGTGTCTAAACAATGGAGCTCCCCCACAAGTGACCCCATTTTGGAAACTAGACCCCTCATGGAATTTATCTAGATGTTTAGTGAGCACTTTGAACCCCTGGAGGCTTTACAAAAGTTTATAATGTTCAGCCATGACATTTTTTTATTTATTTTTATTTTTACCTCGAAATTGTTATTTCAAGCAGGTAGCTTTTTTTTTTTCACAAGGGTATCAGGAAAAAAATGCACCATAAAACGTGTTGTGCAATTTCTCCTGAGTACACAGATACCTCATATGTGGTGGAAAGTAAGTGTTTTGGCGCACGGCGGGGCTCAGAAGAGAAGGAGCGCCGTTTCACAGCAAAATTGGTTAGAATTATAAGCGGACGCCATGTTGCGTTTGGAGACCCCCTGAGGTGCCTAAACAATGGAACTTCCCCACATGTGACCCCATTTTGGAAACTAGACCCCTTCCATACAAAAAAATATTAGTTTGGCGAAATAAAAAATACGGACGTCGGTAAAAAAAAAAAAAAAATCGCCTACAACTGACATTAAGGCAAGTGCCACACGTGAGAGCGATGCACGAATCTCGCATCGCATCATCCAGCACAGCCGCACACTCCTGTCTGGAAGAGAGCGACCGTGCCAGATGATGCTTTGAGACCCCATATGCATCGCTCTCACGTGTGGACTGGGCTGACCCTTACAATATTCAGTAAATACTGTAGTTGACGATTACTACAGTATAATTTTACTGGCCCTAAACTAAGTTTATTTGTATTTCTTTCTTAGTTTACAGAAGAAAAAAAAAATCAGGACGCATGCACGGATGTGCTGCGAAAAGGAAGGGGGGGAGGGGACAAGGTGGGATGGAAAACAGATGGATGGAGGATGGGAGAGGGCGCAGCGGAGTATGGGAGCGCGCGGCGGCAGATGGGAAAGGGAGGGGCTAGAGGGGGCAGCAGATAGAGGGGGGGCGGTGGCGGATCTGTGGCAGTGGCAATGGCTGATGGGGAGAGCGGTGGCAGATGGAGGAGGGGTAGCAGATAGAGCAGGGCGGCAGCGGATCGGCGGCAGTGGCTGATGTGGGAGAGCGGTGGCGTATCGGCGGCAGTGGCAGCGGATCGGCGGCAGTGGCTGATGTGGGAGAGCGGCAGCGGATCGGCGGCAGTGGCTGATGTGGGAGAGCGGTAGCGGATCGGCGGCAGTGGCTGATGTGGGAGAGCGGTGGCGTATCGGCGGCAGTGGCAGCGGATCGGGGGCAGGGGCAGTGGATTTGGGGGATCAGGGGCAGGGGCTTAACAGGGATCGCTCTTCTCAGCTTCCATGGACAGAGTGAAGCTGAGGAGAGTGGTCACCAGCCTCAGATCCACGGTGATTGGAGAGATTGGTCACAAGGACGGTCTCTCCAATCAGCTGGGAGCGGGTGAAGCAGCGATTGCCGAGCTCCAGCCAATGATCAGTGTTATAGCTGCACTGATCATGGATGAATTTCAATGTTTCAGCCATTTTCAATAGTTGAAACATTACAGTGGCTGTGATAGGGTGAGCGGCATTCGTCAGCCAATCACAGCCTCTGTAGGTCCGGGGAGGAGGCACCACCCCTCCTGAGGTCAGGCAGAGGTCCCCTTCTTCCCGAATCTGCGGTTTGTGTGAACTGTTTGTTTTAATGTTTTGTTTATTGAACAGTTATAAACAAAAAGTATACAAACATCGGAAAGCATAGTCAGATCTAATATCACTATTGAACTAATTTGCTTGAGCCGCCTTCCAGTTCTGATGCCGTCTGTGGAGTGACATTCTCAAATCGATTGATAGTCTTTATATCAGACGGGAGGTGGAAGGTGAGCGAGACCGTAACTCGCCCTCTGGAATATTATAAAAACAGATTTTTCCTTTTTCTTTTTCGAAAAAACAAATAAGAAAAGCTAGGATATAGGGGGGGGTAACTGAGACTCCTGAGAGAAGCCTTATAGCACCTGAAACTCAGTTTTAGTAAGAGAGATAGGGGGTCCAAGAGATTGGAGAAAGGGGGAAGAGATGGGGGGAGGTGGAGTAGGAAGAGGGTGTTGGTCTAGGGTCCATTCATCATATGTCCATATAATCGGTGCTAAGTCATCAGCTCGTTCAGTCCTCTAATGAGGGGGAGGAGATGACTTGGGGTCCTTTATGGCGTCTTCTGCGCAACAGCTGCTAGAAAAGGGGGTTTGGACTTGTAGTCCTTCCAGGCATTCCAAACTTGCATAAAAGAGAACATATTCTGTCGTGAGAGGGCCGAGAGCTCTTCCGCGTAGTATAATTGGTCAATTTTCAGTAGTAGCTGCGAGATGGTGGGTATCTTTGTTGTGCGCCACAATTGGGCAATGAGCAGTTTACAGGCTGAGCTCACAAATGACACTAGTCTCGAGTTAGCTTTATCATTAGGCCACAGTGGGAAATTTAGTAGCAGATGCCTGGGTTCTGGGTCCCCCTGTTTGCTTGTAAGGTCAGAGATCAGTTGAGTTGCTGTCCTCCAGAATATCTGGAGGCGTGGGCATGTCCACCATACGTGGAGGTACGTTCCTTTGTCCCCCTCGCATCTCCAGCAGAGATCCGAAGAGGCGGGGTTCCATGTGCCAACCGTGGTAGGGACTATGTACCATCTCGCAACTACTTTGAAAGAATTATCTTGGACTCTCACACAACACGATGGTCCGTGTGAGGCTCCGTAAATTTGACTCGTTTGAGCATCGGTAAATGTGGTGTTCAGATCTTTTTCCCATTTCAAAATGTATGCTCTCTTTACTGCTAATTCTTTTGTAAGTAAAGTGTTGTATAAGCGAGATAGGATTTTTTTGGGGGTCCTTGTTTGCGAGCAAAAGGATTCAAATGTGGTTAGGGGTCTGGCGAGGTTGGATTGTGGCAGTAGAGGTTGGATTGTGTGTTTTATTTTCATATAATGGAGAAATGTGAGTTTAGAGAGGAGGGGGATCTTACCCATCTCCTGCCTCGAAACCAGGGAGCCGTCCTCCAAGAGATCCGTAGCCGGGATCTTTGCATTACTCAGGTGCGTGGATTTTGCGGTGTTGGCAAGGTTCAGGCTGGTGTCTAAAATATCAGAGATTAGGGTTAGTGGGGAGAGAGGAGGGGCCAGGAACTCAACGTTATGGTTCCAATTTTCCAGAAGTGTTCTAGTCAGTTCATTGGTAAAGGTTCTTTTATTTCCCTGGCAGGAGGGAGCGAGTAAGAGGGCTCGTAGGGGGGTGGGGGCCAAGTGTTCCTCTATTGTCGTCCATAACTTATTCGGAGGGCGTCTGACCCAGTCTACTGCTCTAGAGAGGACGGCGGCTTTATAGTATGTGGATATATTGGGGAGTCCCATACCCCCTTTGTCCTTTGGGAGGCTCAGTGTGTGAAAGTTAATTCTTGGTTTGTGTTTGTTGCAGATGTAGTTGGAAATTAAAGAATTGCATTTAGAAAGGAAAGATTTGGGGACTGGTATAGGTAACATTTGGAAGAGGTATATGAGTTTTGGGAGTATGATGCTTTTGATTAAATTTTTCCGGCCTATCCAAGAGATAAAGGGCGCTTTCCAAGAGGCTATTTGCGTGGTAAGTTTGGGAAGGAGAGGCTTGTAGTTTAGGTCAAAAAGGGATTTGGGGGCTTTCCCTATCTTGATGCCGAGATAGGTAATGTGGCTCTTTGGGCACCTAAATGGGAACGACTTTTGAAGAAGTTTAGTGACATTGCCCGGGATGTTTAGACTCAACGCTTCAGATTTGGAGAGATTGATTTTGAAGTTGGACCATTGGCTGTAATCTTCTAGTGTGTTCATGAAGGCAGGGAAGCCCCTTTCCGGTCTGGACATTACTACCAACAAGTCATCCGCAAAGGCGACGGACTTGTGGTGAATCCCCTGTAGGTTAATCCCCTCAATTTCCTGGTTTCGCTGGATGGAGCATATTAATGGCTCCATTACCATGACAAAGAGTAGGGGGGACAAGGGGCAGCCCTGCCTGGTTCCATTTCTGATATCGAAGGGATCAGTCAGCGTGTTATTTATTTTGATTCTGGCTGTGGGGGATGTGTACATCTGTAGTATTGCATGTATGACAGTCGGAGGAAAGTGAAAAGCTTCCAACGTGCCCCGCAAAAAGGTCCAGTCCACCCTATCGAATGCCTTCTCGGCATCCGTTCCCAAAAGCACAAGAGGCAAGTTCTGGGCCCTAGCATATTGCATTAAGTGTAGTAAGCGTAGCGCATTATCTTTCCCTTCTCTTCCTCGTACAAAGCCGGATTGCTCCGGGGATATGAGGTCAGGGAGGATTTCCGCAACCCGGTTAGCGATTAAGCTAGCGTAGATTTTTAGATCCACATTCAGAAGTGAAATGGGTCTATAGTTTCCACAACATTCCGGGTCTTTCCACTCCTTATGTATTAATGATATGTGGGCTTCCAGGGCTTGTTTGGGAATAGGATCGCCGAGAAGTAAAGCATTGCATGTTGCCAGGAGGTGATCCCCCAAGATATCAAAGAATTTTTTGTAATATATGGTTGGTAGGCCGTCCGGGCCTGGTGCTCTTCCCAGGGGGCATTTAGACAGGATGGACTGAACCTCAGCACGAGAAAACGGTTTTGTCAGGGAATCTTGTTGTGTTTTGGAGAGTGGCGGGAGGTTTAATTTGGCTAGATAGTTATGTATGCCGCATTTTCTCTTGTCTTTTTCTGTTGCTGACTCTTCTGGCCGAGATTGGTATAGGGCAGTGATGGCGAACCTATGGCACGCGTGCCACCAGGGGCACGCTGAGCCCATTCTGGTGGCACGCGTGCTGTCACCTGATTCTGCAGTTTTGATCTGCTAGTGCAGTGGCGCCGGCAGATCAAATCTGTGTTGGAGTGGAGGAGACATTTCTCCTCCATTCTGACACTCCTCCTCTCCCAGGCTGCAGGTGTGTTGCCTAGGAGACGGAGGAGCGGCGCCGGCGCCGTCTGCTGGCCGCGTGGGAACTGAGGACCCAGCAGCGCGCAGCGGGGGAGCGTGTGCAGGTAAGTTGTGTGTTGCGCTTTTTCTTTTTTTTTCTCTAACTCGTGTGCGGCTGTGCCAGGGTGGGGCAACGCACATGGCAGCGTGGGGTGGGGGAACGCACATGGCAGCGTGGGGTGGGGGGGAATGCACATGCCAGCTTGGGGTGGGGGAGGGGGAACGCACATGCCAGCTTGGGGTGGGGGGGGGAACGCACATGCCAGCATGGGGTGGGGGAGGGGGAACGCACATGCCAGCATGGGGTGGGGGAGGGGGAACGCACATGCCAGCTTGGGATGGGGGAGGGGGAACGCACATGCCAGCATGGGGTGGGGACATGCATGCCAGGATGGGGGGGGAAACATGCTTGCCAGCATGGGGGGGACATGCATGCCAGGATGGGGAACAATGCATGCCAGGATGGAGGAAACATGCATGTGAGGATGGAGGAAACATGCATGTGAGGATGGAGGAAACATGCATGTGAGGATGGAGGAAACATGCATACCAGGATGAAGGAAACATGCATTCCAGGATGGAGAAAACATACATGCCAGGATGGGGAAAACATGCATGCCAGGATGGAGGAAACATGCATGTGAGGATGGAGGAAACATACATGCCAGGATGGGGAAAACATGCATGCCAGGATGGAGGAAACATGCATGTGAGGATGGAGGAAACATGCATGCCAGGATGGAGGAAACATGCATGCCAGGATGGAGGAAACATGCATGCCAGGATGGAGGAAACATGCATGTGAGGATGGAGGAAACATGCATGCCAGGATGGAGGAAACATACATGCCAGGATGGGGAAAACATGCATGCCAGGATGGGGAAAACATGCATGCCAGGATGGAGGAAACATGCATGCCAGGATGGGGAAAACATGCATGCCAGGATGGAGGAAACATGCATGCCAGGATGGGGAAAACATGCATGCCAGGATGGGGAAAACATGCATGCCAGGATGGAGGAAACATGCATGCCAGGATGGGGAAAACATGCATGCCAGGATGGAGGAAACATGCATGCCAGGATGGAGGAAACATGCATGCCAGGATGGAGGAAACATGCATGCCAGGATGGAGGAAACATGCATGCGAGGATGGAGGAAACATGCATGCCAGGATGGAGGAAACATGCATGCCAGGATGGAGGAAACATGCATGCCAGGATGGAGGAAACATGCATGCCAGGATGGAGGAAACATGCATGCCAGGATGGAGGAAACATACATGCCAGGATGGGGAAACATGCGTGCCAGGATGGACGAAACATGCGTGCCAGGATGGACGAAACATGCGTGCTAGGATCGAGGAAACATGCGTGCCAGGATGGAGGAAACATGCGTGCCAGGATGGAGGAAACATGCATGCCAGGATGGAGGAAACATGCATGCCAGGATGGAGGAAACATGCATGCCAGGATGGAGGAAACATGCATGCCAGGCTGGAGGAAACATGCATGCCAGGCTGGAGGAAACATGCATGCCAGGCTGGAGGAAACATGCATGCCAGGCTGGAGGAAACATGCATGCCAGGATGGAGGAAACATGCATGCCAGGATGGAGGAAACATGCATGCCAGGATGGAGGAAACATACATGCCAGGATGGGGAAACATGCGTGCCAGGATGGAGGAAACATGCGTGCCAGGATGGAGGAAACATGCGTGCCAGGATGGACGAAACATGCGTGCTAGGATCGAGGAAACATGCGTGCCAGGATGGAGGAAACATGCGTGCCAGGATGGAGGAAACATGCGTGCCAGGATGGAGGAAACATGCGTGCCAGGATGGAGGAAACATGCGTGCCAGGATGGAGGAAACATGCATGCCAGGATGGAGGAAACATGCGTGCCAGGATGGAGGAAACATGCGTGCCAGGATGGAGGAAACATGCGTGCCAGGATGGAGGAAACATGCGTGCCAGGATGGAGGAAACATGCGTGCCAGGATGGAGGAAACATGCGTGCCAGGATGGAGGAAACATGCGTGCCAGGATGGAGGAAACATGCGTGCCAGGATGGAGGAAACATGCGTGCCAGGATGGAGGAAACGTGCGTGCCAGGATGGAGGAAACGTGCGTGCCAGGATGGAGGAAACGTGCGTGCCAGGATGGAGGAAACGTGCGTGCTAGGATCGAGGAAACGTGCCTGCCAGGATGGAGGAAACATGCGTGCCAGGATGGAGGAAACATGCCTGTCAGGATGGAGGAAACATGCCTGTCAGGATGGAGGAAACATGCCTGTCAGGATGGAGGAAACATGCCTGTCAGGATGGAGGAAACATGCCTGTCAGGATGGAGGAAACATGCCTGTCAGGATGGAGGAAACATGCCTGTCAGGATGGAGGAAACATGCCTGTCAGGATGGAGGAAACATGCCTGTCAGGATGGAGGAAACATGCCTGTCAGGATGGAGGAAACATGCATGCCAGGATGGAGGAAACATGCATGCCAGGATGGAGGAAACATGCATGCCTTGATGGGGAAACATGCATGGCAGGATGGAGGAAACATGCGTGCTAGGATGGAGGAAACATACGTGCCAGGATGGAGGAAACATGCATGCCAGGATGGAGGAAACATGCCTGTCAGGATGGAGGAAACATGCCTGTCAGGATGGAGGAAACATGCCTGTCAGGATGGAGGAAACATGCCTGTCAGGATGGAGGAAACATGCCTGTCAGGATGGAGGAAACATGCCTGTCAGGATGGAGGAAACATGCATGGGAGGATGGAGGAAAAATGCCACGATAGGGTACATTTACCAGGAAGGGGTACATTTACCTGGATGAGGGTAAATTAACCAGGATTGGGAACATTTACCAGGATGGAGGACATTTACCAGGAATGGGGTACATGCCATGATGGGGGAACATTTACAAGGATGGGCAAAATGTCAGGATGGGGTACATTTACCAGCATGGGGGAACATGCCAGAATGGGTAACATTTACCAGGATGGAGGACATTTACCAGGATGGGGCCGTGATAGGGACAAATATACCAGAATGTAGGAAATATATATCAGGATGGGGGACATGTTTACCAGGAAGTGGCCGAGGAAGGGGACAGAACTACACAATGATGGGGAGGGGAGCCACTCGTACGTCTTTATGGGATTTCAAGATGTTCAGACTTTGAAATGTAGATGTGGATTACAGGGTGACATCTGATTGCATTCCATGCTAAAATCTCTGTCTAATATGCTGCAATTTTTTCCAGAAAGATCAATCCAACTGCTGTGTCTGGAAAGGGCAGGGGGCTCAGCTTCAAAGTGTGGTAAGCATGAGCGTGATGCCCCTGCTGAAGAGAAGAGAAGACTGCAAAGGTAAGGTTACAATTAATTATTTACATAATAGGATTGGTTGGCACTTCGGAAAAAAAAATGGGTTTAGGGCTACAGTTTGGGCACTCGGCCTGTAAAAGGTTCGCCATGACTGGTATAGGGTCTTATAAAATTGTAGAAATTCGTTTGAGATTTGGGAATAGTCCTGGGTGCGCTGGCCCTGTGGTGTTTTAAGTGTGTGTATAAACATGCGAGCCTGTCTTGTTTTTATTAGTGACATCATGAGTTTGGAGGCTTTGTCCCCATGTAAAAATATGCGGTTTTTCCAGCTCAAGTGTAATTTGGCTGACTGTTTATTGAGTATGTCTCTCAGTGCCACACGCTTGGCAGTCAATAGTTCTAAAGTCTGTTGGGACAGAGATTTTTTGTGTTGGGTTTCCAAAGTAGCTATATCTTCATATAGGCTTTGCAGATTTAGTTTCCTTTGTTTATTAAGGTGTGAGGAAATGGAGATCAGTTCTCCCCTTATGACCGCTTTATGTGCTTCCCATAAAATTGGTGCATTGATGTCCTGTGTCTTATTCTCCGCAAAGTAATTGCGGAGACGATCAGAAATACGTTTCTTTTTGTCTTCTGAGGAGAGGACTGACTCATTTAACCTCCATGTGCGGTGGATCAGATATGGCCTCTGCAATGTGAAACTTGCCATGACATAAGCGTGATCAGAGTGTGGCGAAGATTGGATTGTTGTGTCAGTGACGTTAGGTAATAGATACCTAGGTAAAAAAATGTAATCTAGCCTGTGGTATGATTTATGGGGATGGGAGAAGAAGGTGAAATCTTTGGTTGTCGGGTGTTGTAATCGCCAGATATCAACCAGGGAAAGAGAGAGGAGAGAAGTTTTGATCCGGGAGAGGTCCCTGAGTGAAATGTGGCTCTTTTTTGAGGTTGAGTCTAATTTTGGCTCCAAGGCTACGTTAAAGTCTCCACATAGTATTGGAGTGCCTTCCGAAAAAGTCCGGAATTTTTTGAGTGTGGACAGTAGCCACCGAACCTGTTTGACATTTGGAGCATATATATTTCCCATAGTTACCATTGAGCCAGCCAGTAGGCCTTTAATAAATATAAACCGGCCATCAGGATCAATGACTTCATGTTGGGGTAAAAAGGGTATGTCTTTGGCGAGTGCTATCGACACTCCTTTAGTGCGTTTATTTGGGGAGGGGGCATGAAACCACGTGTTGTAGTGTGCTTTTTCAAAGCTTGGAATTTTGCCTTTGCAGAAGTGTGTTTCCTGCAAAAAGAGTATGTCAATATGTTTCTTATGAAGGCTAGACAGAGTCTGTGCCCTTGGTATGGGGGAGTTCAGCCCATGCGCATTAAAACTTATCACATTAAATACCTTATGATATGTCGGCATAGTGGCAATTGCGGGTGGATGTCTCTTTTTCCGGTGGGATGAATGGACCAGACCCACGACCAGACTGGGAAAAGAAAGAGCATATGGGATGGAGGGTAGAGAAAGGGTCAGATAGGGAACAGGGTGTTAAATTCAACAATAACAACATTTTCAACATCGGAATAGGAATGGGTATGCATTGAGAGGGAGCAGAAAGTGCAGTACCCCTATAGTGACTTCATGCTTTTAGCATGCATAAGCAATGACGGGCAATGGTAGGCCTGAGCCTAGGCCCTCTCAGGGGGCTCGCTTTCTGAGTTCATCTGGAGCTTCTTTGCCGCGTTGCGTCTGGACCTGTGGGTCTTCGGAATGATGCTGTGCCAAGGTGACGGTTCTGGAAGTTGCTAAAGCGTAGACGTCGACCTGTGGATTTCCAATTCGGGATATTTCTCCAGAGTGATCCCCAGGTCTTCACAGATTCGCCTAATTTCCGCTGATGTTTTGCCTTGGTAGTGTTTCCCTTTTGCTGTTATTGCAATGCCAAATGGGTATAGCCAGCGATATGGGAATTGGCGTTGGCGTAGCTCTTCTGTAAAAGGTTTTAGTATTCGCCTCTTGGTCAGAGTGGTGGCTGCAAGGTCTTGAAATATGCGGATTTCGGAGTCTTCATACCTTATGGTGCTAGCTTCTCTTGCTTTTTTAAGAATGAGCTCCTTAATTCGGTAGTCCATGAAGCGGCAGATGACATCTCTTGGTGGTTCCCCCTGTCTGGGTCG
Organism: Anomaloglossus baeobatrachus; assembly: GCF_048569485.1. NCBI lineage: Eukaryota > Metazoa > Chordata > Amphibia > Anura > Aromobatidae > Anomaloglossus > Anomaloglossus baeobatrachus. Next base: position 947,867,345 of record NC_134353.1, on the reverse strand, counting down.
GGGTCTCAATGATCTGTGGGCTCTGACCAGCTCTATCAGGTCGGAGAAGATGCTTTGAAGAGCCGGAACCAGGGCTTCGTTTGCTACCCATTCTGGGAGGCCTTTTAATCTGAGGTTGTTCCGCCTCTCTCTATTTTCATGATCCTCCAAAATAGCATGCATTTGATTGACACTGTCTTCTTGTTGGTGGAGACAAGAGATGATGGCATTGGAGGTAGTGGTGATAGTGGCCTGGGAAGCTTCTAGGGTTTCCACTCTGTGGCCTATCTGGCCAATATCCTGTTTGATGTTAGAAAGTTCTTTCACTACCGGTTCTAAGGCTTTGTTGAGAATCCGTTTGATAAAGGACCTGGAGATTGGGAGGCTCTTGCTGGAATCCATGTCCTCTGCATCACTTGCGTCATCTTCCATTTCTTGTGTGGCATTAGTAGATGAGTTTTGAAGACTGTCAGCCCCCGCCTCTGCTGGCAAGAGGTGTTTTTTGAGAAACTTATCGATGTCTGCCTGAGTCGTGGTCACAGCTGGTTTGGGCAAAGCGCTGGCCATTTTATTGCCAAATTTGACTATGTCGAAGTCAGGTCTTATGGTATTATGCTATAATGAGTAGAGTGGGGGTCTGGTCCCTCTGCTCCCTCTGAGCAGTGTGGAGTTCACCGCTTTACATGCCCCTGGGGGGGGGGGTCGGATGGACTGTGCCTTTTATATGGAGTGAAGGTCTGCGTGGACGTTCTCTGTGCCCACTCCTCTGTGTGTTCCTGTCGGCAGCCTCAGGGTCCAAGAAGATATGTAACACAGGATCTTGGAATATTGCTAAAGTACCCTTCTTGCAACCCTACGTGTGAGGATCTCATCCCTGGCCGGGCCCCAGGTAGTGGAGAGAGGCGTGGGTTGCCCCCTGCGATGTTATGGACGCAGTCCTTAGGCTATGAGGGGGGGGGCCTCTTTGCTTGGGGCTCCCTCAGGCACTCCTGTCTGGTACCTGAGTGCGGCCTCTCAGCGGGTGCGGGCCTGGCAGCCCCCCGACTCCTGGATTAGCGTGCGTTGTTCAGCTGTGGGAGGGGGGGAAGGGGGTCGCCGTCCCGGTGGATGGGGGCCGCGGCGGGGTATGCCCTGGATTCTCCTGGGTCTCGCGGGGTGGACGCAGGGAAGTGGGAGGGTGCCCGGGGGCTTTCACTTACCACCCGAACTCCTCTCCGGTCCCGGTTGGGTCTCCCAGATCGCCACCCACAGCCGTCGCGAGACTTCCGGCCGGATCTCAGGATCTCCCGGCAGCCGCCCGAAGGCCCGACGCGTCCCGCAGCCTCCTCTGCTCCGGCTCAGTCTGACTTGTGGCCGGGTAAGTGACGGCGACCTCTCTTCTTCTTGTCGGCCGTCTAACTTGTGCCCTGCGTCCGTGGGTCAGCCGCACTAGCTTCTGGCCTGCAGAATCAGGGGGGGGTTAGGTCTCCAAGATGGCGGCAGTCCCTCTCCTCTCCTCCCTGGTCGCCGGGCTCGCTGATTCGTGAGGCCGAGCCTGGGGGGGCACGGATCTGCTCAATCCCGGTCGTCACTATCTGGGTCCCTTGCCGATGTCCGGATCACTCCAGCACGGGTGCTCCACGCCTCTAGAGGTCCCGTTGCTCGGGCCCTGCGGCCTACTGAGTGCTTCCCGGCCTCAGTCTCGAGGAGCCTCCCGGGGGTCCCAGAACCAGCACTGCTGGCAAATACAGGGTCGCCTTCATTCCGCAAGATCTCCATGACTTAGATGAAGGGTCCTGGCCTGAGTAGTGATGGCAGGGGAGCAGGATGGTGTCAGATGGTCCGGAGCTCCCTCATGTACGTCTGTCTCCGACCGCGGCCATTTTGGACTCCGGTTTGTGTGAACTGATCGCACTCACTGGAGCTCCGGGACCGCGACTTCGCCATGACGTACTGGGTACATCAGGGGTCTTTAAGTACAGCTGTGCAGCTGCCAAAGAAAGGGAGTTGAGTGGCCCGTCCAGTATCAGAAGTTGTCAGATGTCTTTTGGATAGGACAAGCCGGTATTTGTTTAGGAGAGCTTTCAGTAACATTAGCACCTACCCCTCGAACACCACGCCCATTCACCCTTCCCCCATGAACTTGGGCTTCCACACTCATGTTTGATGTTCCCTTTCTCTCTTTTAGGCCACTTTCACACATCAGTATTTTGCATCAGTGTGTCATCAGTATTTGGATGCCAAAACCAGGAATATCTCCAAAACACAGAACAGGTGTCAGTCTTTCAATTATAGCTCTTCTCTCAAAGTTCCACTCCTGGTTTTGGCGTACAAACACTGATGAAACACTGAAGCAAAATACTGACGTGTGAAATAGGCCTTAACCAACTGTTTCACAACCCTAGGCCCACACCTGTCAGTCACAAATCACTAAATTAACAATCCGTATTTATTTGCTGAAATGGTAATATGTGGCTGGACCACAGAAGTAGAAATCACTATTTAGATGGTGAAATGTCAATTGGTGCCAGGAGCACAGAGTTATTATGAATTTTTGTTTATCTGCATTTATATACAACAGCAGCACCATCCCCAATCTGCAGCAGTCCCAAAATGACAGACGCCGCATGTTCACTTCTAATATGCAGAGGGACATGTGACTTAGGCAGGCAATGACACAAGGTCCTTATGTCTGAATGTTTTGGATGATTTCTGCTCCCTGATTGGCTGCTGGAACATCCATACATTAGGTTTAGGGAAAAAAAAACTGTTTGCCGCTCCTCTGACCTCTTCCCACCCCTCCCCTCATCAAACACCTCCCCCCGATCGTCAGACAGCACCAATATCCTAGCCAAAGTCCTAATAACGCAAAAGTAAAGAATTAGTGCAACCGCCAACAGTTACAGAACAAAGCCCAACATTGCTGATTTTTGAGAAAAGTGCTTGGGCTTCCAAACATGAATTTGAATGGGCAAAGCTCGTGCCGAATCTGAAATTGGTGAACCTTTCTCGAACAGGTTTCCTCATCTCTATGTAACGGTCTTCAACACAGAAGTGGAAAACTACAATAGAAAAGCCTGGCATTGTAACAGCGAGTCCTACTGGGCCTTGCTGTGAGATTGGGATCTGTTTGGCAGTCAAATATTTTTAGTCAGTTAATCATTTTTTTTTTTTTATATATAAAATTCTTCTTTGTAATGTCATAAAATATCAATATAATTACTGAGGTTATATTATTAAAAGATAATATTATTAGTTTTATTTTTTGCAGATAATTGTACCAGGAGCTCAGAGGGACATCTGCTATCTTCACACTTTAATGTTGATGATTGTAGTATCATTCAGTATGCAGATGAAGAGATTTCCAATATTGAAGATATACTCTCAGTCTCTCATATCCAAAATGTATCATCTTATCCTTTCAAGCAGATCCTAATTCCTGATTCATCACAGACTGTAAAGCAAAATAGTAATTACAGACTGGGTGTTGAACAGCAAACAACTCCTACAGCGGAGAAGCCATTTTCATGTTCAGAATGTGGGAAATGTTTTACTTTGAAACAAAGCCTTGTTAGACATCTGAGAATTCACACAGGAGAGAAGCCATTTTCATGTTCAGAATGTGGGAAATGTTTTTCCCAGAAACAGCAGCTTGTTACTCATCAGAGAATTCACACAGGGGAGCAGCCATTTTCATGTTCAGAATGTGGGAAATCTTATACTCAGAAACAAGCTCTTAATAGACATCGTTGGAGAATTCACACAAAGAAGCAACTTTCATGTTCACAATGTGGGAAAGGTTTGGAACAGAAACATGATCTTACAACACATCAAAAGATTCACACAGGAGCGAACCATTTTCATGTTCAGAATGTGAAAAATGTTTTAACATGAAACATGTTCTTATTAGACATCAAAGAATTCACACAGGGGAGAAGCCATTTCCAGGCTTAGAATGTGGTAAATGTTTTCATCAGAAACATGTTCATCAAATGATTCACACAGGGTTGAAGCCATTGTTATGTTTTCCTTAATATACTAAACAGAGTATATAGACAAGACAGAATGGAATCACAGCTGATTTCTTACAGTGAAGTAAAACATTTCCCTGCCTGTTTAGAAATATGCAGGGAAATGTTTTATTTTAGGGATATCGGCATCTGCAATCCCATACTCTTTTGTTTCCTCACCTACCCCGGAGATCAGACACTGCCATTACACAGTACAAGCAGGGGCACATACACTGGAGATCAAAATTAGGCAACAATGTAGGATCACTTGCTTTTTACAGAAATAATGTCATCTACATTGATCAAGATTTGAAGGGGTTTTTTTATGTAAGGGGTGCATCATGGCACTAGAACCGAGTTTTATAACAGATCCAAAGTATATCAACATTAAACCTTTATTTTGCCCAAACCGTGAGGATCATAATTAGAGAACCGCAATGACTGTAGCACAGAGAGAGATTATAACTAAATACTACAGGACATCACTAGTCTCTCACTCTGCTCTGGGGGGATTTTGGTCCACTCTTCTTCCAGTCCCTTCCACAGTTCTTTGACTGTTGTGGTTTCTTGGCCATAAATTTGTCACCAACGATATTCTAGAGGTTCTCTATTGGGTTTAGATCAGGATTCTGGGCTGTGGCCTTATAATTGTTTTTAGGAACTGCTTTCCCTGTTTTGCTGTTTGATGGGGGCATTGTTCTGCATACAAATTGCTGCTGATTAAGTTGTGTACTCAAGTAAGGAACCAGGTGTTGTTGAAGAAGGTTCTGATCCACACTTGCATTCACTCTTCTATGCAGCTGTATGAGACTTCCAACTCCTGCTGCAGAAAACATTCCCCAAACCATGACCCTTCCTCCACCACCTTTCACTGACTTCTTAACACACATTGGGTTCAGTTTTTCCCCAGTTTGTCAACGAACATAATGTTTCCCATCAGACCCAAATAAATTAAACTTGCTTTCATCACTAAAACGAACTGTGGACACTTCTCCTCTGTCCACACAACATGCTCCTCACCAAAGGTGGGTCTAGCTTTGTGATGCTTTCTGCCAATAAGATGTTTGGTCACTGCAGCGTGGGCTTTCAGTCCAAATTCTCTTAAACGTCATGACACTGTATGATGAAACAGATTCTTACCCTGTTCAGTGCTGACCTGGCGAGCCATTCCAGCTACAGTGTAGAAACGATTACCCATAGAGATTCACCACATTATCCTGTCCTCTTGCATTTGTCTTTCTAGGGCGACCAGCCTTCTTGGGGGACTTGAGAGAGTTTGTGATGTTGTAAAAATGCAATATTCTCGAAATCACAAACTTGGAACGACCAACATCTCTTGCTATGGCTGATTGGGTCACTCCTTTGGACTTCCTCTGGACAACCTGCTACTGGAGAGTTTCAGTCACTTTGGAACGGCGCACCATTTTTGTAAAGTCAGTGCAAAATGGAAAGTCAGGAGCCAGTTACATAGAGTTTGTCAAATAATTAAGAAAATTATCACCAATAACTTGCAGGAATCTGACAGTGTTCTCTATTTTGACCCGTGTCTTTTTCATTTATCTCATTTACCTTTTTATTATTTGCTTTACAAGAAATTCAATTTATGAAATAAACGGAAAATACTACAAGTTTCCTCATGTTAGGATATAATCACATAAAACGACACAATGACCACAACATTTAGGAAATTGTGTGTTCTCTAATTTTGATCTTCTCAGCACAGGAATAATTTTTTGAAAAACTTCCAATTGTAGAACTTATTTTTATTCCAAGATCTATTGATTAATGTGTATTTTGTTTGTATGGCAACCCCTTTAAGATTTATCATTCATGATAATTGTGTTATGTAATAAATCATTTCTCACTCATTGATTATGCAATGGAAATGGATATGCTTTCCACTGATCTGTAAATGATGAATAAACAGTTATTTGTACACAATAAGACTATGTGCGCACGTTGCGTACTGTGCCTGCAGAAATTTCTGCAGCGATTTGAACAGCACACGTGCGCTTCAAATGGCTGCAGAAACAGTGAGCACAAAAGCCGATTTCATGCGCTCTGCATATAGCCACTCCCAGCCCCTCCCATAGACAGAGCGGGGGCTACATGCAGAGCGCACGAAAGAAGTGAGATGTCACTTCTTAGAATGCATGCTTCGGGCAGCAGCCGAAGCGCTGCACTCTAATACGCCACGTGCGCACGTCTCCTGCACTATCGTCATAGACTGTGCAGGGGACGCAGGACGCATGCAGTTACGCTGCAGTGCAGATCGCAGCATAACTGCATGAAAATACGCAACGTGCGCACATAGCCTTATAGTTACATGTAAATTCTTGACTGCCTTCAATGTGAGATGACTTATGGTGATCTTATAATAAATTGCTTTTATAATTATCTGCTTGTCTTCCCTCCGGGATGCAACACAGACAGGTTTCTCGGATGGGAGAGGGGGTTGGACATCAGATTGGGGCAGATCTTACAGGGTAAACACCTGCCTCCTTTCGCAGAAATACAGGCCACATTCCCAGACCTTCACTTGAACTGGTTTGAATATATGCAGCTACACTCTTTTGTGCGGTCCTGGCTCAGGGGGGGGACTTCCCCCAGATCCGACTACGTCCACGCCGTTTGAACGTTTATTTTTTCAGTCTTCACCGCCCACACACTCGATCTCACTCATATATCGTTTGATTATTGAGGCCCGCGGTTCGGAGGACCCTGTGTATATCCGAATGTGGGAAACCGAACTCGGTCTCAGTTTTTCGGAAGAGGAAAAGCGGAAGGCCTTCCTGTTCTCTCACAAAATTTCAGTAGCTTGTAGTGCTCAGGAAAAGAGCTACAAGCTGTTAGCGAGATGGTACCAGTGTCCTGCCACATTACAGAGTCTTTCCATCAGTCTCAGAATGCTGCTGGCGATGCGGAATGGACAAAGGCACGCTGACCCATATTTGGTGGGCATGTCAGAAATTGTCAAACTTCTGGTCTCAGGTGTTTCAAGTGTATAATCAAATGTCTGGTGAGAACATCACCCCCTCAATTAAAATAGCTCTTCTGTCAATTCTACCCGGCTCGGTAAGGCAGTAAAAGAGGAGCCTTCTACGATTTTGCTTGATAGCAGCCCGAGCGGTCATTCCTAGGCACTGGAGAGCCACAGAGGCCCCCACTATCGGGGAATGGCAGACGGAACTGTCACATATTTGTCACATGGAGGAACTTTCAGCAATGGTGATGGGAAGTAACGAAAAATGTATTAAGGTCTGGCAACCCTGGGTGTTGTTCAAGGAGTCCTCGGACTTCCAAGCCTTGTTTTGGTAACAGCACATACCCACACACTCTCCTTACCTTCCCCTCCAACCCTTTGTCCAATACCTCTTGGTCTCTTATTTTCCTCTCTCCTTCTCCCCCCTCTTTTCTTCTGTTTTTAATACTCTTAGAATACTTATTTTTCTTTGTTGTTTGAAGTCTAGTTAGCCATATCTTGAGGAGATTCAGGTTAGGTTGGAAAATATCAAACCGACCCGGAGGCTTCCCTTAAGTAATATGTGGTTGTGTGATATGATATCGAGATAAACCGTTGTGACCGTCCTATTCAGTCATTGGGTCGATAATATAAAGAGGATGTGGCTAATGTATTATTCAGTTTTTTATTCATACTCTTTGTCGCTTTCTTTATGTAATCATATTTCTTTGTCGCTCCATTGGGAGACCCAGACAATTGGGTGTATAGCTACTGCCTCCGGAGGCCACACAAAGCACTACACTTAAAAGTGTAAGGCCCCTCCCCTTCTGCCTATACACCCCCCGTGGGATCACGGGCTCCTCAGTTTTCATGCTTTGTGCGAAGGAGGTCAGACATCCACGCATAGCTCCACTGTTTAGTCAGCAGCAGCTGCTGACTATGTCGGATGGAAGAAAAGAGGGCCCATATAGGGCCCCCAGCATGCTCCCTTCTCACCCCACTTTTGTCGGAGGTGTTTGTTAAGGTTGAGGTACCCATTGCGGGTACGGAGGCTGGAGCCCACATGCTGCATCCTTCCCCATCCCCCTTAGGGCTCTGGGTGAAGTGGGATTTTACCGGTCTCCAGGCACTGAGACCGCGCTCCATCCACAGCCCCTGAAAGGAATCTGCTGGATATGGAGCTGAGTATCGTCAGGGACAGGACCCTGCTTCATCAAGGTACTCTGTGTCCCCATACAGACGCAGACACACTGCAGCATTGCTGGGTGTGTTAGTGCGCCGGGGACAACAGCGCGCACGCTTGTGCCACTGCTCACTACAGCTCTGCTGAGTGAGTATATGTATTGGGAACTGCCGCGCCGGCCGCTGCTGTCAGTTTGCTGCGGCGCGGCTGGGACTTGTGGTGCGCCGGGGACTTCCGCGCTGGCCGTGCATGTATGACGGCCGCGCTTATTACTCGAGTCCCCGGCTTTTGCGGCCTAGTTTCGTTTCGTTCCCGCCCACAGGCCTGCCAGTCAGGGGAAGGGCGGGACGCTGTACAGAATGTCAGCGCAGAGGGCTGGAGTCTACTTTACATACTCCAGCCCTCACACTGGGCACAGTGGGACGCCAGTTTCCCGCACTTTGTCTGAGGCACGCCCACGGTCCGCCCCTCTTCACAGAACGCCGGCAGCCATTCCTGTGTGCAGTCTGAGCTGGAGAGGGGAGACAAGTTCTGGGAGACCCAGACACGGGATTCTGGCGACCACACACCCGCGTTTGAGCGGGCGGTAAGCGGCACCTCTGGTGCTGAACCCACTAGTGCCGAAGTGTACATTTGTATTTTTATGCTTGCATACTATACATTGCACTGTACGGTCGCTGGTGATTCTTGGCTATATACCCTCCTAGATTGCTCAGAGGAGACAACAGCATGTCATCCGCAAAAAGCAAGGGTGCCAAGGCACAGGCTTTCTATGCTGCTTGCACCGCATGTGAGGCTTCTCTACCGGCAGGTTCCACTGACCCCCACTGTGTGCAGTGCTCGGCCCCTGTGGCAACTGCTCGGCCGGGGCCTCTGCTAGAGGTGACCCAGGGAGAACCACCTGTGAATACTGTCCAGGTGACGGGGACAGAGTTTGCAGTTTTTGCTGATAGATTGTCTGTGACTATGACTAGAATTCTAGAAACGTTGCAGTCTAGACCAGTATCTCAGACCATGGGCACTGTTCAATCATTGCTCCCTGGTCCCCCTCAATTGGAACAGCTCCGGGCTCCGGGGGTGTCCCATGCATCCCAGGGTGACGGCTCGGACACGGACGACAGTCCCAGACAGCCTAAGCGAGCTCGCTATGAGCGGCCCTCGACTTCATCACACTGGTCAGGGTCCCAGCAGGAAGGCTCTCTGTGTGATGAGACGGAGGTAGCTGATCAGGATTCTGATCCTGAGACCGCTCTCAACTTGGATACACCTGATGGGGACGCCATAGTGAATGATCTGATAGCGTCCATCAATAGAATGTTGGATATTTCTCCCCCAGCTCCTCCGGTGGAGGAATCAGCTTCACAGCAGGAGAAATTCCATTTCAGATATCCCAAGCGTAAATTAAGTTCTTTTCTGGACCACTCTGACTTTAGAGAGGCAGTCCAGAAACACCACGCTTATCCAGATAAACGTTTCTCCAAACGGCTTAAGGACACACGTTATCCCTTTCCTCCTGACGTGGTCAAAGGCTGGACCCAGTGTCCCAAGGTGGATACCCCAATCTCCAGGCTTGCGGCTAGATCCATAGTTGCAGTGGAAGATGGGGCTGCACTTAAAGATGCCACTGACAGACAGATGGAGCTCTGGTTGAAATCCATCTATGAAGCTATCGGCGCGTCGTTTGCTCCAGCATTCGCTGCCGTATGGGCACTCCAAGCTATTTCAGCTGGTCTTACACAGGTTGACACGGTCACACGTACATCTGTGCCGCAGGTGGCATCCTTAACCTCTCAAATGTCTGCATTTGCGTCTTACGCGATTAATGCTGTCCTGGACTCTACAAGCCGTACGGCAGTGGCGTCCGCCAACTCCGTGGTTTTACGCAGAGCCTTGTGGTTAAGGGAATGGAAGGCAGATTCTGCTTCCAAAAAGTGCTTAACCAGTTTGCCATTCTCTGGTGACCGACTGTTTGGTGAGCGTTTGGATGAGATCATTAAACAGTCCAAGGGTAAGGATTCATCCTTACCTCAGCCCAGACAAACCAAACCCCAGCAGAGGAGGGGACAGTCGGGGTTTCGGTCCTTTCGAGGCTCGGGCAGGTCCCAATTCTCCTCGTCCAAAAGGACTAAAAAGGATCAGAGGAACTCAGATTCTTGGCGGGCTCAGTCACGCCCTAAAAAGACAGCCGGAAGACCCGCTACCAAGGCGGCTTCCTCATGACTTTCGGCCTCCTCTCTCCGCATCCTCGGTCGGTGGCAGGCTCTCCTGCTTTGGCGACATTTGGCTGCCACAGGTCCAAGACCGTTGGGTGAGAGACATTCTGTCCCACGGGTACAGGATAGAGTTCAGTTCTCGTCCTCCAACTCGATTCTTCAGAACGTCTCCGCCTCCCGACCGAGCCGATGCTCTTCTGCAGGCGGTGTGCACTCTAAAGGCAGAAGGTGTGGTGATCCCTGTTCCTCTTCAGGAGCAAGGTCGCGGTTTTTACTCCAATTTGTTTGTGGTGCCAAAAAAGGACGGATCCTTCCGTTCCGTTCTGGACCTAAAACTTCTCAACAAGTACGTAAAAACCAGACGGTTCCGGATGGAATCCCTCCGCTCCGTCATCGCCTCAATGTCTCAAGGAGATTTCCTAGCATCAATAGACATCAAGGATGCTTATCTCCACGTGCCGATTGCTCCAGAGCATCAGCGTTTTCTACGGTTCGTTATAGGAGACGAACACCTTCAGTTCGTAGCTCTGCCTTTCGGTCTGGCGACAGCCCCACGGGCCTTCACCAAAGTCATGGCAGCAGTAGTAGCAGTCCTGCACTCAGGGACACTCTGTGATCCCTTACTTAGACGATCTGCTTGTCAAGGCTCCCTCTCAAGAGGCATGCCAACACAGCCTGAACGTTGCGCTGGAGACTCTCCAGAGTTTCGGGTGGATCATCAACTTTTCCAAGTCAAATCTGACCCCGACCCAATCGCTAACATATCTTGGCATGGAGTTTCATACTCTCTCAGCGATAGTGAAGCTTCCGCTGGACAAACAGCGTTCACTACAGACAGGGGTGCGATCTCTCCTTCAAGACCAGTCACACCCCTTGAGACGCCTCATGCACTTCCTAGGGAAGATGGTAGCAGCAATGGAGGCAGTCCCTTTCGCGCAGTTTCATCTGCGTCCACTACAATGGGACATTCTCCGCCAATGGGACGGGAAGTCGACGTCCCTCGACAGGAACGTCTCCCTTTCTCAGGCGGCCAAGGAATCTCTTCAGTGGTGGCTTCTTCCCACCTCATTGTCAAAGGGAAAGTCCTTCCTACCCCCATCCTGGGCGGTGGTCACGACGGACGCGAGTCTGTCAGGGTGGGGAGCGGTTTTTCTCCACCACAGGGCTCAGGGTACGTGGACTCAGCAAGAGTCCACCCTTCAGATCAATGTTCTGGAAATCAGAGCAGTGTATCTTGCCCTACAAGCCTTCCAGCAGTGGCTGGAAGGCAAGCAGATCCGAATTCAGTCGGACAACTCCACAGCGGTGGCATACATCAACCACCAAGGAGGAACACGCAGTCGGCAAGCCTTCCAGGAAGTCCGGCGGATTCTGACGTGGGTGGAAGACACGGCATCCACCATATCCGAAGTTCACATCCCAGGCGTGGACAACTGGGAAGCAGATTTTCTCAGTCGCCAGGGTATGGACGCAGGGGAATGGTCTCTTCACCCGGACGTGTTTCAGGAGATCTGTCGCCGCTGGGGGATGCCGGACGTCGACCTAATGGCGTCCCGGCACAACAACAAGGTCCCAGCTTTCATGGCGCGGTCTCACGATCACCGAGCTCTGGCGGCGAACGCCTTAGTTCAGGATTGGTCGCAGTTCCGGCTACCTTATGTGTTCCCACCTCTGGCACTGTTGCCCAGAGTGCTGCGCAAGATCAGGTCCGACTGCCGCCGCGCCATCCTCGTCGCTCCAGACTGGCCGAGGAGGTCGTGGTACCCGGATCTGTGGCACCTCACGGTAGGCCAACCGTGGGCGCTACCAGACCGACCAGACTTTCTGTCTCAAGGGCCGTTTTTCCATCGGAATTCTGCGGCCCTGAACCTGACTGTGTGGCCATTGAGTCCTGGATCCTAGCGTATTCAGGGTTATCTCAAGAGGTCATTGCCACCATGAGACAGGCTAGAAAACCAACCTCCGCCAAGATCTACCACAGGACGTGGAAGATATTCTTATCTTGGTGTTCTGCTCAGGGATTTTCTCCCTGGCCATTTGCATTGCCTACTTTTCTTTCCTTCCTACAATCCGGTTTGGAAAAAGGTTTGTCGCTAGGCTCCCTTAAAGGACAAGTCTCAGCGCTATCTGTATTTTTTCAGAAGCGCCTAGCACGACTTCCTCAGGTACGCACGTTCCTGCAAGGGGTTTGTCATATCGTCCCTCCTTACAAGCGGCCGTTAGAGCCCTGGGATCTGAACAGGGTTCTAATTGCTCTCCAGAAGCCGCCTTTCGAGCCTATGAGGGATGTTTCCCTTTCTCGCCTTTCACAGAAAGTGACTTTTCTTGTAGCGGTCACCTCTCTTCGGAGAGTGTCCGAGCTAGCAGCGCTGTCATGCAAATCTCCCTTCCTGGTGATTCACCAGGACAAGGTGGTTCTGCGCCCGATTCCGGAGTTTCTCCCTAAGGTGGTATCCCCCTTTCATCTCAATCAGGATATCTCCTTACCTTCTTTGTGTCCTCATCCAGTTCATCAATGTGAAAAGGATTTGCATTTGTTGGATCTAGTGAGAGCACTCAGAATCTACATTTCCCGCACGGCGCCCCTGCGCCGATCGGATGCACTCTTTGTCCTTGTCGCTGGTCAGCGTAAAGGGTCGCAAGCTTCCAAATCCACCTTGGCTCGGTGGATCAAGGAACCAATTCTTGAAGCCTACCGTTCTGCTGGGCTTCCGGTTCCCTCAGGGCTGAAGGCCCATTCTACCAGAGCCGTGGGTGCGTCCTGGGCATTACGGCACCAGGCTACGGCTCAGCAGGTGTGCCAGGCGGCTACCTGGTCGAGTCTGCACACTTTCACCAAGCATTATCAGGTGCATACCTACGCTTCGGCGGACGCCAGCCTAGGTAGACAAGTCCTTCAGGCGGCGGTTGCCCACCTGTAGGAAAGGACTGTTTTACGGTCCTGTCACGAGGTGTTATTTTACCCACCCAGGGACTGCTTTTGGACGTCCCAATTGTCTGGGTCTCCCAATGGAGCGACAAAGAAGAAGGGAATTTTGTTTACTTACCGTAAATTCCTTTTCTTCTAGCTCCAATTGGGAGACCCAGCACCCGCCCTGTTTTCTTAGGGATTTTTGTTTTTTCGGGTACACATGTTGTTCATGTTGAATGGTTCAGTTCTCCGATGTTTCTTCGGATTGAATTGTTTTTAAACCAGTTATTGGCTTTCCTCCTTCTTGCTTTTGCACTAAAACTGAGGAGCCCGTGATCCCACGGGGGGTGTATAGGCAGAAGGGGAGGGGCCTTACACTTTTAAGTGTAGTGCTTTGTGTGGCCTCCGGAGGCAGTAGCTATACACCCAATTGTCTGGGTCTCCCAATTGGAGCTAGAAGAAAAGGAATTTACGGTAAGTAAACAAAATTCCCTTCTTTGATGAAAAAATTTCAATAAAAACAGATTTATCATAATTATCTGCTTGTCTCAATGGGCTTTAAGTCACATAAAGGTGATAAGGATCATTGGGCTCAGACAGTGGAGAAGCCGTATGCATGCCCACAGTGTGGAAAATGATTTAGAAATAAGTTTGTTAAACATCTGAGAATTCACACTGGGGAGAAGCCATATTCATGTTCCAAATATATAAGGTGTAAGATGGTGCCTCTGGTACCTGTAGTAGTACAAAACCTATTATCGCAGGTCTGCCTATCTACATACCTCCACCCATGGGTGTGTCTCATATGTTATAATGGTGTCTGTTTGTTTCACACATGCTCAGTGTGTGGAGATTGTTTTACCTCTAACGCTCACACCAGTGTCCTCGTGCTGTGCTGCACCCCTCCCCCAGCAGGGACATCGGTTCTCTCACCATGTCTTGCGGTGGCTGCCCCATCCCCGGTCCATGTGGCTGTCTCCCAGAGCCTGTGTACACCTCACAGGCTTTCTGGTTCTGTCTAAAGGGGGTGTGTGGCTACGCCCCTTTTCCTAAAAGGCCAGCGTACACTGACCCGGATGTGCCTCGCAGGTTAGCTGAGAGGTTGCAAGTGTTTAAGGCACCTTCTCCGTAAGGGAGGCGCCTGGGCAATGAGTTATCTACGTTGCTAGTTCTCTTCTCAGGTCCCTTTGGGCTGCTGTCATTGTGCTGAGTGCTGCTGACATTTATCTGTTTCAGTGCTATGCCAGTTTACTGATCTTCTGTTACCACTACCATCCATGCAGGCCGGCTACCACGATACCCGCCACTGCAAGTAGCCAGGCCGGTCGCTGCTGCTATATCCATCCATCCTGGATATATTCAGTACTCTGCCTGCTGCTACAGCCGCTTCTACCTAAGTCTATACTGTGTCTGTGGCGCCAGCTGCCAGGGTACTGTAGATCCCTTGGGGCTGCTGGCTGATTACCAATGTGTGTACTTGCTGCCACCTTCAGTCCAGTGGACCCACTAGTTCAGTGCTCACCCAGCGAGCCTAACAGAACCTCTTAGGCTAGTTTCACACTTGCGTTGAACGGTATCCGTTGCATTGCGTTGTGTAACGGATGCAACGGATGTGTTGCATATAGTGGCACAACGGATGCAACGGATGCTGCAAAACAACGCAATTCGTTTTGATTTTTTTTTTTTTTTTTACAGTTTTACCAGCGGCAGACTATTGTGAACGATCAGCTGATCGCTCCCTGCAGCCGGGTGATCAGCTGATCGCTCCCTGCAGCCGACCGCCGGTGATCAGCTGAGCGCTGTCACTTGCCGGCCGCCGGGTGATCAGCTGATCGCTCCCTGCAGCCGACCGCCGGGTGATCAGCTGATCGCTCCGTGCAGCCGACCGCCGGTGATCAGCTGAGCGCTGTCACTTGCCGGCCGCCGGGTGATCAGCCGATCGCTCCCTGCAGCCGACCGCCGGGTGATCAGCTGATCGCTCCGTGCAGCCGACCGCCGGTGATCAGCTGAGCGCTGTCACTTGCCGGCCGCCGGGTGATCAGCTGATCGCTCCCTGCAGCCGACCGCCGGGTGATCAGCTGATCGCTCCGTGCAGCCGACCGCCGGTGATCAGCTGAGCGCTGTCACTTGCCGGCCGCCGGGTGATCAGCTGATCGCTCCCTGCAGCCGACCGCCGGGTGATCAGCTGAGCGCTGTCACTTGCCGGCGGCCGGGCATGCCAGCGGGCGGGCGCTCAGCTGAGCGCTGTGACTTGCCGGCGGCTGGGCATTCTGGCGGCCGGTCGCTCAGCTGAGCGCTGTCGCTTGCCGATGGCCGGGCGCTCAGCTGAACGTCCGGCCACCGCGAGCCAAAATAAAGTTTGATTAAAAAAAAAAAAAAAGCATGCGTAGTGAAATCCAGAGGATTCCGCTGCTCAAAATAACGTTACATGCTGCGTTCCTCCCGCTGGGCGGAAGCAACGGAGCGTCGCCCAGCGGAAGCAACGCAGGTCCTTTTGGTACAATCCGTCACCCATACAAGTCTATGGGAAACAGCGGAATCCGTTAACGGATTCCGCTGTTTTCCAAAAGGGCGGATTGTAACGGAAGGAAATAAACGCAAGTGTGAAAGTACCCTTAGAGAAAAACAGGATTATCTTGTCCTGACTGGGTAAGGTATCTGTGGAGACTGCTACACCTCCACTGCGATACTTCTGGGGAGAAGTTGTATCCGAACCTGTATAAGCGGACCTACAAGTGAAAAGAACTTTGATACCATGTTTATGTTCTTTAAAGCTGGAAGAGGGCTTGTTTTATGGCCCTGCAGAGCAGTTTTTGTGTTGCCAACTTGCTCTGCTGGACATTTTAAGTAAGTGTTCCTGTCGTTACCTCAAGGAGCAAGCTGAGTGAATAACCTCATCACATTTGGTGCTAGATTGCGGGCAACATTCCAGGAGGCACTTGTAGTGGCTGCAGGTGAGGCTGTGGATCCTGGTGGAGTTATACAGATCTGTGTGAGTGGAGCAGCGCATGCGCATGAAATGGAAGAGCTGTGGAGGCAGCTGGTGCAGGTTGGTGTGCAGCAAAATGGGATCGGTAGAAGGAGGTTCCCGGAGAGCCAGCGACAGCAGCAGGAGCCCTGGTAGGGACAGGAGTCGCTGATAGAGCATCTTGAAGAGGTGGTACTGGTTTGTGCAATCCATTCTGAGGCCAGAAGGTCTAGAGCAGGGGTCTCAAACTCGGCTGGGTGTATGGGCCGCACAGAGAAAAAAAATAATTGGGGGGGGGGCCACATTCTTTGCAGGACAAAGTGACATTTTTATTGGTACCATATATAATATATTTATTGTTTTTTACACACTTTGGATCACTGATTTTGAACATTTTCACTTGTTCATTATAACAAATGTGCACATTCTTTGTTTAAATATAAACATTTTTTTTTATATATATATATATTTTATTCCTTTCTTGTAACTAATAGTCTTCCTATTAGCACTATATAGAAATTTTGACCAACATCTTTTAGTAATGTTCCCCATCTTGTTGTAACGTGCCCATCCTTGTCCCCTTGTAGTATTGTGCCCCATCCTACAGTAATGTGCTCATCCTTGTCCCTATCCTAAAGTAATGTTCCCCATCCTTGTCCCCATTTTGTAGTAATGTGTTCATCCTTGTCCCCATGTTATAGTAATGTGCTCACCTTGTCCCCATTCTATAGTCATGTGCTCACCTTGTCCCCATTCTATAGTCATGTGCTCACCTTGTCCCCATTCTATAGTCATGTGCTCACCTTGTCCCCATTCTATAGTCATGTGCCCATCCTTGTAATGTCCCCATCCTATAGTAATGTCCCCAGCCTTATCCCCATCTCATAGTAATGTGCGCACTTTGTCCCCATCCTGTAGTAATGGGTCAGCAGCTCCCCTCACCTTCTACAGACGCCGGAGTGAAGCTGAGGGGATGAAACACAGGTCAGCCAGCTCCAGCCAATGATCGGTGCTACAGCTGCACTGATCTTGGCTGGATTTCAATGTTTCAGCGATTTTTCAATGGCTAAAACATTAGTGGCTGTGATTGGCTGAGCGGCGTTCGTCAGCCAATCACAGCCTCCGTAGGTCCGGGGAGGAGACACCACCCCTCCTGAGGTCCCCTCCTCCCCGAATCTAAGGTATTTGCAGCGATCGTAGCCACCGGGGCTGCGATTTCGCCATGATGGGTCCTTAAGTACCAGGGAGCCATAACGTACCCAGTACGTCATAGGTCGCTAAGGGGTCAACGTCCAACACACACCATTCGTCTCACCTGTCCCGCGCTCCCTCCGCTGCCTCATCTCTGCTTCGTGTGGCCCCCAGGCCCGTGCCCCCGGTCACTATCGCGGCAGCTGCAGTGTCACCGTCAGTGATTTATGATTGTATTGCCGGCGCGAGAGCGCAGCGCCAGCAGCACATTTATCTGACAAAGTGCAGACAGTGGCTGCGGCCCCTGCACCTGCCGCGATAGTGAACAGTGGCACGGGCCTGGGGGACGCACAAACTACCCTGAGGGGCCGCATGCGGGCCGTGTGTTTGAGACCCCTGGTCTAGAGATTG
Source organism: Anomaloglossus baeobatrachus (assembly GCF_048569485.1). NCBI lineage: Eukaryota > Metazoa > Chordata > Amphibia > Anura > Aromobatidae > Anomaloglossus > Anomaloglossus baeobatrachus. The sequence goes on along the minus strand of NC_134353.1, from coordinate 947,849,538 downwards.
GGCTGGCCATGACAGGGATTTGATATGGTGGTCCTTCATCCACATATTGATTGACCTACCAGTGTGGTATGGTGCATTGTCCTGCTGAAAAAACAAGTCCTCAGAGTTTGGAAACATTGCCTGAGCAGAAGAAAGCAACTGGTTTTCCAGGATAACCTTGTATGCAGCTTGGTTCCTACGTCCTTCGCAAAATTTAATCTTCCCAATTCCAGCCTTGCTGAGCCATCCCCAGATCATCAGCGATCCTCCACCAAATTTCACAGTACGTGCAAGACACTGTGGCTTGAACACTTCTCCAGGTCTCCATCTAACCATTAGATGACAAAATGATGGACAAATCTGAAAATTAGACTCATCAGAGAAGATTACCTAAAGGCCCCGTTACACGCAATGATGTATAACGATATATCGCCGGGGTCACAGATTCTGTGATGCACATCCGGCATCGTTAGCAACGTCGTTGTATGTGACACCAACGAGCGGCTGTTAACGATGGAAAATACCAAATCGTCCATCGTTGACACGTCGTTCATTTTCAAAAAATTGTTTATTGTTGAGGACGCAGGTTGTTCGTCTTTCCCGAGGCAGCACACATCGCTACGTGTGATACCTCGGGAACGACGAACTACAGCTTACCTGTGGCCGCCGACAATGAGGAAGGAAGGAGGTGGGCGGGATGTTACGGACTCTCATCTCCGCCCCCTCCGCTTCTATTGGGCGGCCGCTTAGTGACACCGCTGTGACACTGCACGAACCGCCCCCTTAGAAAGGAGGCGGTTTGCCGGCCACAGCGATGTCGCTAGGCAGGTAAGTATGTGTGACGGCTCCTAACGATATTGTGCGCCACGGGCAGCGATTTGTCCATGACGCACAAACGATGGGGGCGGGTACACTCGCTAGCGATATCGCTAGCAATATTGCTGCGTGTAAAGCCCCCTTAACTCTAGGAATTCGGCAGATTAAACTTTGCAAAGGATGTATGAATCAAGCCGCATACAAAGTTATTCTGGAAACACAGTTGCTTCCTTCTGTTCAGCCAATTTTCACCAACTCTGAGGACTGGTTTTTTTTTTCCAACAGGACAATGTACCATGCCGCACAGGTAGGTCAATCATTGTGTGGATGAAGGACCACCACATCAGGACCCTGTCATGGCCAGCCCAATCTCCAGACCTGAACCCCATTGAAAACCTTTGGAATGTAATCAAGAGGAAGATGGATAGTCACAAGCCATCAAACATAGAAGAACTGCTTAAATTTTTGCACCAGGAGTGGCATAAGGTCATCCAAAAGCAGTGTAAAAGACTGGTGGAAAGCAGCCAAGATGTATGAAAGCTGGGATTAAAAATCATGGTTATTCCACAAAATATTGTATTCTGAATCTTCCTGAGGTAAAACATTATTAGTATTGTTGTATCTAAATGATTATGAACTTATTTTCTTTGCATTATTTGAGGCATTTGAAGCACTGTGCATTGTTCTGTTATTTTGACTATTTCTCATTTTTAGAAATTAAATACAAAATGTATTGCTTGGAAATTTGGAGACGTCGTTAGTAATTTATAGAATAAAATAATTTATATTTCACTCAAAAATATAAAGAGAAAAATCAGAAAAACTGAAAATTTTGCAGTGATCTCTTAATTTTTGCCAGAGCTGTAGACTGCCCATCTGATGATGGGCCACAAGTGTGTTCCATGAAGTTGAATGGAGAAAAGTCAACCAGACTATAAGACTCGGGGAGCTTGATGACCCTAGTTAGGGCCACGCTCGATGTCTACCTGATTACCAGAAGGAAGAAAGATTAAAGTCTGCTGCAGTCATGGGGATGTTACATAATATCTGATGTCCAGAAAGGCCATTGAGACTGCCAAGGGTATTGAGTACCATGATGTGAGTGTAGTCCTGGACTTACTATATCCAATTATAATAGGCTGAGACTGTTATATTAAGACTTATGGGAAAAGGGGTGAGTGTCCCGTTGCTAAAATAAGAGCCGGAATGGCCTTAAGGAAACCTCACCCCAGCGGGAGGCTAAGGCTATGTGCCCACGGGAGCTCGCACCTGCGGATATATCCACAGGAACGGTCGCAGGTTTCCCGCAGCAGCTCCCCGGAATCCGCAGCTATACATAGCTGCGGGATTCCAGTAAAATAGCTGCGGAAAACCTGCGTACATTCATGCGACTTACCTGCGGAATTCCCGGCCTCTATTTCCATAGTGGAAGGCCGGGATTCCATTCCAGCAGGTAAATCCGCAGGAATAATTGACATGCAGTTATGTGCAGCTGCGGGACATCCGCAGGATATTCCGCAGCCGCACATACCGCAGCATTGACACAGACACTCCCTATATCCCATAGGATAACATGGGGAGTGTCTGTACTTGCTGAAACCTGCGGATTTATCAAGAAAATCCAGATAAATCCGCATGTTTTCCGCGGCAAAATACGCAGGTGCAAGCTCCCATGGGCACATAGCCTTAAGGGGTTCCTTCTGGTGTGTTGGTGGGTAATGAGGAGGGCTAGTGCCTCCTATGGTTGACAATAATGGGTTAGGGGTGACCACAGAGAATTGTGGGTCTGCCTAATTTCCCAATATGACTGGTAAAGAGGTAAACAATAGTATAGCCATTGGGAATGAGGTAGCTCCAGAAAAGGGGGGTTGATGTCTGGTTTAGTAGTGACTAATTGTTCCAGTATATTGGAGGAAGTGACGATGACTCCACTTTAGACTGTGACTTTAATTAATTGGAAAGATGCTGCAGTAAAGGGGAGCCAAGCGAAAAGGGCAGATCCTTCTCCCGACGCCGGAGACGCAACAGGTGGAACAAGTTGTACCTTCTGAATGTGCAAAGAGGCTCGATTACCCTGCTGAGGAACATGCCCGGGAGATGCTGGACAGGAGACAAGTGGGGAAGGTGAGTGATAATCACTCGCAGCATCCCTATATTAAAAATATCTCTAATGTGTCTGTGTGTATGCATGTATGATGTGTATATCTCTGTATTTCAGTGTATATGACTTTATATATTTGTCTGTTTATATGTTTTTTTGTGAATTTGTCTTCAAATATGTATATATACGTATACCTTTATGTGTACGTATCTGTGTATGGTATGTCCGTGTCTGCATGTGCATGAGGCTCACTGAGACGCTTTTGCCCAGGGCCCACAAAAATCTGGAGCCAGCCCTGGGGGAAGGTAAGTAAGATGGTGGCCCTGGTAACTGTAATACTACAAGACCTATTAGGGCGGCTTTGCCTATCCACATACTTCCACCCATGGGTGTGTCTCATATGTCATTATGGTGTCTGTTTGACACATGGTCAGTGTGTGGAGGTTGTTATGCCTCTACAACAAACCTTTGAGATAGAAATATTAACTTTGCCTGACTGGGCAAGGTATCTGTGGAGACTGCAACATCCCACTGAGATACTTCTGCGGAGAAGTTGCATCTGAACCTGTGAAAGTAAAAAGCAGGTGAAACGCACTGTGATACCGTGTTTCTGTGCTTTGAAGCCAGGAGAGGGCTTGTGTTATGTACCTGGAAAGCGGTTTGTGTTGCTGAATGAACTTGCTGGATTTTTTAAGTAAAAGTGCTCCTGTCTTTACCTCAAGCAGCAATCTGAATGAGTAACCCCATCACAGAGGTTATAGCAATTAATTGCTTCTCGTCACTGCACTGTCCTGTCGCTGTCGCGGGCGGAGGAGGGGACGCTGCGCTCTCCCACTGCTCGGGTCCGGCTGCCGCTGCTGCTGCGGCCTGCTGCTGCTCGGTGGCTCGAGCGATGGGCCGGATCCCGGGGACTCGAGCGGCGCTCCTCGCCCGTGAGTGAAAAGGGGGATTGGTTTTGGGGATTTATTGTCCGTGACGCCACCCACGGTTGTGGTGATTGTGTGGACACCACCGCTGCTCTGTATGGGGATCCCGGGAGCGGTGACAGGGAGCAGCTTTGTTGTTATTTCTCCCCTCCGTGGGTAGGGGATTGATTGTCCCGGGGCCCTGTGATGGGGTAGGGATGGATGGCAGGCCGGGTGCGGGGCCTGGTGAGGTGCAGGGTCGCGGGGGCAGCGCTGTGCCGTACGGCACGGTGGTACTCACTCAGCCTGAGACGTTGACACAGTTCTCAGTAAAACACATGGCTGGAAAGACGGTTCCCACGGACGGCTGCTGTTGCTTTTCCCCGGTAGTTAACGGTGATTGTCTCTTTCCCTGCACCTAGTACTTCTGTTGGTTGCGATGGGTTCCCACCGGTAACCTGCTCCCCGACTTGGATATGGGCCGGAGGAGCCCCTCTTTGCCCGCAGGCGCTGGCCCTGAGAAACTGGTGCCTTGGCGGTGGCGGTGTCTCTCTCATACGGTTGGACTGTTGCCTTCAATCGGGACTTAGTTGTTTAGAGACCCGGGGGTCCCCTTCACTGACGGATTTGGCAAATTCACGGCGACTCCTAGCCTTGCCGGGATCCGAAAGGCCCCTGCCAATGGTGCTGGCTTCTCCTTGTGTACCGGTCCGGTACCGCCGGGCCACCACCCGTCCATGGTCCTCACGGCAACTCCGATAGGCCACTCCTGCAGACGGTCACCGCCGTCTGCTAACCTTGCTGTCTCGGTCCGGGGCACACACCCGGACTCACTTCAGGCTGCTCTTTTACCACTTTCCTAGCTTCACTCTAACTCCTTTCACTTCCTCCTCCAAAACTTAACTGCCAGTTTTTCCCTCCTCCAGGACTGTGTACTCCTTGGTGGGTGGAGACCAACCGCCTGGCTCCACCCCCTGGTGTGGAATCAGCCCCTGGGGAAGGCAACAAGGATTTCTGGTTTAGCTTAGGTGTACGTAACCGGGGTGTAGGGTGTGGTGATGTCATTACCTGTGACCCCTGGCTGGTCCAGGGCGTCACATTCCCCCTTATCAAAATGCAGACCGTCCGCGGGCTGCCCGTCCAACACCGGTTTTATTGTTATTTTTTTAAACTGTAAAAGATAAAAAACACATACAAGTATATTAACATCATCCCACAACGGGAGGCACTTTCCTTAAACGTTGCAAACGGTAAACGGTTACGGCTTCCGCTCTCACCCACCCAAGTAACCTGGCCCTGATGCTGCCCCTAAGAAAACAGGCAGCACCCCTTGACCCCAGTCCTGCACCAAGTTACCCGAGCGGGATCTGTCCTTTCCAGGGGACCCACGTCCATGGGGAGCCCCTGGAACCCCCAGAGGGTAGCCACCGGTTCCTGTGGTGGCTGGGCCCCAGCCTGCTCCACTGCGGGCCCTCCCTCCAATCGGCCTCTCCGGAGGCGGCAACAGTGGAAGCTGCAACAACAACATTATTATTTACATCCCACAAGTTTGTGGTTGCCCTACAAGTTCACGGGCTTGTTCATAAAGAGTTCCTTATGCAACTGTTTGAAGGGTCCCCACGGGGACAACGGTGCTGGCAACTGCCGGTTCAATCAGCAGGCTAATCAGGTGACTTCCTCAGTTGATCACTTATCATTTTCTCTTTTAAACTTTCAACTTTTAACACACATGGATGGTCCCAATGGGGATTGTGACAACGGTGCTCCGCTGCCTTTACTCTGACTCTTCTGTGTCTGCTGGGTTCTCTGCCACCAGCATATCAAACATGCAGTGACAGGCTTGCTGTGACATGGGCGCCCGGTATCCATTCCCACCATTACGCGCGGTGTAATAAACTACCGGTTCCCCCACATAGCGGAGACGCTCACTTGCCTCCTCACCTTTAGGGGTGAGTTCAGCACCAGAGCCGGCGTCGCTGGAGTCACCATCACTTGCATCTGCGTCAGGCGGGTTGCCGCCAGCTGCCGCAGCCTCCTGGTCTCCAGAATCCTGCACATCAGATCCTTCCGCGGTACCACGGGGCAGCGGGTCAGGCGAGTTTACACTGAGGCGTCCCATAAGTAACGGCAAGGGTGATGCATAGGTCGAGACTAGGCCGGGCCCCTCAGCCGCAGCGGCCGATCCTGGTTGGACATAGGGATGTGGGTCACCAGTCGACTCTGTTACATCTGTTCCCCTCTCGTACATCGGGGGCAGTTGCAATCAGCATCTCCACCTCGTTGGTCCACTGCTCCATCATCCGGAAGATCTGATCCTGTTGACGTTGGTGAAATGCAATCACCCGGGCCTTCATCCATGCTACGGTCCCGGGCTCGGGGTCTGGCGCAATCACTGCCAGGACTTCTGGCACATTTTTGTTAAGGGGCCGCGGTCCTAGCGGTTCCCCCGGGAGTAATTCAGGGACGTCTTGGGCGTCTGCAGCCGGTTGGTCCGCCGGGGCGGATTGGCAGGGTATCGCTACCGGTTGGGCAGGTAGCGGGCCTAGTGGCGGAGCGGCAGCAGCTAACACGGGTAGCGGGGAGAGAGGCAGGGTGAGCGGAGGCAGGCCGGGCTCCTCAGCTTCAATGGCCGATCCCTCGGGAATACAGGGGCGTGGGTCTCTTACCCGCTCCTCCAAATCCTCTTCCACCTCGCGTCTCCGCATAGCAACCACTACGTCCGCCATGTCGGTCTCCCACTCCTCTAGGAGGAGCTGCATATGGGCTTGCAGACGGTTATTCAACGGGGCAGTCCGGTCTCTCAGCCACATCGCCGTGCCGGGTGCGGGAGCGTCCTCGTTGGCGGTCGGACTGTGCATCTTGGCAATCGAGCCTTCCAGGAACCCAGTATTGCTGCAAAGTCCTGGCGTCTCTGCTTTTATAGCCGCGGCTACATGCGACCAGTCGCCATTTCGTCCCCCTTAGCCTTTTTCGGCTCCTCCTCTATTGGGGCGGGGTTTTGGCCTTCGCGCCTCCACTACTCGAGGAGACGCTCGAGCGGGAACTTTTCGCGCCAAAGATGGCGGCTTCTGAAATTTTCTGGCCGGACACCTCCGGCGGTAACAAGGCGCACCTCTACCAGACGGCAGAGCGGTAAGATCATGTTCGTGACGCCAAGTTGTCGCGGGCGGAGGAGGGGACGCTGCGCTCTCCCTCTGCTCGGGTCCAACTGCCGCTGCTGCTGCGGCCTCTGCTGCTCGGTGGCTCGAGCGATGTGCCGGATCCCGGGGACTCGAGCGGCGCTCCTCGCCCGTGAGTGAAAAGGGGGATTGGTTTTGGGGATTTATTGTCCGTGACGCCACCCACGGTTGTGGTGATTGTGTGGACACCACCACTGCTCTGTATGGGGATCCCGGGAGCGGTGACAGGGAGCAGCTTTGTTGTTATTTCTCCCCTCCGTGGGTAGGGGATTGATTGTCCCGGGGCCCTGTGATGGGGTAGGGATGGATGGCAGGCCAGGTGCGGGGCCTGGTGAGGTGCAGGGTCGCGGGGGCAGCGCTGTGCCGTATGGCACGGTGGTACTCACTCAGCCTGAGACGTTGACACAGTTCTCGGTAAAACACACGGCTGGAAAGACGGTTCCCACGGACGGCTGCTGTTGCTTTTCCCCGGTAGTTAACGGTGACTGTCTCTTTCCCTGCACCTAGTACTTCTGTTGGTGCGATGGGTTCCCACCGGTAACCCGCTCCCCGACTTGGATATGGGCCGGAGGAGCCCCTCTTTGCCCGCAGGCGCTGGCCCTGAGAAACTGGTGCCTTGGCGGTGGTGGTGTCTCTCTCATACGGTTGGACTGTTGCCTTCAATCGGGACTTAGTTGTTTAGAGACCCGGGGGTTCCCTTCACTGACGAATTTGGCAAATTCACGGCGACTCCTAGCCTTGCCGGGATCCGAAAGGCCCCTGCCAATGGTGCTGGCTTCTCCTTGTGTACCGGTCCGGTACCGCCGGGCCACCACCCGTCCACGGTCCTCACGGCAACTCGATAGGCCACTCCTACAGACGGTCACCGCCGTCTGCTAACCTTTCTGTCTCGGTCCGGGGCACACACCCGGACTCACTTCAGGCTGCTCTTTTACCACTTTCCTAGCTTCACTCTACCTCCTTTCACTTCCTCCTCCAAAACTTAACTGCCAGTTTTTCCCTCCTCCAGGACTGTGTACTCCTTGGTGGGTGGAGACCAACCACCTGGCTCCACCCCCTGGTGTGGACATCAGCCCCTGGGGAAGGCAACAAGGATTTCTGGTTTAGCTTAGGTGTACCTAACCGGGGTGTAGGGTGTGGTGATGTCATTACCTGTGACCCCTGGCTGGTCCAGGGCGTCACATCACGTCCTAGTAGATGTGACACTTTCCATTATGACATGAAAGGGCAGTGATTGTTCACCCAGTTCTCCTGATCCAAAAGGGCAGTTATTATTCACACAGGGCTCCTGATCCAAAAGGGCAGTGATTATTCACTCAGGGTTCCTTTTCCAAAAGGTCAGTGATTATTCACCCAGGGCTCCTGATCCGAAAGGTCAGTGATTATTCACCCAGGGCTCCTGATCCAAAAGGGCAGTGATTATTCACCCAGGGCTCCTGATCCGAAAAGGCAGTGATTATTCACCCAGGGTACCTGATCCAAAAGGGCAGTGATTATTCACGCAAGGCACCTGATCCACAAGGGCAGTGATTATTCACGCAAGGCACTTGATCCACAAGGGCAGTGATTATTCACCCGGGGTTCCTGATCCGAAACGGCAGTGATTATTCATCCAGGATTTCTGACCAAAAGGGCAGTGATTATTCACCCAGGGTACCTGATCCGAAAGGGCAGTGATTATTCACGCAAGGCTCCTGATCCGAAAGGGCAGTGATTATTCACGCAAGGCTCCTGATCCGAAAGGGCAGTGATTATTCACACAGGGTTCCTGATCCAAAATGCAGTGATTATTCACGCAAGGCTCCTGATCCGAAAGGGCAGTGATTATTCACCCAGGACTCCTAATCCTTGGGTGGATATTGCTTTGCAGCTTCTAAGGCTATGTGCACACAGTGCTTTTTTCGCGGCGTTTTTGCGTGTTTTTCGGGTGCGTTTTTGGCCTCAAAACTGCATTACTTTGCTTCCCCAGCAAAGTCTATGAATTTTCATTTTTGCTGTCCGCACACAACTTTTTTTTTTAAGCTGCGTTTTTGAGCTGAAAAAAAAAATGGACATGTTAATTCTTTCCTGCGTTTTTCTGCGTTTTCCCCCCATGCAATGCATTGGAAAAACGCAGAAAAACGCAGAGATCAAAAACACAGCAAAACGCAGCCAAAAACGCACCAAATCGCCGTAAAAACGCATGCTTTTTTTGCCGCGTTTTTTTTTTGCCACGGGTGCGTTTTTAGCGGCCAAAAACGCACAAAAACGCAGCGTCATAAAAACGCAGCGTGTGCACATAGCCTAATTCCCTCTTCTAGCAGAGATGTAGCAGAGGATTTGAGCGCTGCCATTGTTTACTAAATCAACTCAATCAAAGTGAATGCCACATATACAGCGAGACAGAAGGAGATTGCTCCCTCTTATCTCTCCATTGGTTATCTGCAGTGCTAACGCTAGGGCTACTGAAAACCCAAGGATGACCTCCAGGTCTGCCATAGATCCAAGCATTGTAGACTGCACCCAAGCACATCTGTTAGGCAGCCAATCACTGTGTGGGTTCATACACATGACCGATTTTCTCGGACGAGTACTGGCCATGGTTTCCATGAATAGCACTCGTTCCCATGGTATTCTATGGGGCTGGGCACATGTCTGATCAAAATCATCAATGCAAGTTTATGGTCCATTAAAAAAAAAATGAGACCTAGAGCAGTCCGATTTTCATGGACTGATAAAATGGAGAAGGCGGAGAAACTTTTTTTCTCCCCACATACAAGAAAAACTGATGTCACTCTGATCACAGTCTGATCAGAATAATCTGACATTTTTTCTCAGATGGGGAGAAAATGTTTCTTGTAGCCTACCCTAACACTGAGATCTTGGGTAATGCTCTGTACTTCGTATATACAGTTGAAGCCAGACGTTTCCATCCACTATCTGTAAAGACACATCTGCAGGTTTTCCCCTCCGTTCTCTATACAGACAAATCTGCAGGGTTTTCTCACTATCTGACATGAAATCAGAATAAACATTTTTTCCGTTTTAGGTCAATAAGGAACCAAAGCTATTTATATTTGCCAAATGGCAGAATAATGAGAGAGAATGTTTTAAAGGGGATCAATCACCAGGATTTTCCTATACATCCTAAAGCCAGTGCTACACTGGCACTATCAGGCTGATTCTATACATACCTTTAGTGGTCAACTCGGATGTTTAGGTTTTGACATCCAAGAAAGTAAAGTTTATAAAATCAGCAGCTACTTGAGTGACAGCAGCTGAGGTTTAGATAATATCTTCCATGTGTTTATTACTGAGGATATCAGATATACGTGCTCCTTCCAGGTATATATTGTGGAGACACAGGGCTCAGTGGGTGCTCTCGTCCACTAAAACCCGCCGCCTTTAGAAAGACAGCGTGGCTCAGGGCTCATCCCAACCTGAACGCCGGCCTCCTTAACCGTGGGCGTAACACTACTCAGACAACACAGGGTGAGGAAACCACAATAATTAGACTTTATTGGATCCCCAAACAATTAACGGCACATAACACATAACCAGCAAAACACAAATGTAACAGGCAACAGAGTCTCACCCTTCCGCTGGCTCACCAGGGATTTAGAATGTCCAGGCCCCAGAGCTTCCAGGGCCGCTTACTCCAATCCAGCAGCACCCCGCTTTCGGCGGGCACCCACCGAGAAAGGAAAAGCGCCAGATTTAGGAAGCTGTGTGAGGTCTGTAAAGTCTGTAGCCAGGTGACCGGATTGTCCCAACCTGAGTGTCCTCCTTAGGTAGTCCTGGTATGATGATATAACCCTGGCAGCCGGAGTCGAAATCCCTAGGCTGTGGATATGGTCTCCAACCGGAACCGGAGTCCCTAGATTGAAGCCATAAGATATCCTGATCCTCTAGTCAGCTCCTAAGAGCTTAGACTGGATCCATCAGCATCCATCAACAACCTGGTGGCTTAAAGAAGTCCCTTTTATAACCACAGCCTTCCACTTAGATAACTGCGTCCTCATCGATTGGTTGGACAAGAGCGCCTCTCCCATTGGATGAATCTCAAGCTGCATGGACAATGTTCATCCAAATGATGTCTACAGAAAGACTGAGGGTATACATGTAGTCTGGGAGTCACCGACTACACAATGGCTACTAAGGTAATCACATTAGCAATACACAACTACAATACAATGATAACTGGAAAAGTCTGGAAAAACAATACGTCTGGCTTTCAGTGGCCAACACAATTGCATGAGTCCAAAAGAGTCTTGTAAAAACAATGAGGGACTTATCCCCCGTCTATAAACAATCTATCATCCTTTCTGGCTGAATTTTAAGAAACTTTAACTCATGAGAGTCCATGTCGTCACATATATTACTGAGGATTTCAGATATACGTGCTCCTTCCAGGTCCTGACTGCAGCCCTTACATTGTAGCTAATTCACTACTGAAGACACTAGAATGTACAAGCTCCTTCCAGGTGTATATTACTAAGGATTAGAGATATTCCTTCTCCTTCCAGGTCCTGACTGCAGCCCATACATTCTATCTAATTCACTACTGAAGACACTAAAATGTATGGGCTCCTTCCAGGTGTATATTACTGAGAATTTCAGATATACGTGCTCCTTCCAGGTGTATATTACTGAGGATTTCAGATATACATGCTCCTTCCAGGTCCTGACTGCAGCCCTTACATTGTAGCTGATTCACTACTGAAGACACTAGAATGTACAAGCTCCTTCCAGGTGTAAATTACTGAGGATTTCAGATATACGGGTTCCTTCCAGGTCCTGACAGCAGCCCATACATTGTAGCTGATTTACTACTGAAGACGTTAGAATGTACGGGCTTCTTCCAGATGTATATTACTAAGGATTAGAGATATTCCTTCTCCTTCCAGGTCCTGACTGCAGCCCATACATTCTAGCTAATTCACTACTGAAGATACTAGAATGTATGGGCTCCTTCCAGGTGTATATTACTGAGGATTTCAGATACACTTGCTCCTTCCAGGTCCTGACTGCAGCCTGCACATTCTAGCTGATTCACTACTGAAGACATTAGAATATACGGGATCCTTCAAGGTGTATAATACTGAGGATTTCAGATATATGGGTTCCTTCCACATCCTGACTGCAGCCCATACATTCTAGCTGATTCACTATTGAAGACACTAGAATGTACGTGCTTCTTCAAGGTGTAAATTACTGAGGATTTCAGATATACCGGCTCTGTCCAGGTCCTGACTGCAGCCCGTACATTCTAGCTGATTCACTACTGAAGACACTAGAATGTATGGGCTCCTTCCAGGTGTATATTACTGAGGATTTCAGTTATATGGGCTCTTTCCAGGTCCTGACTGCAGCCCGTACATTGTAGCTGATTCACTACTGAAGACATTAGAATGTACGGGCTTCTTCTGTGAAGGCTTAGGCTATGAATCGTTTGTTGAGTATAAAAATAAGATAATCTGTCCTTTTAAATGTTTTATGTATTGTTTCTCCACATATACCTAATTGAAATATTAACGGAATGTATTACCAAAACAAATTATGCTTAGGACTAAGTAGAATAAGTTTTAGTTCATGAACAGGTAACTAACATTCTTCTGTTCATAGAAGAGATACATATCTGTAGTTTCAAATAAGAAATGGACTTTCATGAATAAAAGAGATAATTATCTGTAGTTTCAAATAGGTAACTAACATTCTTCTATTCATAGACTCTCGTCTATGCCTAGACACACCTGACATGCTTTACTAAGGGAATGAGTTAAACCCAAGCAAATTGGTTGGTTAAGAAACAATGCATAAAAACTTTATAATTATTATTTATTATTATAGCGCCATTTATTCCATGGCGCTTTACAAGTGAAAGAGGGTATACGTACAACAATTATTAACAGTACAAAACAGACTGGTATAGGAGGAGAGAGGACCCTGCCCGCGAGGGCTCACAGTCTACAGGGAATGGGTGATGGTACAATAGGTGAGGACAGAGCTGGTTGCGCAGTGGTCTTCTGGTCTGAGGGCTATTGTAGGTTGTAGGCTTGTTGGAAGAGGTGGGTCTTCAGGTTCCTCTTGAAACATTGCCACATCGGTGGGTCTGACAGCCGTCACTCCCAATCACCAGCTATCAGCAGGGCCTGTGGAATATGGATGGACACAGCGTCGCCCTTGTGGCTGTTTCCGCTTACTGCAGCTCAGATCACACTCACTTTAATAGGAGCTGAGCTGCAGTACTGAGAAAGGCCACTACACAATGCACAGCGCTGTGGTATTCACTATCTACATTCAACCCCAAGAGCTGAAAACACCTGACAGAGAGGGCAGCAGATCCCTACCCATCTAATACTGACAACCTATCCTAAGGCGGACATCCAGCGTTACCCAATTTGAGTGAATGGCCATAAGCAACTAACTCTGCAGGTGCAGAGAAAGAGGTGGCCTGACCCACACGACTACTTGCCATATGGTCACCTGACACTACATCATATTGTCACCTGCCGCTACGCCACATGGACGTGACTTCATCCATATGGTCACCTGCCGCTACACCTGCCGCTATATAACACCACATGGTGATCGAATACAACAACATACAAGGGTCAAATACCAACACTCCATGACCAGATAACATAGTAACCGAAAACTACAATAATAATCATGAATAAAACCCACAATACTAATAACAATAATATTATCATCACTGCCATTATACACATGAGCTCTGTATATAGTGTCAGTGTACAGGTAAGACAGTGATCACCAGCGATATTATACACAGGAGCTCTGTATACAGTGTATATATAATACAGTGATCACCAGCGATATTATACACAGGAGCTCTGTATACAGTGTATATATAATACAGTGATCACCAGCGATATTATACACAGGAGCTCTGTATACAGTGTACAGGTAATACAGTGATCACCAACGATCTTATACACAGGAGCTCTGTATACAGTGTATATATAATACAGTGATCACCAGCGACATTATACACATGAGCTCTGTATATAGTGTCAGTGTACAGGTAATACAGTGATTACCAGCGATATTATACACAGGTGCTCTGTATACAGTGTATAGCGTATGTGTGTACATGTAATACACTGACTTACCAGTGACGTCTCTAGTTGAAATTATTCATCTTTGCTTTTCCTCTTCATCTGGTGCTGACCGCCATCACTTCTTGCCATGACACAACTCTACAGAAAACAACACACAGTCACCTATAGCCGATCAGTCTCAGAGCACATACCACGCTTTTTCCCCAATTTCTACACTATGTAAGACTTTTGTTCCCCCATGGAAGACAGTATCCTCAAAATTAAATTATATTTCATCAGTAATAATGTCCCCTAATTTGCCCCTACTGTAATTATCTCTACTATTTGCTAACATAAACCAATAATGTATGTTCCTTGTTCTGGCCTTATATAGTAATTATTTCTCCCATCCTGGCAGCCTTTATTTAATAATGTCTTCTATCCTAGCCTCCTTTATTTAATAATGTCTCTCATCCTAACCCCCTTTACACTGCCACTGGCACAGCCACCCGAGGCCCCGACACTGCCGCTGGCACAACCACCCGGGCCCACTGCCGCAGGCACAGCCGACCGGGGCCCTGACACTGTCACTGGCACAGCCGCCCGAGGCCCCGACACTGCCGCTGGCAAAGCCGCCCGGGGCCCCGACACTGCTGCTGGCACAGCCACCTGGGGCCTTGACTCTGCTGCTGGCACAGCTACCCGGGGCCACGACACTGCCGCTGGCAAAGCCGCCCGGGGCCCCAACACTGCTGCTGGCACAGCCACCTGGGGTCTTGACTCTGCCGCTGGCACAGCCACCTGGGGCCACGACACTGCCGCTGGCACAACCGCCCGGGCCCACTGCCGCTGGCACAGCCGACCGGGGCCCTGACACTACCGCTGGCACAGCCGCCCGAGGCCCCGACACTGCCGCTGGCAAAGCCACCCGGGGCCCCGACACTGCTGCTGGCAAAGCCGCCCGGGGCCCTGACACTGCTGCTGGTACAGCCACCTGGGGCCTTGACTCTGCCACTGGCACAGCCATTTTGGGCCCACTGCCGCTGGCACAGCCAACCGGGGCCCCGACACTGCTGCTGGCAAAGCCGCCTGGGGCCCTGACACTGCTGCTGGTACAGCCACCTGGGGCCTTGACTCTGCCGCTGGCACAGCCATTTTGGGCCCACTGCCGCTGGCACAGCCAACCGGGGACCCGACACTGCCGCTGGCACAGCCGCCTGGGGCCACGAAACTGCTGCTGGTGGAGCTGCCTGGGGGCCTTAGCTGTGGCAGCGGTTACTAGCCTTGGGCCCTATGTGAAGCACAGGGTGAGGGGGGCCACTAAGGACCCGGGGCCTACCGGGGAATTTCCCGGTATCCTGTTGGCCCAGTCTGACCTTGATTGTCTCCACTAAAGACCCGCTTTAATTTACAGTTGTAAATGGCTAAATGTTCTATTTTGCACAGAG